>NC_142503.1:139697380-140000119 GCF_057876585.1 Rhinolophus sinicus
AAAAAGTTATTCAAAAGAAGAAAATTACCATATGCACAAACATTATTCATTGTAATTTTGTGTACTATATCAAGAAATTAGAAAATTACCAGCAGCAGAAGAAAGCTAAATAAAAGTATATTCACTCAATAGACTATCAGACCATTAAAACTACCAATACTATAACATGTAAAAATAGTTTTTATAATACTAACTGAAAAAAAGATACATAATTATACGTATCTTAGGATTACAGCTCTATGTGGACTTTGAGCAAAGAATGCTCATTTGATTGATCTTCCTAGTTCCCTCTTCCTCCTCGTTTTTAAAAACGATGGTGTGGCATTAATTGCAAAATTGGAAGCAGTGATCTCTGAGGCCCTTCACAACTCTTAACAATCTCCACCTGACCACTACACAAGTAAGTCTGCAGAAAAGTTAGGAAACTTTCTAGAACATGTTTTAGGGACATAATTTCTCTATTACAGTGCCTTTTTTCCTAATTAAAGAAAATACAGACATGCAAAAAGAAGAAATAGAAATCACCTGTAATCTCAGTCCCTTGAGATACCCAATTTAACTTTTGGTGTATGTCTTCTGCAGTTTCTCTCTATAAATATACTATATAGTTTTATGCATAGAACATATAATCTTATGTAGATAATATGATGTAGATAACATGTTTGTTATATATTTGCAGGGACCAAACGTTACAGACCACATCCTCAGATGTACAAAATGTAAAGGGCTTCCCATTTGATATTTTTAAGAGCGATTCCATTCAGTTAGCTACTACAAATAGTACTCACTCTCTTTTAGCTTCTTTTTCTTCACAAGTAATTCTGGAAGATTTCAAATCTACAAAAATGTTGGATGAACTGTCCAGTAAACATCTGTATATCCTTTAGTTTCACCAGTTAAAATTTTGCCACATTTGATTTATTTTTCTTTCTCCCTCTCTATAAACTATGAAATACAGAGGGTGCCAAAAAAAAGTATATACATTTTAAGAATGGAGAAAAACTGTATTAAAATTGTAATACTCAATATATACAGATAACAAAAGATGAATACAAGTCACGTTTGACTTCTGCAATTACAAGAGGTGCTCAAAGTGGTTACCATCAGCATAATTTTAATACAGTTTTTTTTCTTAAAATGTGTAAACATTTTTTGGCACCCTCTGTATATATGTAAATATATATAAATACATACACACACATGCATGCCACAATTTTTTTGCTGAATCATTTGAAGTTAGTCACAGATACGATGCTTAACCCCTAAATACTTCAACATGTATTTCTTTAGAAAAAGGGCATTCTCTTATATAACCTCAATACCATATTACACCCAAGAAAGTTAACATTAATTCAACAATACGATATCCAAAATATATCTGAATTTCCTCAGTTACCTCTAAAAGTTCTTTGTAGCTATTATTTTTTGCATTTGGTTGTCATGGCTTTTTAGTCTTCTTTAATTTGGAACAGTCCTCTTCCTTGCCTTTTTTTTTTTTTTAATTTTTGATGACATTGATGTTTTAAAACTCCTGACTAGTTGTCTTGCAGAATATTCTGCAATCTGGATTCTTCTCATTATTTCCTAATGATTAGATTCAGGTTAAACATTTTGGGTTGCATCATATTAGAAGGCACAGAAAGTAAGTTTGTCCCATTACTGGTGTTGTAAAGTTTGATCACTTGGTTTAGGTGTTTTCTGACAAATCTCTCCATTTTAGAGGGACATTTTCCCCTTTGTAATTAATCTGTTAACTGGGAATGATCGTTTGAGACCATGTTTATATCCCATTCTACAACCTTTCTGCGTTTTGTTTTAGTTTCTGCATTCTGTTGGATAATACTTTTTCAGGTATACCTGCCTCTCACACATTGAATCTACTCTCCCTATGTGATTCCAACAAAAATAAAACAAATTTAATACTGTGTTAGCCAAAAAGAGACTCCTGTAAGTCCATTTAATTTTAACAGGAATCATCAGTTTTGAAACTTTTTTTTACACAAAAGGAGGAAAGAAAAATGTGTTTCTCCTAAAGGACTATCAGAACATTCACTGAACATTTCAGACTTCAGTATGTAGGCTACAAGTTTAGAAATTTAATCAGTTAGTACACTTGCAAACATTTAAATTAGAATAGCACAATTATTTTTAGCGTAATTGGTCATTTCCCTTCTGACTCATAAACTCTCAAAAGCCTCTGTTTATTCTGTAGCAGTTTAAAGCATGCCCTCTGCACAGTTGTGGGGTTAGTGTTAAGTGGACTTCTAAGGCTCTTGCTTTTTTCCCAACTCAGAATCCTGGCCGTGTGTCATGGGGTCATGTATAAGCAGCTCTCAGCCTGGATGCTACATGGACTCCTCCTGGACCAGCACGAAGAGTTCTTTATCAAACAGGGTCCATCTTCCGGTAACGTCAGCGCCCAGCCAGAAGAAGATGAGGAGGATCTGGGCATTGGGGGACTGACAGGAAAGCAACTTAGAGAACTGCAGGACTTGGTGAGAGCACAGCAAGAAGCCTGGCATACTCCTGCCAGGACTCAGAAAAGACGGCAGCCAAATGACCTTGTGGTCCTCCCTCGTCCCTCCAAGTTCCTCATAGCCTGGCACCTTCCATAAACTCTTTAGATGTAAAACACTTGGCTTTATCTTAGCTTGACACTTAACTTAAACTTAAAACTTCACTTAATGTGAGGCTACAAAATAGAAAATATATTTGTGAGATTCCTTTTGTTTCCCAGTGTCTGCTTTTAAGAGGTTAATAAGTCTTGTCTGGGAAAGCAGTCTTGTAGCTACCCGGTAGTTTTTAAGTGCAGTTTGGAGTTTTGATTAGACTCCCCAAAGTCCTGTATTGTCCTTACTCATCCATCCATCCATTTTATCCTGTTACAACATCTTATTAAATGCCTGCTACGTGCCAGGCATTGTTCTAGGTGCCACAGCTATGTAGACACATAAAATGTAGCAGGCCCTGTCCTTAAAGAGATTGTAGTTCAGTGGAAGATAGAATAAGTAAACAGTAACATTACATGTACTAAGTACTTTGAAAAAAAGTAAGTATGGGTGTTCTTAGATCATGGTCTTAGAGTAACTAGAGAAGGCTTTTCAGTGGAATATATGTTTAAATTGCAAAGATTTGGGAGGAGAGCTCAAGAAATGTCCCAGGAAGAGGGAGGGATGTGTATAAAGTACAGAACCCATGAAGGACTTGGCTCATTTGGGGAACCATTAGTAATTCAATTGAAATAGTCAAGTAAAGACTGAAATACAGTGTAAGGGGCAGCGGAGGGGATGGGGGAAGTGGCAGTCAATGTCGAACTAGGCAGAGGTAAGATCATGAAAGCCCTTGGAAACAGTGGGAAGGAATTGGGACTTGAACCTGAAGAGCTGGGAGCCAATGAAGAATTTGAGGTGAGACGGTAACAGTCAGACTTTATGATAGATCACTCTGGATGCTGTGTGGGGGAATCAAGATTAGTGGCAGGTAGGTCAGTTAGGAGAATGTTGGGGACACTTAAGTGAAAAATAATAGTGCCTAAACCAAGGGTGGTAACAGTAAACATGGAGAGGAATAAAGAGGCTTCAGAGAGATTTAGGAGGTGGAAAAAGTAGGCCTTAGTGATTGATTGGATATGGGTCCAGAGGGAAGAATCAGGGCTGATATCCAAATGCAGGCCTTCAGCAGCTTGGCGCTGAGTGGTGATGGTAAGAAATGTGTATTGCTGGTATTGGGGGAAAGAAGATGGGTCTAATTTTCGACATGTTGAGTGTGAGGTACTTGTAAGAAGTGTCCACTGGGCTGAGCCTGGAGCTCACGAGAGCAACCTAGCTTAAAGGTAAAGATTTAAGACTCATCAGCATATAGAAGTTTTTAATCTGGGGTCCGTGGGGGACTTCAGGAGATTCTGTGAAATGTATGTTTGTGTATTTGTCAGGAAGGTCCATAGCTTTTATAATTATAGAGAGTCCTGTGATGTAAAAAGGAATTAAAATATCTGTTACGATGTGTAACGGAAGATGTGATTGTCTGTGAAGAGGGTGGAGAGTGAGTAGGAAAAGGTCTGGAATAAGTGCCCTGATGAACCCCAGCACTGAAGCCCGAATCGGAGGGTGAATAGCAGAGGTCAAAGTCAGCATCACCCCATCCGTCCGGGCTGGAGGTAGACACGGGTCAGATCAAAAGCAGGTCAAGGAAGGGGTGGAATGGCTGAGTGACTGGGTGCTGAGTACCGGGGGCTTCATGGGCTGCATCGGTGGTTCTCAGACGTCAGTGTGGGTCAGAATTAGCTGGAAACTTGTTAAAACACGGATTGCGAGGCCTCATCGTCCAGATGTTCTGTAGATCTGGGGAAGGGCTTGAAAATTTGCATTTCTCATAAGCTCCTGCATGAGGCCGATGCTGCTGACCCAGGAGCCACAGTGAGAACCACTTGGCTAAATGACTCGAACTATACAGAGCTGGGCAGAGCAGACATATGCAAGATAATAAAATCATAGACATGGAGACCTGGAAAAAAATAAAGACCAGGTTTTCCATACCTAAGGAAAGTGAGTTCCACATCTAATGCACAAGTTTTCCACAGTAGTAAAGGCAGAGGGAGGATTCAAATCCTCATGTTAAATAAAACACTGTTATTTCCACCGTGCTCTCCTGCTGCCTGAAAATGGAATACATCTCTCTGTAACACTGGTCATTTAAGAATTATGCAACTTCAGATTTAAAGTCCCTGTTTCTAGAAAATGTAAATCACAGGTTGGGAGAGTTACTAGCTTTCCCTTTTTTCATACATCGTCTCTGATACGGATTATTTCCTTGACCAGCGCCTGATAGAGGAAGAGAACATGCTGGCACCATCTCTAAAGCAGTTTTCCCTGCGAGTGGAGATTCTGCCATCCTACATTCCCGTGAGGGTTGCTGAAAAAATCCTGTTTGTCGGAGAATCTGTCCAGATGTTTGAGAATCAAAATGTCAACCTGACTAGAAAAGGTAGGGCTCTCCTTGCCTAATGTACCCCATCCGCAAAGCCGCTCTCACTTGACATTGTGTGGCCCCCAAAGCACGCCTGGTCACAGTGAGTGGCTAGTAATGTGTATGTGCTGAGATTTCAGCATCACCACATGTGACATGCGCCTGCACAGCGGGCGAAGGAGCCCCACACCCGGGGCTGGAGAAACCTTGCCTGTCCTGGTTGTTCTCTGCCTTCCTGTGACCGTGCCTTCCTGTCCTGCAGGCTCCATTTTGAAAAACCAGGAGGACACTTTTGCTGCAGAGCTGCATCGCCTCAAGCAGCAGCCGCTCTTCAGCCTGGTGGATTTTGAACAGGTGGTGGATGGTATTCGCAGCACCGTGGCTGAGGTTTGTCTTGCACAGTATATTTTTCTTAGCAAGAAAGTGGACCAGTTCCCCAGAAGTTGGATACTTTTGTTTCTTCTTGATGTGGTTACAACTTAGCTCGGAAGGGATTGTTTGAGAGAGAGGGAGGGCAAGAAGTGGGAAATGAAAGCACCCTCTCTGTTTTTAGTAATAGAGGCAGAACTGCCTTGGCATTTTCACACCTCACAGGAGTTTGCTAGCTAGCTAGTTAGTTAATTAGCTAGTTGTGTAAAGGGAGGTCTTGGTTCCATTTCAAACAGTCAACATTGAGTCCATATATGTAGTCAGCAGTAACTCCAAGGGATCAACGGATTCTGACTAAACTTAGTGCCTTACGTACATGTATTTTAGAATGGCTGTATTATTCTTTCATTTATGAATGAGGAAGGCAGAACAAGTGTGATTTTTCCATTCCTATAAGTGAAAAAAACACTCAGAAAGCTAACTTGTCTGGTGTTGCACAGGATGTAACAAAGGTGCGGTTAGAAACAGGTCTCCTAACTCCTGACTCAGTGTTAAGTGAATTGTGCTTCCTCCACCAACTTCAACTGTGACTGAAATTTTTCAAATGGGCGTATGTTCTGTGGTTGATAACGAACTTTGGCTCCCAGATGTGTGAAATGAGATCTTTATAGTTAGTCAACTGTGTTGTTAACTATGTTAGTGGTTTTCAGCTCCAGCTGTGCATAGAATCACCTGGAACTTAACACATGCACTTGCACCAAGTTCTTACCTCCAGAGCTTCCGACTCATAGGGCGGGAGGGAGTAGGTGCTTGTATTTATTCTAGCCAACCACTAAACAAAGCTGCAGGTGATTTGAAGCACAGCCAGTGCACTAGGGTCAGTGTCTAGAACTGTCAAAAAGCTGAGCATCGAGTGTGCTCACATTGGAAGCCCAGTAACCTATGATTTCCTTTTTTGGTCACTGTCCCAAAAATTCCTAGACATTGAAGACAGAGTTGTGATGTGGACTAAAATATTAGACCTTAAGGGGACCTTGAGCTATCATTTGATTTGATTCTTTATGGGCAAGTAAATATCTAAACTACCTCGAATATACTTTCCTGTCCTCTCAAAATTTCAAGACACTGTCCTCTGTTCATAGCCAAGGCAGCTCTTGCCTAAAGGGGCTGGTGTCTTCAGTTCCTTGCATCTTATTTTATTGGATCTATTTCTGTTCTTTAATCATTTTTGTGATAATTCTTTGGAAAATATAATTAATGGAGGAAAGTAAAATTTCATTGAGTAAGATCAAAATTGTTTTTTTCTTGTGAAATTTTGAAATGCATAAATTGCTGGAAATTATATTTCCAGTTTATAAAAATGTTAGCCAAGGAATTGAAGCTCAGACTCTTTGAAGTATTTCAGAATTGTACCTAATAGACTGTTTTTGAAAAGTATTGTAACAATAATAACAGCTCATTGTAATGAAAAGAAATATCGTGTACCCAGAAGGCAAAGGGGCTGTGGCTGCAAATACCCATCGTAGTCATCTCCTTAGGATCTTTCTCTCCTTTTTTAATTTTTTAAAAAACTATACTATATGAATCTATTTATATAAAGTTCAAAAACAGAAATAGTCTGGTGTTAGATGTCAGGATGTATTTGCTCCTGGTCAATGGAAAGGGCATGGGTGGGGCTGTCAGGGTGCTGGTTCTGTAGGTGTGCTTAATGGGTGAACATTCTTCAAGCTTTAAACTTATGATTTGTGTACTTTTCTCTATATACGTTAGTACTTCAACAAAAAGATTTTAAAAATTAACTCCTACACAATAATTTTCTTGTTTGAATTTGATCTTTAGTTGGTTACTGCTTATATAGACAAACGGTTGTATTAATTTTTGAAGGTTAATCTTATGCTTGGCAACTTGTTGAAGTCTTTCTTTAGTTCTAATAGTTTGTTGATGCTATTGATTTTCTAAGTAATAATTATATCATTTGTAAATAATGAAACTTTTACAACTTGCATTCCAATTTTTAAAATAATTGCTTTTTCTTTCCCTTGGTCTTGGCTAGGATCTCGAATACTGCATTAAACAGTTGGAGTGATAGTTTATATAAATTGTGTCAAACAGTAGACGTGATAATTGGCATCCTTGAATTTTTCTGGCTTTTAAAGATGATGCATCTAAAGTCTCTCTACTACTATAATGTTTGCTTTAGGCTTTTGGCACATCAAGTTAAAAAAATTAACTTCTCTTTCTAGTTTATTATGAGTTTTTATCATAAATAGATGTTAAATTTTATCAACTGCTTTTTCTGTATCAATTAAGGTTCAGTTTTTTTGTTTGGGTTCTTTTTCTCCTTTAGTGTATTCATATGGTAAATCCCTGGTTGGATTTTCAGATATTGAATCTTCCTGAGATAAACCATACTTAAATGTGATGTTTTATGTTTTAATATACTGTTGGATTTAGTTAGCCAATAAAGTATTTAGAATTTTTGCGTCTGCATTTACTAGTGAAATAAGACTATACTATTCTCTCCCTGTACTCTTATGTGGTTGTGGAATGAAGATTATATAAGCTTCATAACATGAGCTGTCACTTTTCCTATTTTTTAGAACAATTAATATAAAATTTGTGACTGAAAGTTTAAACTTACCTGAAAAATTATCTAAGCTAGGTTTTTTTAGAGGGGTAAATCTTCAGCAATTCGACATATTTAAAACCTATTAATCTAGTCAAGACATTAATTTCTTATACCAATTTTGTTATTTTCTACTTTTCTAAGAACTGACCATTTCATCTAGATTTCATTTTTTAAAAATCTCTGCTTCTCTGTAGCTTATTTTGTATTTATTTCAGTCTTTTTTATTATTTAATATTAATCTTTTCAAAGAGCCAGCTTTTTAAATTAATTTTCTTTGTATTTTTGTCTTTCATTGATACCTGCCTTTTTTTCTTCCTTCTTGTTTCTTTGAATTTTCTGTTACTTTCTTCCAGTTTCATATGGTGAAGCTTGACTCTTCTATTTTTAATCTTTATTTCCTAAGAAATATATATATATAAAACTTTACATAATGCTTTGACTGTGTCCCACAAGTTTTTGGCATATGTAGTGTTTTCATTATCATTCTGGTCTAAGTAATTCTTAATTTTCTGTATGATTTTCTTTTTAACACATGGAATTTACTGTTCTTATTTTATTGCAGTATAGTTGGAGAACAAAGTCTGCATATTGGTCTTTTCATATTTATTGAGGCTTCCTTTATGAACTAATAATATCGGGTCTGTTTATTTTTAATTGCTCTCCATGTGCCCAGAGAATGTATATTCTGTATTGAGTCTAGGGTTCTATGCATGTTCTCATTCCTCATTTTCAGGTTATATGTTAGAGATGTGTGTGTTGTAATGAATGTGTACTTACTGTTTTTCCTTTTATGTATAATGTCATCTTTATCACTTATGATGTATATTTATGTATGCATATATGTTTTTACTTAAATTCTGTTTTATTACTTATTAAGATCATTTCAGTATTCTTTCATGTCATACTTACCTGATATACTTGTATTTTCTTTTTTGATCTTTGATGTAGTAAATTCGTATTTAAATTTTTAATTTTTTTATTGAGATAATTCACATAACCTTTGAGCCATTTAAAAATAGTATATAATTCAGTGGTTTTATAGTATACTCACAATGTTGTGTAACTATCACCACTAACTAATTTCAGAACATTTCCATCTCATAATTTTTTTTACTGTTAAATTACCCTTTCATTCCTGGGATTAACTCATCTTGGTCATGGTTTATATTCTTTTTCAATACATTGCTGGATTTGTACAAAACCATTTTTTACAGAAGTTTTCATTGTAATGAAATTTTGTCCCTATTTTGTTGGTTCTTTTCACAGCATCTCTGGAAGCTGATGGTGGAAGAGTCAGATTTACTGGGTCAGCTGAAGGTAATAGCGTAGCTGTTCTATTCACTCTTAAAATGATGCTGGTGGGCAATGATTTCATTCTCTAACTTCTCCTGAGAGCACTGGTTGCCTGTACCCAGAGTTCTAGAATGGACTCATATGTCCTTGGCCAAATGGGCCAACTCCACCTAATATTACAAATTTATTACAGTACAATACAAAGCTTTGGGTGTTTACTTTCTTCTGGCATAATATAATTGTATTTTCACTGAATAAATGATACCAAAGACACAGCAGTCATCCTGCCATGAGAGATTGCCAAGTGTGCGCCTTTGTAGGTTGACTCAAGCTGATGAGATTTGGAAATTAACATGTGTAATTCCAGTAGGCTAGTGAGGAGCTCATGGCCCCGCTGGAGTACCAAATTGTAAACTGAAATTCTTTCTGCAGATCATTAAAGACTTTTACCTTCTGGGACGTGGAGAACTGTTTCAGGCCTTCATTGACACAGCTCAACACATGTTAAAAACACCACCCACTGCAGTAACCGAACATGGTAATTGCCCTGTGGGCCAGAGAATTAGCAGCTTACTGAAGTTGTAGGGTATTTCTTGGCTGCTGCTGAACCATTTAGGCCTGTTCCACATCAGAGCAGACTGGTGAGTTACAGAGCAGTGTTTCCAAGGATGGGAGGCCTTCGGCTTCACAGTGAGGTCACTGGGAGCGGTGGCTCATGACCCTTTCTGGAAGAGCTGGTACAGGCCTTCACACCAGGTATTTTATCTCATCAGATGATAGCCATGTAGTCCTGAGGGGACATATTGGGACTTATTGCCACCTCTTACTGCATTAGCACTCTTAAGGTTGTGATGATGGAAACCTAACCTGAACTGACCTAGGGAGAAAAAGGGAGTATATTTGGTATTGTATCTATAACTTCAATGGGACAGGGTATAGCTGGGCCTCAGAACTGAAACTAGGGACTTGAATACTGCTGGGATTCTCTGTCTTACTGTATCTTGTCTGTGATTCTTGTACACCCTTTGATGGCCTTGCAGTCCCAGCTGGAAGCATGGCCAATAGCTCCTAGGAATACCCCTCACAGCGTCTCCTGGAGGAACCAAACCAGTCTCTCCGATAGCAAGTTAAAGGATTCCAGGGAAAGGTTTTGATTAGCCAGCCCGACTCCCCATTCCTGTAGCAAAGAGGTCAGACATTAAGATACACCTATGTCAGCCAAGTGTCTCCCTTGACCAGTGGGAGTAATCACCATTCCCATACAGACTACATGAGGAAAGTTGGGTCAAAAAACCCCACAGAAAATGGAGGGGGGGGGGGTAGCTGGAGTTACTATTTATTTTTCCAGTAAAAACTCTATAAAACAATGTATGTCCACTGTACTTGCATAGGACATTTTTGGCTGCAGACACCAGAAAACTCAATTCAAAATACCTTAAACAAAGGGGGGAAAAGAATTTATTGATTCTCATAACTGAAAAGGTCAGAAGTATGATGGCTTTAGGCAGTTTGATCCAGTGGCCCACGTGCCACCTTCAGGACTTGGTGTGGTTCCATCTTTCACCTCTGCCTTTCTTCTCAGGCCTGTTGCATAGTAGCAAGATGGTGTCCAGTGAATCTCACATCCTACTAAGTCCCTGTTTATCTCTAAAAAAACCAGAAAGTGCTGCACTCTTTCAGAGTCTGATAAGAGCCTCTGGAATCGCCTGGCTTGAGTCACATTCACATCCCTAAACAGTGTAACAAGGTAGAGTCTTACATTCCATGTGCTCATGCCTGGGTCACCTGCCCACCCACCCCTCGGATCAGGTATCGTCAGCCTCACTGAACTACATGGATTGTACTGGGCAGGGGTGATTCTCCAGGGAAACTCAAGGTGCTGTTATCAGCAAGCGGAGGCAAAAGCAGCCAGTCTACTCTGTTGCTTTCTTAGTGTGAGGGAAGCTGGGGGAGGTGGAAAGCCCGAGGCTGGGTTTGTTACCCAGGCATTCTTGGCAGCCTACGTGTTCCTTCTTGCAGATGTGAATGTGGCCTTCCAACAGTCAGCACACAAGGTGTTGTTAGACGACGACAACCTCCTCCCGCTGTTGCACCTGACAATTGAGTACCATGGGAAGGAGCATAAAGGTTTGCCATTCTTTCTTGCATCTTTCTGTTCCTGTGGTCATCATCTGTTCTCCTTCCTCTGCTTCCATCCACCTCCACAGAGACCTTAGAAATCACCTAGTCCAGTGCCCTAATTTTAAACAGGAGGGAGTCCAGAGAGGCCGGGATGCCCAGGCCGAGGTTTCAGTTTTTGTTGTGCTGCTGGAATGGTCTCTGTTTATCTCAATCCACCAGACTTGAAGGCTGAAAAAAGAATCTCTAAGAGTCAAGAACCTCACGTAGACGTTTTCTTGCCTCTGCAAGTCCCCTTTATGTCCCCTCTGTGCTTCTGACACTGCAGGCTCGAGTGCGCACTCATTTCCTGAATGCTGTTCACCTGTTGAAGCTGTGGTTCTAGATTAGCGAAGCCTAACGTAGACTCTTCCCTTCTCTTCTTAACAGATGCTGCTCAAGCCAGAGAAGGGCCATCTCGGGAGACTTCTCCCCGGGAAGCCCCTGCGTCTGGCTGGGCAGCCCTGGGTCTTTCCTACAAAGTGCAGTGGCCACTGCATATTCTCTTCACCCCCGCTGTCCTGGAAAAGTGAGTATTTGAGTTTCTCACAGGTAAATAAGACCCACCTTACTTCCAAGGGAAGAAGTGACCAGGAATAGAATTCCTGGCAACACGATAGCCACCCAGCTAGTTAACTGTCTGTAAATCAGAGGGTTCAGACTCAGATGCCTTGGGGGGGCTGGACAGAAAACATTACAAAGTGAAGCTGCAGACGTGAGACAGTAGGGAGTGGTAGATACTGATTTGAACAGAACCCTTAAAACCATCAGTTTTCTTTTTAATGGCAAAAACAAGTGTACAGGCTGCCAGTTTGTGACTGCTGGGACCTGCCATCTCAGGCACCACGTTGAGTTTGGCCCCTGATAATTCCATCAGACTGACAAGATTCCTCCCTAACTTGTCTAATTTCTTTACTTGGGAAGACTTCCCAAGCCCACGTGTTTGCTGTGGACTTTAGTCACTGGGGAGAACACCTTCCCCCAGGGAGAGGCAATGGGGACGGCCATGCTGGGTGGGGGTGCAGTAAAGGAGCAGGAGCAGGGTGGTAGGAGACTCGGATCAGCCCTGGTCTTTATCCTGAGAGCCTGGCAAGTGCTGTTGTTTGGCCATCAGGACCTAATGTCCCTAAACCAGAGAGGAACTAGAGCTCTAGGGAAAGGCAGTGGAAGAAGCATACTGGCTGGTGGTGGCCTCTGAACCCCATCCCCAGCCGTTTTAGGAATTTCCCAAACCTATTATAGGTTCGGGCACTGGGCCCTGGCCTGGCTGGACAATGGAAGCTGCCCTGCTCAGGCTAGAGAAGTGGAGAAAAGGGAAACAAATGAATAAAGGGCCTCTCTTCATCCTCCCTCTTCCTGTTCACAACCCTATTTTGGGGGAGTAGAGAAGTGTAAGGTGTGAGACACTAGGCATAAACTGGAAAAGACAAGGTTGGTTCGGGGGGAAGAGTCCGTGACAGGTTCCGAGCCCACAACCCACCTAAGTAAGCTGCACAGACCTTGTCCGGGGCGCCTCCTCAGCTCCCAGCACCCCTAGCCCAGCAGTCCACTCAGCTCCTCACTTGAGACACTCCTAACACCCTTAAAGAAATCACACTATTTTCTTAACTTTTTATTATGAAAATTTCCATGTACAAACAAAAGTATGGATTGTAATGAACTCCCATGTACACATTATCCAGCTTTAGTAACCATCAGTATTATGGTACTTGTTTCATCTATTTTTTTTTGCTAGAGCTTTATAAAGCAATCCCAGGTATGAATCCCTTTTTTGAACTCCATCACTATGCAGTTCAAAAAAGACATATTTTTAACACAACTACAATGCCATTATCACATCCCAAAAAATTATCTGACATTCAATCCACGTTAAATTTCTCGTTATCTAAAAAATGTCTTTATGGTTGGGTTGGTTCAAATCAGAATCCAAACAAGGTGTAGTATTTTCAGTATATTGTTCCATTAGAAATAGATAATTTTTAAAACCAAATGGAATCGGACTGCCCTCTGCGTGCCTGCCTCAGAGCAAGTCAACACATCCAGTTCCACCGGGAAGCAGCTGCTGTTCCCAGTCTTCTCAGTACAGGCCTCAGCGTCAGGCAGCTGGCCTGAGCTCACTGCGAGGGGATCTTAGTGAGAGGTGCCCTTGACTTTTCCTTCTCTGGGCTCCAGGCACAGGATCAGATTCACCAAAAGCCTTAATATATTCTTACTGGTCCTCGCAAGGCCTCCTTCCTACACACACTCGCACACACGCGCCGTAAAACCACTTCCCAGCACAAAACCTAGAACACTGAGAGCAATGTCATCTGCCTGTGTGGTCCTCCCCATCTTGCCCCCTTGCCTCCCACATCCCAAAATGACCACTATCCTAAATTCCATGTTTTCTGTGTATTTGCACAAAGTATATATTTTTTCTATTTAGTTGTTTTAAGCACTATGAAAAGGTATTGGGGTGGCCAGTTGGCTCAGTCGGTTAGAGTGCAGCGCTCTTAACACCAAGGTTGCCAATTCGATCCCCACATGGGCCACTGTGAGCTGCGCCCTCTGCAACTAGATTGAAACAACTACTTGACTTGGGGCTGATGGGTCCTGGAAAAACACACTTAAAATAAAAGTTTAAAAAAAAAATTGTAAGTTTAAAAAAAAAAAGGTATTGAGCTATATGTAATCTTTTGAAATTTACCTTTTTTATTCAAAATCCTCCTACTAGCAGTCATTTTGTTGTCCAGCTAAAGTTCATTCATTTTGATGGCTATGTAATACTCCATCATATAAATAACCCAGTTTATGTGTCTGTATCTCTACCCTGCCCTTTTGGGGAGAGCTGGCGAGTCCCAGGGTCCGTCATGCAGGTGGGCGTGGGGAGTGAAGTTTCCGCCTCGTGCAGCACACTATTTCTGTCCCAGGTACAATGTTGTTTTCAAGTACTTACTGAGTGTGCGCCGGGTGCAAGCGGAGTTGCAGCACTGCTGGGCCCTGCAGATGCAGCGCAAGCACCTCAAGTCCAACCAGACCGACGCGGTCAAGTGGCGCCTGCGAAACCACATGGCGTTCCTGGTGGATAATCTCCAGTACTACCTCCAGGTCTGTACCGCGCAGGAGCAGGAGGGAAGGTGGCAGGTGTTACTGAAGGGGGGCTGCAGTTCTGCATTTGATGAAACTTTGGGGTTTGAGAAAATTCACGGATTATATGGTGTTTCCCCGAAAATAAGACCTAGCCGGACAATCAGCTCTGATGCGTCTTTTGGAGCAAAAATTAATGTAAGACCCGGTATTATATATTAATTATATGACCTGGTCTTACAGTAAAATAAGACTGGGTCTTATAATTTTTGCTCCAAAAGACGCATTAGAGCTGATTGTCCGGCTAGGTCTTATTTTCGGGGAAACACGGTATCACTAGGCATGTTTCTTGGGGGCATTTAAGAGATAAGTGAAAATAAATGAAGGAGAATGAGGAGTTAGGGTCCCTATCAGCACAGCAGGATTTAATTCTTGTTGATTTGACTGTTACTTCTATAGTTTGCTGTAACTTCTGGAATCCTATAGGACTTAACCAGGTCAGTCAGGAGGGGACGTGGCATGAGGGGACTGGATTGGGGCGGGCAGTGGGGTGGGGCAATCTGCCCAGACTTTGGAGGCTGGTAGGAATTAGGCAAATAACTTTCTACAAGGCGAGGCAACGCAAGGGTGCTTTGGTCAGCTGGCAAGTAGATAGGAGGAAGGTGAGTGGGACAGAGAATTTCTGTGGTTCTGTCAGACACCGCGATGTCCTCAGGTGCTTAGAATATGCAAGGTGCTAAAATGATTTGTGTAACTGTCTGTCAGGTAGATGTGCTGGAATCTCAGTTCTCACAGCTGCTTCATCAGATCAATTCCACCCGAGACTTTGAAAGCATCCGACTCGCTCACGACCACTTCCTGAGCAACTTGCTAGCTCAGTCCTTTATCTTGTTGAAACCTGTAAGTATGACGGCTTGGTTTCCTCAGGCTGCTTCAAGCCTGACTGTTCCCTTGGGCACTTTGAGTTGCCAGGATGGGGAACTATCATTAAGGATTTGTTCCATCTCCATTTTTAAACATTTTTCACAACTTATAAAGCAAAACTAAAAGAGAATGTTAAAAGGGAACCTAAGTATCTTTTGAGTTCTGAAATACAGGATGCGATGAGCAGCTGTAGATGAAAAAATATGCGCTCAGAAGGAAGGATTTCAAGTAATTTTAGACTTTTTTGACACCATCGAGAGACCAACGAAAAGCGTAGTTTACTTTTCTAAAAGTCTTTTGGGTCAGGATCAACCACTTGTTTGAAAGTTGGAGCAGTGTCCCCGTGCGTACCCGTGTGTACGTGTGTGAGTATGTTTCCTTCAGGGAAGTTATCCTCAACCTTGGATCCACATGGGAATTACCTGGGAGCTTAAACAAATCTAGGACCCAGGATCCAGGCACCAGAATTCACAAGCTGATTCCAATTCCAGGATAAAAAACACAGAGGTTGAAATGATCCCTTGTAGTTTCTACTGTGACGGTTACACTTTATCTCTGATGTGAGCTGGTTGCTATTCCTGTTGTGCTGCATCACACACACTAGACTCTTATTCTGGTTGGGGGGGGGGGGGGGCTGTTCTTTTTGCTTCACTAAAGGAGAGTTTTATCAAAGCCACTCCAAGAACCACTGTGACAGGTAGCCTGTATGGTGTGAGTGCATCCTTGGGGAAAAGCAGAATCTCAGAGCAGATGGTCATCACGAAATATTTATTGAGTGCTTACTGTATGCAAGGCACTGGGGATACAGAGAGGTATAAGTCATGGCTCTGCCCTTAAGGAGCTCACAATCTAGTTGGAGAAACAGGACATACACACATACACAGATCAGTAACAACATAGGTGGTCTGAACAAATGCCAGGTGAACAGTAGAGGTTCTACAGAAGGATCGGGGCACTAAGGCTACGTGGGGAAGGGCGCGCTCCACTGAGGGAGTGGGACCCGGTGTGAGGCAGGAGAGCAGCCGCACAGGGAGCGACACTGAAAGCAAAGCTCAAGGCAGGAGCACACTCGGTGGGGCCAAGAAACAAGGACTAGTTTAGTTTAATGTGGCGAGAGTAGGGGTTACTAAGAATGAAAGCATCTCTGCCAGGAAGGGAGGGCTTTATTTTACACTTGTTGCATTTTAAGGGGTTGGCAGGACTTGCATAGGGCATTCCTCTCCTGAGGTCAGATGTGGGAACGTGAGAGTCCCCAAGTTGGCTCTTAGATTATTTTCCCAAACCTTTAACTTCACAGATCTTCCTTCTCTCCTAATGCCAACTCTATTTCCTGGGTAGGTGTTTCACTGCCTAAATGAAATCCTAGATCTGTGTCACAGCTTCTGCTCGCTAGTCAGTCAGAACCTGGGCCCGCTGGATGAACGTGGGGCCGCCCAGCTGAGCATCCTGGTGAAGGTGAGTGGGCCTGGCCGCTGGAAATAGGCAGCCCTGTCCACAAGAGAGGTGGTTTTGCCCACGGGAACCAGGAGCTTTCCCTCTGAGGCAATAAAGCATTTCCCCAGTACATACACACAGAAATAACAAGATACAAATTTAAAATGTTGTATCAGTTGATTTTGAAGCAGATAATTATGTGCTGCCTCCGCTTTCAAAAATAGTTCAGCCCTGAACAGTTTCTTCAGTCCAGCAAAATGTACTGGCTTTGCTCTGTCTCATAGCCAACCTCCTTACTTCCTTGAACTATCGCATTTCAGAAAACATAATTATCTGTCTGTAACAAAACCACACAGGCTTCCCCCAAACCCAGTACACGCCAGGTTTGAAATTGGCTGCTAAATTCCTACTGAGAACGAGAAGACGTTCATAAGAAGTCCTGTGTTCTATGGACTCAAGAAGTCATTTTAGGAGTTCACAGAAATGGGAATGTTGGGGGGCCGGGTGGTGCTGCAAAATTTTGAGCAAGGCTTTTCCCAAGGAAGGCCCCCTGCCTGCCCCCCCCCACTCCCCACACACATGGACCCGGGATGAGTCTGAGGATGACAGACAGCTTGAGTCCTTCTCTCTGCAGGGCTTTAGCCGCCAGTCTTCACTCCTATTCAAGATTCTGTCCAGTGTTCGGAATCATCAGATCAACTCGGACTTGGCTCAACTACTGTTACGACTAGATTATAACAAATACTACACCCAGGCTGGTGGGACTCTGGGCAGGTACGAACGACCTTTGGGGAACTCATTGGACTATGTGTGTGTGGCTTTTAAAAATGAATTGTAGAATTCCAGTGCGGGAAGCAAACTTTAGTTATCATCTAGTCTAAATACCATAAACAAGGAAACTAAGATTCAGAGAGATAAAGGGCTGTGTCTGATCATCTTTAATAATTGTAATGCATTATTTTCCAGTAAAAGTAATCATCCTACTGAAATACTAAACTCCTGAGGCTGAGATGGGTTTTAGGGTCTTGGCTAGGTTGTGCATCAGCGGCTTGGCTTCAGTTCCCAGCTGTGACGTTAATTAGCCATGGCTGCAGCTTCCATGTCTGAAAGGGGGGACCACCCCTTCTAACTCTACATTTTTTTTACCTAATAGAGATTCAGTGATTGTTGGCTTATCTCAGAGGTCTGTCCCACTCAAAAAAAGCACTTTATTGTTCTCCCTCCTTTCTCTGAAATGTGTTCAAGCAGATTTTTCCTAAGTGATTATAGCAGAAGAATCAAAGAAACTTTGAGTTTTAGGATGACATTATCTAGATTAGAGGTTGCCCTGATTCATATTTTTTTGAAGAAAATCTTGGGAAAGCCTATTTGATGAAGCTGTTTTTCTTCTGTAGCTTCGGGATGTGAAATTTTCAGGCTCACAAACTGAAGTAACAGTCTATCCCACCGCGTTCCGTCTTGAACAGAAGACTCACAGCAAATGGGATTCTCTGGCCACTCACCGAATGTCTGCAACTGACTGAGAGGGCTCTGACTTTTCTCCTAGAAGCGATTACTGAACATCCACGGGTACAAGTCCTTCCCCTCGTTCCCATAAGGAAGGGTTTGACCCCCCACCCAATCTTAGGGGAGTTCTCATCCACAAAACAGAACATGTAGCATCAGCTTTCCCTCTGTGGACCATGCAAGATCTCAAATGTACATTGAGAACATTTAGCAGATAAGTTCACTTACTGAGCACCTGAGCACCTACTATGTACCTAGGTACTGTTCAAGCTGCGAGAGACACAGAATATAGATCAGAAGTTAAATATTTTGTAGGTCGTGTGAAAAAGGAATTATATTTATAAATAGATCAACTGCTGGATGTTACCACTGAGCAAGAAAGGCACCAGATAGAGTAGGCTTCCCCTCACCCCACAGATCTTTTCTCCTTCAGAAAATTGAAATTGAGAATGTCCCATCCTTAAGGATCTTCAAAACAGAATTTGAAGAATTTTACCAGTTAAGTTCTAATTATTGCAGACTGGCGAAAGGGCAAGTCTAGTTGTTAACAATGTATTTAAAGTTTTTTTTTTAACAAAGTAGAAAGGTCCTTAAGAAAACAAATTGAAATAAAATTAGTAGCTGTCAAATACTGAAAACTGCAGGTCTAATTATCCCATTTAGAAAAGCCCTAGGAGTTGAGGTTCTCCTAATCTGGCCCAACTATGACAAGTAATCAGTAATGTTTGTATCAGTGTGAACCAAGATAAATATTCACTGAACCTCCTCCAAACAAAAAAAGACTTGAGCATTCTGGCCTCAGTTTGTAGCCATTTGATCTGGTCCTCATGCCTACATCTTATACCACATACTACACACACCCTTATTTCCTGCAACTGTCAGCTAAAAAACGACCCCTTCCACTGCAGAGGTTAGCAAACCACTGCCTGCCACTTGTTTTTGTAAATAAAGCTTTACTGGAACAGAGCCACTCTTGTTCATTTACCTATTGTCTGTGGTTGCTTTCATGCCATCGTGGGAAAGGTGAGTAGTTGTGACACACTAAATGGCCCACAAAGCTTAAAATATTTACTATTTGGCAGAAAAAAAATTTGACCCCTGCTCTAAAGAAAGAGAACAACAGGGATGACGCTAAGGGTGGGTTAGGGGAGGAACAGCTTCTAGCATCCGTGACAACAACAGTAACATTCTGTACCTGGGATGAGAGTCTCTAACCTCCACGTGTCATCACTGCGTTTCTCCTGTTAATCCCGGCACGAAGCCATCCCATCACGCTTACAGTCACTGCCCATTCACAGCAAGTGGTCCTCTGCCTGTTAGCTCTGAGAGTACAGTATCCACAGGTCAGTTTAGTAAGCTCAACTCTAAAAAGAGAATATTTTTCAGTTGCCAGGAAACTTAGAGCTGTGCTGAATTTCATTCAAATTTTGGCACAACTTTTAATCTGGGCCTACTGTAAAATCAGGTTTGTAGTATTGGATTTTAGACAGCCCAGGATAATCTTTTGACAGTGATGCCACAGAAAACTAACATTCACTCCTTGTTATTTTCCTTGGCTAGCTGTCCTCCTAGTGAACAAGCCTACTACTGAAAACCGCAGAGAAGGTACTATATTTGTCTTGCTACTTGTTCTGAGACTAAGCTCAAAGAAGTGGATGAAGAAATCCCAGTTACTACAACCAAAGAGTTCAACATTTATTTTATCATAAAAGTCCAGCAAATAAAACTATATACAAGATCCATGCAAGGAATCCAGTTACACACAGGACACATTTAAAACCTCGTTAAAACACAATCTCCACAACAGCAAGGAATAAAACGGGTAAGAACAAGTATCCTTAGTGAGAAATATAATCATGTTTATATTTTGGATGCTGCTTGAATCCAACTCTGTCCCCAACAATGAGGCACTGGATCACCCACTCTTGTGACACGACAGGCAGCTGCAATGCTTCGGCACACTTCAGCACCGAGGCGGGGCACGAGGGGTCCGTCACCACCACGTCAAACACCCCTAAAGCAATATCTGCAGGAAGCA
Source organism: Rhinolophus sinicus (assembly GCF_057876585.1). Lineage (NCBI taxonomy): Eukaryota > Metazoa > Chordata > Mammalia > Chiroptera > Rhinolophidae > Rhinolophus > Rhinolophus sinicus. Next base: position 139,717,762 of record NC_142503.1, read on the forward strand.
GGGAAGGTTTGAATGAGGCAAGGAGACTCAGTGTAACCCTCCATTAAAAAGCCAGACGTGCCTTCTAGCCAGTACCTCCCACTCTGCCCAGCCTAAAGCCCTTCATGTCAGACACAGCACCGCTGATCACAACCAGATGTGAGAAGCCACGAAATGCTGCCTTGTAGAAGTGTTTTTAGCAAATACACCAGCAGAAGCATACGCAGCCCAGCACTTCCCTCATGTTGGCTACCTCTTAAAGGTGGTACTTCTCTTAGAAAGACGGATAACTTAACCTATAACCAGGACTAAGACATAGACCACAAGCCTAACAGCTGTGGGTTTAAGGAGCAATAACACACACACTTTGCAGGTACCTTTGTTATGGGCACTTGAATGGTGCTGCTTCACGGAGGCTGCACCCCCAGTCATGAGGATCTCAGACCAGAGCTCCAGGAAGTTCTGCTGTTGGTCTGATACCAAGAGTACCTTCAGGTTCTGGAAAGGGTTTTCACGGGGTTGCCTATGAAGGAGTCAGAGAGACAGCACCTTGGGATTGGAAGGGACCTTAGCATGACAGTAATATCCAACAACAGCCCTTCTACCAAGGGACCCAGTATATCTGAATGCTTTCAAAAGCCCTGCTCTACCCCCTGCCCCTTTTTCTGTGAATGATGTGTGACCTAAAACACCCCTTCTGATTTCCACGCTTGTTTTGGGGCCGAGAATGAGCCAAATAATGCTCCTGAGCCTGTATTTTTAAATTCCTTCCTTAAAACTTAGTCCCCTAGCCATGCAGGTTGAGAATATTCAACCTATGTGAAAATGTTCATTTTCAAAAGGTCTCTTAACCAGTGTAACCTAGGGAAATAAACTAGGTGAACTACTAAAATAATCTCAAACCCATTCAAGTTCTATAATTTGTGTATCATACAGTCATTCATTTTTAGAAATACTGACTCTCACCTAGATTCTCCCCTTTCAAAAGCTTCCTGTCTTCCTTCCTACCGTTCTAGATGGGCTTAGCTCTTAAGTACTCACCAATCCAGAATTCTTTGCTCTTCAAGGCTATACCCAGCTGGCAACAGATAATTGCGGTAATTCTGGAGCTGGTTGGCATGGCAACTGTCATGGACCCAGACATGAGACACACAAGGGATCCCACTGGCAAGGCACAGGAAGTATTTCCGGGTTCGACAATGCTGATCTGCAATCAGGAGACACTGGTAGGCCGTGTTACACTGGAAGAAAAGGAACAGAAGCTGTGGGCCTGGTGACGTCTATGGAAAGCCCCTAAATAGCAGCCCTAATGGGTCATAGAGAACAGATCTGAACACTTCCAAATACAGCTGACCCTTGAACAACATGGATTTGAATTGCATGGGTCCACTTATACACTGATTTTTTTAACTGACCCACGTAGTTCAAACCGTGTTGTTCAAGAGTCAACTCCGTGGTTGGGAATCCAGTTTATGGGCGGGCTGACTGGTTATATGCAGATTTTCAACTGCATGAGATGTCAGCACCCTAACCCCCATGTTATTTACAGGTCAACTGTACTATCCAAACTTGATGGGGCCCTTTTCTCACTGAAAGGCCCAAGTGGCTTCCCTAGATACTCTCCCTGGGGGCATCCTGGGGGCCTAAATCCTCAAGGGACAACCAAACTCCATGTATTCAGCATTTCAGGCACAGAATCAACAACACTGTAATAGGGATTTCTATTAAACACATATTTTTAATCTGCTTTCATCCCAGCAACAGAACCACAGCCATTAACTAACTCAAGGCTCTAACTTTTCTTCCTTGTACACTGTAAAAATTCTATTTCATGCAATAACCTTTTGGCAGTTTCCCAGTTCCTGAAACCTCTAGCCACTGTCCCTCTCGGGCCTTTTCTCAGTACAGCCAAGTGGACTCTTCATCACGGACCCTTTGGGAAGCCACATAAAGACACTTCTCACCTGAGCTTCATTGAAGTCTTCGAGAATGTAGCCAGCTCCTGCTCGAAGCTGGGACTCTGTGTACTGCTTGTTGAAAGGAGGAATTTCTAAAAATTCTATATAAAGAAATAGATAACCAAGATAATAATTACTACTAGTTCGTACCTTATTTGATACTTTATGCCTGCTTCTTACCTGCCCCCTTCCCACTCCCCAGCTATCTCCAAAGCACTGCATCCCAAAGACAGGTCAAGGGCACTCATGGATCAGAAAGTGATCTGTCTTGAGGCCTATAAAGTGCTGCCAAAAGGGGAAACCAGCAAGAGGGGTAGGGAAATGAGAAATGGAGGTAGGTCCTAGACCTAAAAACAAACATTTCTTCACTAAGACTGACTTCACTGGACTATCCACAGGGATGGACACACCAGCACTTCCCATAGTGATGTATTCCAATTTGGGGAGTCCTTACCATCTGGAAGTTCTTCCTTATGTCTACCTTAAATCTCTCCTGCGAACTAAGCCCATTTCCACTAATTCTGTGAAGATGAATAATAGCTGTTTAGCACTTAACAGAGCCGTCAAATTCTCCTTTCATCAGCATTTTTACCCCCTATACACTAAAACTTTGATAAACCAGAAAGCTCAAAGAAAATAGGGTTTTTTAAATTTAACTAAGCGAAGATTAGCCAGAAAATCCTTTCAACATTCTTACTGAAAACTATCTACCTTTGATGATCTTGTACCTCAGGACACTGAACACCAAGGACTGTGCTACAGTCTCGAGGGTGAAGGAGAAGTAATGAGATGAGGCTGAAGCTGTAATGACCCTAGGCAATTAGAAATTGCTTCTTTTGACCAAATATCTAATTTGAGCTTGTTTTCTTGTCATCTGCTCCTCTCAAATATAAACAACACATTAAAAAAAGGGGAAATATGCAAGACATTAGACATTTGGGTTACACAGGAGTTCTGAGAAATTAATGTTAATTAATTGATCACAAATGAAAAACCCAATCACATGCATAAAAGTTCAGTGCCAGGCCCAGGCCCTTTCCCCCTCATACCCTGTGGTACACCTTGGTAGAGCAGGCCCCTCGCAGAAAGGGTTCCCCGCCTTTGGTGCCCTCCCTGCTAGGTGGAGCTGCTCAAGCAGTGTTGATGCCCCAAACTCAGGCCTCTGGACCTTGCTCTGGGCAGGTCTCGTTGCCAGCCCATTCACTTTTATCGCTCTTTTCTTGATTCAGCATTCTCAACATTCTTCTTAAACTGAAAACAAACTGGAAACTCTAAGTGGTTATAAGACACTCAGACTACAGCAGGCCTATTTCTCAGTTTTGTCACTGCAGCCTTTGGACCCATCTCAATGTACGTCCCAATTGTTGATGCCAGCACTCTACTGCTGAGACCCGGCCGAGGCCCCTAGCGGTCCTTTACTTTTTTGTCTGCTTATCCAGGACTGTGCTAGCCCTGACATATTTAGATTTTAATCCCCATTTATATTTCCTTGCATTCGTGTGATCAAATATTACCTAGGCCTAGACAGTCCATTTCTCTAATTTTTCTCAATTATAATAATTTGCTTTTGACTTATGCACCCCCAAAAGCAAAAATGAATGGATTTTTAATTCCATCATTTAAATCAAGGATAAAAGTACTAAATAAACCCAACTCTAGAGTCAATCCCTGTGGTTGATGGGTCCCCGACAGTGTGCCACCTAACAAGAGTTGGTGCAATATTTTCCACTCAATACATATCTCATACACTGAATTAAAATATTTTACTAAGTTTCTGCCATCTAAGAGATTACCATTTATCTGCAAGACGTACCACATAGTTTCTTGAAAACTAACTCTGTAGAGAATTGTTTTAGTACACACATTTCTAGGCTGCTTGAGATTGAGGGACCTCTAACATTCTCATACACCAAAGCCATCCGGGGTTCGGTACCGTTGGGGCAGTGCCCAAGGATGAAGAAGCGACAGAGCACACATATGCACCATAACCGTATTTTCCACAAGAAACCTGGAGACCCCTATAAAAAGTTGTCCAAATTCCTCCTCCTTTAGACAAGGCCTACCTCCCCTCACTCATGGTTACAGGATGGGATTAAAAACATTTGCTGTATCAGCAAGGGGGAATGAAGGGAATTTTTATGAGTCCAGTTTGTAAGATCTCACACAGGCTCACAGATTTTTTTTTTAAGAACCTGGACAGTCTGCATTTCATACCAAAGCCGCCTTTCTTGGCCATGCTATGCCAACCAATAAAGCTGCCTTGTGAAGTTCTGGTCTAGCAAAGGGTTAAGGGTATGCTGGAGAACAAAGACTAGAGTCCAGCAATATTGTGAAAGCAATAGTGGTATAAAGCAGGACCACGAACACTGTTTTGATGCCGTGACACACCTCTTCGCAGAATCCTCAAGGGACTTCCAATTACTTGTAACAAGGAAACGCCTCACACCTTATGTCCCATTGTACCTATCTGAATTCTCTCTGACAAACTAGGCTTGGTGCATGTACACTTAACCTTGAACCCCACACAGGCCACTCCTGCTCCCAAACCCTAGAGCACCTATACTGCTGACTGTTGTTTGTGCACCTAACAGAGAACATAAACCTTAACTGCAACTCCCAGGCCATCTTCCCATGTCCCTGTACAGATCCCCACGTGGCACAGGTGGTAAGAGGTAGTTTGGTTAATTAGAATAGACTCATCCACACACATGAAATAGCAACCATTACGAATCTGCAGTGGTGCCATTTTATAATAACTATGTTCCCTAATTCAATTCCTTCTTGCAAGACTCAGCATTAGCCAGAACTTACACTTGTAGAAAACATCATTCCCTTTGGACTTCTCGCCTTTACAGACACATTTGGATACTGCTGTCAGGCACTTAGTGTATACATTTGTGTCTGTCCAATGTCTCTCCTAGATCACACACTTTAGACAGCCGAAATAATTTTTACCTCTCCCCACCATAACCTTCACTCAAACCCTAACAGACCACACAGAAATACAATATATAGATTTAGTTTAAGGTTGAAGGGAGGTTTAAGAGTTGAAAAGGCCTAGAAGCTATTTCTCTGAAATCACCCCGGGGCCCTGGGCACCCCATATTCCCAGTCTTACACGTAGACCTCAAGAGAATGAAGTCCCCCCACCCCCACGGGTTTTCTCTGGCAGTTGCCCATAGAACCCCAATGGGAAAGATGGCAGGGCGTTCAGAAACCTGACTGACTTGGATGATTGTAGGAGGGTAAAATGAACACTGGGTTCTCGTCCCAAGTCTGCCATTATCATGGACAAAAAGCAATTATTTAACGTCTCCAAGCTTGTTTCCTCATCTGTAGAGCACGTAAGATCTATCGCTCATCGGCCTCACAGGACTGTTTTAAGAAACCACTCACTGAGAGAAACACTGTGAAAACAGTCTATAAACCAACGAGGCAGGGTGATGTCAATTTTCCCAGACCAAGATCCCAGTTGCCCTTTGTCTTGCCTCCTCCTCTCCAGATGGCTGGGGGGCCACTAGGCTCATAAAATAAACAGAAAGGAAAGAAATGCACATGTCAAAGCCTCCAGGCCCCCTAGGGCCTTACCCTCCTCTTCCTCACTGCTTCCGGAAGGGCCATCGGGCAGTTTGGAGCGGCTGACCATCTTGTCACTGGTTGTGGCCATGGTGAGGAGAAAGGCATAGCCAAGAAACAAGGTCTTGTTGAGGGGCAAAGGCCCTCTCTGTTCTTCCAAGGCGGCGGGTTCACCCACATTGTCTCCACTCTCACAGGGGCTCACAAACTCTCCTGCCCCCGCCGTACCTGGGAAGGACAGAGGCAGTTACTAGATGGATCCACACCATTGCCTGGGCATCAGGACGGGCAGGCAATGTCCTGATGTACTTTTCACCAAAGACCATTCCTGTGGCCAAAAACCTACGACAAAACTTACAGAAATTTTATATATTTAAATTTTACAAAGTCATCATAATGTATATACACTGGTTTTATAAATGAAAATCAACTAATATTGCTTTTATATAGTCAAACCAAATATTTCTGAGGTCATCTGAAGAAAGAGGCTGTTCTAATACAAAGATTAGGTATGAGTGAAACTACTGGAAGCCTTCAGCCCACTTTCTCTGCCCAGTGCTCTGATCTCCCCCCAGGATATGTGATACTTTGAAGCAGCCTTAAAAAACAAAACAAAACAAAACCCCACTTTTTTATTACCAAGCAATGTTCCCCAACATATAAACCCACCCTATGCCTGACCTTCACCAGAATGGTACATAAAATGCTTGGTAATAAAAATGTTTCTACACGTTGATGGAGCCACATCCAAAGAGCCTGCTTCAACTGTCCAGTTCCCAGCACCTGGGGGTAGGGAAGTGAACCCGCCTGTCCAGGATTTCCAGAACACCCGTGTTAGGAGTGCACCCAGTAAGTCCTTGAAAGAACAAATACCTGACTTGGAGAAGCTGAATCGTAGACTCATTAGGAGGCTAAGATGACAGACAGGTCATGCCTCCCTACAATAAAACCAGCAGCAAGAGAACGTGTGATGCAGTATATATAAGCATGGACTTCACAGTCAGACTGCCTGCGTTTGAATTGAGGATTACTGTGTCACCTGGGGAAAGTTAGCCAACGTTTCTGTACCTCAGATTCGTTAACTAGAAAATGAATTCCAGGGGCCGGCCTGGTGGCTCAGGTGGTTGGAGCTCCATGCTCCTAACTCCGAAGGCTGCCAGTTCGATTCCCACATGGGCCAGTGGGCTCTCAACCACAAGGTTGCCAGTTCAACTCCTCGAGTCCCACAAGGGATGGTGGGCTGTGCCCCTTGCAACTAAGATTGAACACAGCACCTTGAGCTGAGCTGCCACTGAGCTCCCAGATGGCTCAGTTGGTTGGGGTGCGTCCTCTCAACCACAAGGTTGCCGGTTCGACTCCCGCAAGGGATGGTGGGCTGTGCCCCCTGCAACTAGAAAACGGCAACTGGACCTGGAGCTGAGCTGCATCCTCCACAACTAAGACTGAAAGGACAACAACTTGAAGCTGAACGGCACCCTCCACAACTAAGATTGAAAGGACAACAACTTGACTTGGAAAATAGGCCTGGAAGTACACACTGTTCCCCAATAAAGTCCTGTTCCCCCTCCCCAATAAAAAAATCTTAAAAAAAAAAAAAAAAATTCCAGCGCCTGTACCTCATAGGGATTATATGAGGTCATATGTATGAAGCGCCAAGTTGCGTGCCTCACATACCCTGCAACACAGCAGAGGAGATACAGAAATGACACACAGGACACAGGAGGAGCAAGTGCCAGGACAACGTAACAAGTCACGAAGTTCTTCAGTTTGCCAGACTCCGAGTGCTTCCTCAGGCAGACCTCTGCATCCCCAGATCGCACAGTGGCTGGGGTCACAGTAGAGACCCAGTAACCAATAGATGGATTGAACTCTGACTGAGAAGCACGGGAGCCTGGAACAGGGTTGTTTGGGAGAAGTGAGGAGAGGGGAGATGCAGGCTGAGGCTCTAGCTTTCCATAGGAAGTTTCAGAAAGCCCTGGGCACAGGAGAGAGGGGAGCAGAGCTCGTAGAGGTAGAAGATGGTGTTAGGGAAAGGAAGAGATCTAAGACAAATTTCACCTATTTTCAATCTGCGTAAAATTCAGTACTTCTATCCTTTCCCTCCTAGAACCTACACAGAAGTCAATGAATGATTCCACTGAAGACCTGGCCTCCTATCTCCCCCCACTGCACTCTGCTGGGGGATGAGGACGGGGACGCAGAAAGCTGTCTGAGTACCACCTGTGGGCTTGTACGGGCCCCCAACTCTGTAGCCAGGACAGACGGGCCATTGCCTTGTATCAGGCGCCATCTCTCTAGGAGCTGACCTTGCGTCCTGCCAGGGTCTGAGGGAGAATGAGGCAAAAGGGAGCACTCACCAGGTTTCACAGTGGCAGACTTCCGGCCTCTCTTAGCAGGGGACCGCTCCTCTTCAGAAGAGATAAGTTTTCTTTTGCCTGAGAGAACTCCCGTGGAAGCACGAGAGCTTTCTGTGACCTTCCGGGCAGGGGTTGTACTGCTGCTACTGGAGGCAGTGGTGGTGGCCGGAGAGCTGATGTTACTGCGCCGCTTCCGCTTCCCTTCCACCAAATTGTCTGTGACAGGACAAGCCAAAGGCTGGTCAACTCCTGTGATCTAAGGCCCTGAACTCCAAGAAGCTGGGCACAACATGATTTAGATCCCACCACAACCTTTCCTCAACCTCCCATGGGGGCAGGAAGCCTTTTTCTTTCTTAATTTATTGGGGTGACAATTGTTAGTAAAATTACATAGATTTCAGGTGTACAATTCTGTATTACATCATCTAAAAATCCCATTGTGTGTTCACCACCCAAGGAAGCCTCTTAAGGCCACCGTGTTTTCTATTTCAGTCTCTGCCATGACTGAAATGTGTTTATTCCCCTATAGAACTTGGGAGGCCAGAAAAATCTGAGGACTTACTATTGGGTCTGGGAAGGAAATAAAGATAGGCAGCAACTCCAGAAAATGACAGCTCGTTATCATCTCATAACCCACATAGGAATAGTGAGATTTAAGGAAGCATTACTCATTGGTCTAGAAACCACTGCTCCCGCCACAAGCAGGGCAGGGGCCCAGAGGCAGCTGCTCAGGAAGCAGAGGTCTTACTTACCTAAGCTGATATCTGCTGCCTTGGTGAGCGGCGTGACTGCCTCATACGGGCCAAGGCCATACTGCTCTCTCAGTCTGTTTCCCTGCTCCAGGGACAGGATGACAGCCATTCGCTTATACCACTTCCTTTGGCCTTCTTTTTCAATGCTGTAGTACAGCTCTCCAGACTCCTTCCTATGCCCTTTCACCACTCCTGGGTGGAAAAAACATAAAAGCAGCTCGTTGTCTTAGGCTGTCTAGCATCCACTCACAAAGGCTCTGCAGGGCAGACTAAGTCAGGGAACGAGGAGAGCCAACGGTGGGCTGAAGTTAGGATTTTAATAAAATCCCAGCAATCAATCCCACACACCACCACCACTTACAGTATATGCAGCTGCTACTCAGACACTGGGACATGGAAAAGTTTCTCAGCAGAAGGAGCCCTTTAGTTATAAAATAAAGCTTCCTAAAGCTAACCTTTATGGATTGTAGGTAGTTCAAATGATTCTTAAAGTGAAATGGCATTTTCTTAATGCCACTGGTTTCTTAATGATTCCATTGTAACTTAACTAATTCTTGGTTTCTTTGGAGACTGTGATAATTCTTAAGTTGTAGGTGAAAGACGACATCATTATAAGAGAAAGCATGTGTCTGTGTGTTTATGTCTGCACAGCAAAATCAAAATATAGAGCAAAGAAAGGAAAAAAAATAAATCCTGCCTCTCCTGCCCAATGGTCCCTCCCTATTACCTACTTCCCTGCTCTTGCTCTGATACAGAACATAAACGTAAGGCCGTTAGGTTAGAAGAAACACAATGTGGAATATCAAGAGAACTGGGCTAGAATTGAGGGGACCTGCATCTAGGCCTAATTCTGCTACCACCAAGCTGTGTGATTTGGGGCAAGACCCATTTGCAATCCTGTGAAAAAGATAACACTCCTTTCCCTCTGTCAATCAATAAACAATTTACACACACACACACACACACACACACACACACACCTATATATGAACACAACACATATATAAATCCAAGGCATTAATATAAACACTTTTTCATTCCTATAAACAGAAGGTTCCATTTTTTCTCTCCCATTAGCCTACGCCTGAATGAAGGGCTGAAAGAAACCCAGAAACTAAGACACCAAGAAAAAAAATGCAGAGGAGAAAGCACGCCTTGGTTCTCTCCTTACCCGCCCACAGAATCACTCCTTCCCCTGCTTCTTCATCTCCTGGCTTACACCTCTATCACCAAACTAAATCACAAAGACCCCTCGAAAGCACAGAAGCCCACGGCCAACAACGTACTTGACACCCATGAAGAGCTATCAAACTGGAAGCTGTGTAATGCTGCCACCAGTGCACAGCCTCAGCACGTGACACACAGAACGCCCACCCCTTGATGCCATAACTCACTCTGGATACAGAATTGTCTCTCTGAGCTGAGGGCCAAATGCGGACTTTCAAGAGCGGCTTTACACCTGAAAGAAGAACGAATGCTTTTGATATAAACTATGCAAGTCATGGGTCATAAAAGACCTCAATCCATGTGCCACTAACTGATGTCACATAGAGCTAAGTGTTATCCAGACCTAAAGGTGAAGTGGCCCACTTAATAGTAAAATAAAGGGGCAAATAGCAACTACTCAGGAGTCCAAATCACAAGTCTGGAGAGACTTCAATAGAGAGGCATTTTTGCCCATTATATCCCATTCCATGTTTAGAAAAATCCTCAATGGATGATTTTAAATGACGAATTCAATACAAGCATGTATCTCCAAATTAGTTCACACAAAAAAAAGGCAACGTATTCAAAGAACTGACACATAAAACAGTCATAACACAAATCCCTCACCATCACTAACTAGTACAGGGAACTGGCCACTTGGGGAAAAAAACCACCCAAGTTTTCAAACCGGAGGGTACGTGGTGGGTGCGCAGGCGCGCGCACGCGCGCGCACACACACACACACACACACAGCACTACCAACTTCCTCCTAAGCAAAAACATCTCACTGTATCTGCCACACTCACTCCGTTCCCGTCAAGGCAGGAAGTTTAAAAGCCAGTGGTGAAAGAACAGAGAAAGTTAAGGGAAAGACACTAACTTTGCAAGGGAGAAACCTGGCCAACAAAACCTCACCCAAGTGACACCCTGGGGATGTCACATACATGAGAAGGGCACTGCGCTTCTGCAGCATTCTTTTCAAAATCCCGTAACTCCAATCTAATCAGGAGAAAACATCAGACAAACCCAAACTGAAGGACATTCTACAAAACACCTGACCAGTACTCCTCAAAAACTGTCAAGGTCATGAAAAACAAGGAAAGATTCAGAAACTGTCACAGATGAGAGGCGATCAAAGGGCACATGAGGATTAAATGCAATGTGAGAATCCGGGATTGGATCCTGGAACAGAAAAAGACATGGACAAGCTGGCGAGATCCAAATGAAACCTGGAATTTAGTTAATAGTGATGAGCCAAGGTTGATTTCTTAGTTCTAACAAATGTACCGTGCTAATGCAAGGCGTTAACAACAGTGAACGATGGAAAGCTGGGTGAGGGACATATGGGAACTCGCTCTACTATCAGTACCCTGTACTTGGCAAATTTTCTATAAACATAGAATGATTTCAAAATAACAAGTTTATTCAGAAATAAACAAGCAAAAAGAAGAAAAAAGCCAATGGTGAAAATAACCAGTGTTGCAGGAACGGAATTTCAGACAGAAGAGAGGACTGCACCAGGCCACAGTAAATCTCTGCAGACTGCTGCTTCTATTACCTGCACTGAAATACTCATCCTCCGAGAGGGCTGTCACTTCCGTGTCCAGCGGGATGGGGTCACACAGCAGAATGTCTTTGCCCAACACATCACACTCGTACCCATCATCAAAGAGCAACTTATACTTCCCAGCTCCAACATCTCGTGTGATTTTCCCAGAGTAAAAATAGCCATTGGATGACCACTTGGCTACAACACGGAGCCCTACAAAGCTGTTCCCTGGAGAGGAGGCATCTAAGCCATCAGAAGGGCCTGCAGCAGCCTGGAAAGGAATCTCTGGAGAGTCACTTCGATGCAAAGCACCAGCACCCATGTCTGCTCGTCTGGTGGCTTCTGGCATTCGGGGCACAATACGGGTGAAGGATTTATCGTCTGGTGACATGCTAGGTGAGATGTCCTCTATGCCCAAGGGGCCAGGCACAGCTGTTTCTCTAAAGAGAGATAAGAAACAGGAGAAGGCAGTAAGAATAAGGAGAGCGCAATACTTAACCTGCAAGTTTCCCACTCCTTTGTCCATGGGTCTGTCTCTTCAACCCATTCTTTGAAACCCCATCACAGGCACAAGCCTGGTCTGTCAGTGGCCTCACTCTGATCCCTGCCCGCTCCCCAGTCAGTGTGGGCCCCTCTTCTCCCTCCTGACACCCCACATACTCTGTAATCCCCTCTTTTCTCTCTACTCCCTTTTTTCCTAAAGTCATAGACTAAGTATATCTCACACTACCCGGGTACCTGGTTCCAGTGGTCCGAGAAGGCGGGCGGCCCCTTCGCCCGCGCCCACGAGGCGTGACTGGAGCCTTCCCTCCCTGTCTGATGCCAAGGCCTGCATCACCATCCTCCTCACACACTGGCGCCCCTGTCTGACTGACCCCTTTTCTAGGACTAGAGAATGAAGATAGGTTAGTCTGATGGCACCTGCTACTGGATTCTTTTCCCAAAGTCTCCCCTTGATCCTCAGACTACATGCCAGGCCAACATGTGCTGAGCCTCAGGGCAGCAGGAAGCTGGTCCACACACCCACCACCAACGTAACAGCTGGGGAGTGGGAATGTCGGATAGTAAGTAAAGGACAACCTCCTCTATGCAAGCCTATTCCCTCCTGACAAAGCTTCCTACTGCTGCCCTCAAAAATAGCACACGCATTTCTGCCCTGCCCTCTCTTCTACTTCAGGCTCTGGACATCTGCAGAGGTTAACAAAAAGCTAGGGGATGTGTCAAGTTGGGGCCACGACCCCAAACTTTCTGTATTCCCAACCAAAACACTTGTAGGCTGCAGAAAATTGGGGTGGCAGGAGCATGTGCCAGCATTCCCAAAGTCCCCTCACCTGTTTTTCTATGTTTCCTAAGGAAGCCTACCTCCCACAGGCTCCACCCTTCCTCCCAGGCAAACCCCAGATAGGAGAGGAACAAAAGGGAAGAAAGGAGCTGATTTATCCTAAATGGAGGATGGGGGGGGTCTTCCCATTACTCCCCTTTTCTTGTGATATTTAAAATGTCAGCAACCCTGCCCCTGCGTAGCTCTCTCTCTGGAGACCCTGTCTGCACCTCGGTTTTCCTGGGCCTCCGCGGGAGCTGGGCAAGGCAAAATCTGCGGGTTCTGTCCCGCTGGTTTTCCCTTTGAGTGGTCCGGCTCCTCTCCCTGAGCTGCCACTGCTGTGCATGGCTGAGAGACTCGTCCCACTTGACGTCCGATGTAAGCTGGATGCCTTGGAGGAAAAGGAGCTGATATCCCCCAGGTCACCTGAGGAGCCCCCAGTCTTTGAAGGGGAAATTTCAGATTCACACTCCCGACACTCTACAACTGGCTCTTCAGTCTCCTGCAAGGAAGAAATGGATACAAAAGCTAAAGGAAGACACAATGACGTAATCTGAATGTGATGGTTGGAAAATCCTAGAGATGGCAAGAAATTTCAATTCAGAAAGGTGGGAATCAGGACAGAATTGTCTGGAGTACTGGAAATGTTCTATATCCTATTTTGAGTAGTGTTACATGTAATTGTCAAAAGCCACTGTACTGAACATTTAAGACGTGTGCATTCTACAGAGAATACATCTCAATAAAAAATACAATAAATAAAGGTGTTAGATTGGGAAGAAGCCTCTATCCTGAGCTTTTAAATTATCTTTTTATTGGACAAGTTCACAACCTTTGGCTACTGAGAAACCAGCAAGGATTCTAATGCAGAGGACAGAGGTAACTCCCTGTCTGAGAGAAGACAGGTTAGGAGGTAGGTAGAGGAGGAAAGTGAGTGGCACCTGATTAGCAGTGGGTAGCATTACATGTTTTTGAGATTAGGTATTTTCTATTTCCTTTCAATAAGTGACCAAGGAAATAAAAATTACAGGCAAAAATAGGCTAAAAGTAGTATTACCATTCAGAAAAATGAAAACCAAAAAGATAATAATAAGAATATATGAATTTTCAGTATCTACAGAGGACAGGAATGTCAAACTGACTTTATCTCACATGCCTATATTGATGGATTGATAGTGGTTGCCCAGAGCTGTTCTCAGCAGCCCTCCGAGGCTAATTCCCAGGCTTAGTGGGAAACGGTTCTACAACCAATCATCAACGTTCTCTATGGGCAGAGGACTGAGCAATGCCATGATAAGTGCTGCACATCTGCCTTCTTGCTATACGTGGTTCATGCATTACTGTGCTAATTGTCGGGAAAAATCTGGAGAAGTATAAGATCAACTCTTCCCTCAGAGTTTACAATCTCTCTGGGAGATACCATTACACACACACTCATACTCACACACACCCCTTAAATAATGCTATAAGATGATTAAATGAATATTCTAGACCATTTGCTTCTTGAAAAATCCCTCCTTTAGAATCTATAAAGTAATTTTCTCTTCCTTTCATTCTTCCTCTTTTGCTACTTCTATTTGTACGTGTTTTTGGGGTTCCTCTTTCTCCACTTATTCCTTGAAAATTGGTATTTCCCAAGACTCTGTTCTCATTCCTTTTCTCACACTTCCATGCGTTCCCTAGCCAGTCTTTCCAGATTCATCCCTGCCTACCAACAATACAATGCTCACTCAGCTCCAAACTCTTGGATACAAATGCCTACGAAATTCTTCCCCTTGGGTGTACCGACGACGTCTGAAATTTAACCCATCCAACACTCAATCTGTCATCGTCTGTCCATTTCCTTGCCTTCAGTGAATGGATCCTGGCTATCCCCAGCACACCTCACGTCCTCTGCCGCTCTTTCTAGCAGAGGCCAGTTTTTCTCAACCAAACTTCAATGCAGAGCCTGGAGACGAAAGGCCCCTTTACTCCCCATCACCATTCACAGACCATTTCTCTCTCCCCACCGCCTGCTCCTACCAAACCGCTACTGGCCATTCTATTAAATTTTCCTCTCCCCTGCCCGTGTTACTCACCAACATCCTCCCAATCACCCCCTCTCAGGCATGAACACTGTAATTTCCAGTTCCCAGCTTCCCTTCCCTCCGCATCTATTCTTCTGTTGTCACTCTCTGTGGCTTACATCCATCAGATGACCCACCCAGCAACTCCCAAGTATCCCGATCTAATTATCAGCATTAACCTTCCACTCTACCTCATCCATCTGTTAGGAGGGTCAGTAACAGAAACTGCACCACCTCCAAAAATTTCGATCATAAACATGCCATTCTCCCATCGCCATCTCCTATCATCCATTTTGCCTGCTCTAACTGGATCTGAGTCAGCATAAACTGCCAAGGTCATCTGACTGAAACAGGTGTTGTGAGCCCAGAACTTAAGTCAATTCCTTTTCCTGGACATGACAAATGTGTAGGGGGGTGGCAAGGCCTGCTTAGAGGCCTGGGACTCCAGGCTGTGTTTCGGTGGGAGAGTCAATCCTAAAAGCAGAAGCTACACCTGCCTTTGCAACTGTCCAGCAACTGAAGTCATTGCTTTTATGATGACTTAGGCCCAGGCTCCAGGTTAGCCTGGTAAGATCTTTTTAATGTATTTACTTACCTGTTTTCCTGTGTGTCTCTCCTACTAGACTACAGAGGCCACATTAAGAAAGAAACCACAACTATCTTTTTTCCTGGCTATCTTCCTAAAATCTAGCATAGTACGTTCCACAAAAGAGACCCTCAGTAAATATTTACTGAATGAAGGATCTTCTCCTTCAAACTGTGTCCTATTTATATTCTCTACTCAGTATATGGTACCACCATCTATCCAGCTGCCCAAGCAAAAAGCCCAGGCATCGGGCTTTAGATTCGTCCCTCTCCCTCAATACCCACATTCAGGAATTCTCCATCTATCAATTTCACCTTCTATATATTTCTTGCATCTATGTCCCTCCTCTCATCACCTACTGCCACTGTCCTAACTTGACACTCATATCTCGTCTGACTATAGCTCTAACCTCAACCCAATCCGATCCATTGTCACACTGCTGCCAACCTACCCTTCCCATCATGGAAATTTGAGCACATCACCCCTTTCCCCCAAAATTCTTTAAAGGCTCTCCATCACATAGTAGATAAAACTCTAAACTCTTCTCTGTGGTACACGAAAGTCTTATGCTCTGGGCTCTTACCAACCTCAGCAGCGTCCTCTCTCACCACTCCCCACCCTACCATGCCTGCCACATCCAGCTGCTGAATATTCCTTAGGCACGCCACGCTAAGTGTTTACCTAACTTTGCGTTCTGCTTGCAAAGCCCTTCTCGCCCACCCTCGGTATCCCCTGCCACACTCCTGAGCACCGCATCTTAGGCACCTGCAGGCGGGCTCATAGGCCCCACCCCCTGTCTAACACATCTGTCCACACCGCTACTTACCAAATCCAACGAGTTTTGGATTCGGGGCACGTCAAGGATAAGCTCCTAGAGAACAGGGACACTGTCTTTTTATCATCAAAATCTCAGTGCCAGGATCATAGTAAAAAAAGAAGCTGCTGGTAAGTAAATGAATAAAATCTTTAAGATGATAAAACAAGGGCTACAAGAGCTGAGGGAGGGAAAGTCCCCCAAGTCCTCTGACGTCAACCTGTCCACCCTCGCACCATGGCACATCTTCGTGCTGCCCAACTAGACTCTTGCCACCTCGGTTTTCTTTGCTGTCTGCCTCTGTGCCTTAGCTCACCAAGCCCTTCTATATGAAATGCCCTTTCTCCTCATCTCCCAATAGCTAAGAGCTCCAGTGTCCAACTCAAATACTTCCTGGCCTTTATCCACACGGACTTGAGCAGAATTCCCCTCAGATGCGTGTCTTCCCCGTGTAAGCGACCACGCGCGCCTTCCTTCTGGCACTTGTCACTGTCGCTCTCGAGAGGCAGCAGAGTGTAGTTAGGAATGCAGGCCCTGGAACTAGACTGCCTGGGTTGAATTCTAGTTCCTATATTGATTAGCTGTGTAATCTTAAGCAGGTTATTTTAACTTGCTATGCCTCAGCTTCTTCATCTGCAAAATGTGAGTAACACTGTCTAGATCGTAGCTTAGTTCTGAGGATTAAATAAATTAAATCATGTAGAATCCTTAGAATAGTGCCTGGCATGTAGTTAGTGCTCAATTCTTTTATTTAATTACGGCAGTGTTTCCCAAACTATGTTCCACAGGGATATAATAAATATTACTTTAAGAAATGTTCAATGGTCAAAAAAGTTTGGAAGTGCTGTGTTAAACAATAAAGTAGATATCTTTACTAGAGGACTTCTTAGAGCCTTTAATATATAATATGCTCTGTGAATTTCTATGGAGGGGAAATTTTACATCATTTGGTGTTTCTCAAACTTATTGATGACCACGGAACATTATTTTCCCCTCAGAGTATCCAGCAGGCCTGCTGTTCCCAGAAATATACTTTAGAAAGCACCAAGTAATAAAATAAATTATGTAATATGTGTAACACTTAATATAGTACCCAGCAGGGAGGTTCAACGTAGACTACAACAGTTAGAAAACTTTTCATGAAAGCAAACTGTTTTTCTATAAAGCTGCTAAGTTCATAATTTTTCCAAAATAATAACACTGAAAAAAATTATGCAAACATAACACTGAAGATGAATCAACATTTTAAAAGAAATATTTCTGGGATTTAGTGTACAATAAAAAGAATACAAGACAATTTCTCAAACTAATGTCAAATACTTTCTGGGGCCGGCCCGGTGGCTCAAGCGGTTAGAGCTCCGTGCTCCTAACTCCAAAGGCTGCCGGTTCGATTCCCACATGGGCCAGTGGGCTCTCAACCACAAGGTTGCCAGTTCAATTCCTCGAGTCCCGCAAGGGATGGTGGGCTCTGCCCCCTGCAACTAAGATTGAACACGGCACCTTGAGCTGAGCTGCCTCCCGGATGGCTCAGTTGTTGGTTGGAGCGCGGGCTCTCAACCACAGGTTGCCAGTTCAATTCCTCGAGTCCCGCAAGGGATGGTGGGCAGCGCCCCCTGCAACTAAAATTGAACACAGCACCTTGAGCTGAGCTGCCGCTGAGCTCCCGAATGGCTCAGTTGGTTGGAGCCTGTCCTCTCAACCACAAGGTTGCCGGTTCGACTCCCGCAAGGGATGGTGGGCTGTGCCCCCTGCAACTAGCAACGGCAACTGGACCTGGAGCTGAGCTGCGCCCTCCACAACTAAGACTCAAAGAACAACAACTTGAAGCTGAACAGAACCCTCCACAACTAAGACTGAAAGGACAACAATTTGACCATTGCTCCCCAATAAAGTCCTGTAAAAAAAAAAAAAAAAAAAATACTTTCTGACATGAGGGCCACAATGACCTATTACTGAACAATAGCAGTATGTTCCATTTAATAGAATTATATACCTGAGTTTAATTCTCCCTAAGTACAACTTCCCATAGGCTTGCTGGCAGAATTAAAGAAAAGTGCCTGAATAAAGGAAGAAAACAGTCGTGCCTCTTATTAATAAAAATTCCCAAATATTACTATTAAAATATACCAAGAAAGGTGCCAGACCTTTAATTCCAGAAAACCTGTCTAATCTCAGTCAGTATGAGATGTAAATAAAGTCAGCATAAGATGCTGTCCAATGCAACAGTCAATAAACGCCAACATTACGCCGACAGTGGGAATGAGTCCATAATGAATCCTACTGAGAAATACAGGTGTACTTACGAACAGGTCCATAACCACACACAACGGACACCAAAAAAGGGCACATGACTAACCATGAAAACACATGAGAAAACACTTGCAGCCTAGCAGGGAGTTCCAAACGTCATTAGTTTCCAAGGATTAAAAATAATACATAAAATCCTTTTACTTATGTATAATAGAGATTTATTAATCTATTCTATATAAAAACAGAAAGCATGACGGGACTGATTAAATAAGTGGCCGAAGGTCAAACAGCAAACCCATGGTTGGAAAAGACACAGAACTCAGGACTCGTGGTTTCTAACCCAGTTCTTACATCCTTCTTTACTAAAAAGATGAAGTAAAAAAAGTGTTAGTAGCTAATTGCACAGGAAAGGGGGGTGAGGAGATGGAGGTGAAGTGCCAGGGTAATTTTTCTATTACTATCAAAATAACTGTGTCCCATAGACCAAGCGTATGTGTTACCTCAGTTACTTTTCTTTCCACTTCTGTTCCATCCACATAATATACATCTGTGATCACACGAGTAACAAGCGTGCGAACCTCATGGATTGTTCTCATGTGGCGATGCAAGACATGGCCACGTGGAGGCTGAGGCATATCGAACTCTTCCTCTCCCTGTGACAGAAAACACACGACACAAGCATGGGTCTCACTGCAACTTGGCAGAAGCACAAATAGGCATCGTTCAGAGGTTTCATGAATGGAGTGTGATGGAATTTTCCAGCTGCTTTGTTGTGAATCCACCCACAGACAAAACCAAGGATGGACCAGCTATTTGGCCAGAGCCTAGGAGGAATTTATATCATATCACCCAAAATGACCTATTTCTGCCTAAATCAAAATCATTACCATATAGCACTCATATCTAGGATTTTGTGTGAAATTTGACCCTCCTAAAAGTTCATTATTTTTAAATAGTAATCTTTCTGATTTTGATGCTGATTGTCAATCAGTACACAAGTTTATACTTGCAACAGCTTTTAAAGGAAGGCATTCTTAAGAACTTTATATAAAACCCAAATTACATCTGTTAATCTCAATGCAGTCTTTTTTACCTTCATTAGTAAGTAAACTATAGTTGATTTATACCTGGAAAAAGATATGTTGATTTCTCCTAGAATTAAATATAAAATATTTAATCTATTCCAGATAACAGATTATAACTGAAGAGCTAAGCTAGTATCCAGAAACAGAAAACATTAGCAAATTAGGACTGTGTATCTAGTTGTACCATAAATAATATCAGTTAAATTCTTTCAGTAAAAACCTACATTTTTATGACAACTGTTACATGTTTTCTCATTAACACCTATATCACATTTACCCACATTCACGCCCTCCACCTACCCAACTGGCTCTGTAACTCTGAGGAGGAAGAAATGAAGAAATGCACACTTTTTTCTCTCCCCACCCTTATTTCCCCTATAGTAGACTGCTTTTATTTTCAGTAGTCAAGGTATACAAGTCTTTCAAAAGAATTTTATGTTCCACTGCAATAATGGCGATTCTGGGTTTTTCCAGACAATGTGATAGTAATTTACCTATAGCTTTCAATAATTTACCTGAATAATTCCTACTCCAACTCCATCTCAGGGGTGAAATATGTACTAACATGGAGCTATACAAATTATGTGAATAAATAAAATCAAAAGCATGGAAACTTACTCAACCGATTCCTTAAAATACTCCTATGTATACAACACTGGTGAATAAAAGGGTCTGAGCATTGGTCTGTCGCGCCTCAATCATCAGGGTGCCCCTGCATCAGAACCATGACAGCTGGGACCTCCTGCCTGCACACACAGCCAGGCAATGGATCACAGGGGTCTGAAAGATTTCCGTGCTTTACATATCCTGGCAATGAGGCCAAGAAGCCTCCCTGTAACCCTCTTATCACCGTACAACAGCCAGACAAATGATCACTTGGAGTGAGACACATAAACATGTCTGACAGAAAGAAAAGAAGGGAAAGGGGCAGATAAAAAGAAAGCTATGCTTACCCTTACTTTCTCTAAATAGTCTTCTGAAAAGTGGTCTCTGTTAAGATAAGTAACTTGAGGACCTTGTCTTGTCGTTTTTAAGGAAAGACAACAACATGAAAATAAAAACCGCACTTTTCCTTCACAGAAAACCTCCAGGCCGACTTGAAAATTCAAGGAATGTCAAAGGTAGGCTGCCTACACTTTTCTCCGAGCACTGGCCTGAGTCCTACCCAGACTACAGGGGATAAAAAAAAGCTCGGACACTTGGCAACTCCACACAGCCTTGTTTGTTTTCATTCACATTGTTGTGCAAACATCAATGTATCCACCTCCAGAACTTCTTTGTCTTTCCCATCTGAGGCTCTACCCATTCACCATCTGTATTGTTCTAGCATCTTTCTTCCCTTAGCAGGAGCAACTAGCTCTCAAATGTGTGACATCACTCTGTGTGACAGGTGTATATCACTGGCAGTATCAGTAGTGGTTGCGGTGGGAATAGCAGCAATAATAGGAGCATTTAAAATAAAAATCATCCGTAGGTAGTAGAAGCAGCCAACATTTAGAGCATTGACTATATGCCAGGTCGAGTGCCAAGGGCTTTGCGTGCCTTCTCTCATTTCATCCTTACAATATCCAGATGAAATGGTCTGATGCCAAGGCCTGGGCCTTAACCACACTGGCTCACTGGCTCCTCTCATCATGATGGGACAGGAGCAGGGATTATTTCCCCATTTTACAGAATATGAGAAGGAAAAGGAAAATATAAAACAGTGGTGCCTACATGCCTGCTATCTTTTTATAAAGGCAGAGAAACCAAAATTATGTGGGAGAATGCAAACACTTTAAAATAAGGGTGAAAAAACCTGACGCAAAATGGGGTGTGATATGCTATATAGCCCCCATAGCCAAAAGGCTAATGCTATTTTCAATGTGTATGAACGGATAAGATCTTAGGTCTCACAGACTGTGTTACTATAAAAATCTAATATAAACAGAATTTTTAGAGATAAAAAGAACAAAACCACACAGGCCATAATTTAAAAAATAGAAAAGCAACATAGCATAATGAAAATAATACCGATTCTGAAGTAGACACGCTGAGTTCAAATTCCAGTTCTGCCACCTACTGATGGCAAAATCTTGGGCAAGTTACTTAACCTCTCTTCAGTTTGGTTTCTTTACCTGTGAAATGGGAATAATACCAACCTCATGGGTCCTCTTGAGCACAACGCTGATATGCTGTAGGTGTTCAATAAACAGGAACTACTTCCCTACCCTACTCCCAAGAACCTGCTCTCCCTCCAGCCTCACTTTCATCAGCCCTAACCCTTTTCCTCCCATTACATCTCGTCTTCACCTTTCTGCAGTCCCTAGTCACCCGGAGACTTCGCCCCATCTCTCTCTATTCCTGTTACTGTTCTTTGTTTCCAACACTGATACACAATCCTTCATGCTTCTTGTACTCCCTTCTCCTTTACTTTCTATTCTCTCAGTTCCTGGGAACCTTGGTGAAATAGACTGGAGGAAAAGCAATTAGCTCTGTTATGAAGGCGGATGAAAAAACTGACAGAAGGAAAAGACTGAACAGTTTAGAAGAATATTATAGGACTCAGACTATATTCCTGGCTTTCTTTTCCAATACAGACCTACTTGACAAACTCGAGCACTATTCCACTTTCCCGAAGACTACTGGTGATAGCTACCCATACTTTTCATTACCCTACCTCTATCCTGGACAGATTGTTCTTGCCTTTTGGTCTTACAAGACTGTTAAGAATTATCATTAGGTAAATGTACCACAACTTAAATTCTCCAGGAATCCAGCGAGTCGAAAGCAGGGCCCTGTGGTACCCTGTGAGTTCCCTCACCTGGCTATGGAGTGACTCAGTATCATCCCCCGGAGCACTGATTGGTTTCTCACCAGCCCCCTTCTCAGTCTGAACTGCGGCATCTTGTTTTCCAGAGTTCTGATCCACAGTACTGGTCCCCTGTTCACACACATTCTTTACAGTCTGGGTTGCTGCTGAAATAGTTTCTGGAACCCATAGGGAACATTCTACGGTCTGGATTCCTACATCATTTTGGCTGGGCCTTTCAAGCAAGGCCTTACTAGGTTTTTCCTGATTGATAGTCCATCCTTCTTTCTGGCCTTCAAGAACGTCTGTCTCCATTGCTTCCCCTTGGAGACTGGACAGCCCCTGTATGGCCATCTGCTGGGATGCAAGAGAAGCAGGCTCTTTGACAGGGCTACTGGGCTTCACAGGCTCTTGGTGCTGCCTGGTCCTTTGATCACCTTCCAATTTTTCCTTCTCTTCTTCATTTTGAGTACTTGGAAAAGGGTGTAAGTTCCCCCTGAAAATCAACCACATAAAGAAACCATGTCAAGTAAAAGTGAGAGAGAATGAATACAGGCAGGGGAGACCATAATCTGACAATCTGAGAAATGTGAGGAAGGAAGAAAATAAGGTGATCACATATATCACCTTACGAGGTTTCTCATAACTCATTCCTGTGAAAAAACAATGGCACAAAGGACTATTCCACCATGATGATGAAATACTCATTAAAACTTCTTACCATCACTAGCTGTGAACTCTGACATAGGATAACAAGTTAAACAAAAAGATGTAAAGCCATTACTGAACTCATAGACAATGAAGGCAGCTTAGGGATCTACTTCAAAAAAGATTAATTAGGTCAAAAGGACTCGACTTTATAGATGGTTCTAACATTCCTTAAATGACTCCTAGCATTTTAGATACTACTCATCCCCCCAACCCCTGCCCCATCCATGATTAATAATTTTAGGAAAAGAAACCTAATCTGTAAAGGACAGAATTGGAGGTGAGAGTCTAGCTTTGCTGGCTATCGTGGTAATCTGCAACTGACCATTTCAGAATGACTTGGTGCCTCAAAGACAGTTCTTAAGATGCAGCCTATTTCTTTTCATAAGTCTTACCATTTGGCTATCAGTGTCATTCATTTATCCCATAGCATTTGATAAATGTCTCCTGCAAACCAAATACCATGAAACTCTAAGATGCCTAGGGGCTTTCTTTCTTAAATGTCCTTAACAATACACCAGAATAAAAAGGCCCAGATTAACTCCAAGTGAGCAGGCTACACAGAATCTTAACATTCATGTCTTATTCATCTTTATATTTAAAATACCTAACAGGGGGCTTAGCATAAAGTTAAGTGCATAACAAGTGTACTTTGAACTAAAGAATTAATGTTCTCTCAATCAATAAACTGCAGAAGTCTACTTTGATTAAATAAGCTGACTGTATAAGAAGCAAATTCATATAGAAAGTACCCGTAACTTTTAATTTTCTAGTAAATTACAAGTTCAAATGAGTCAGTATACTACAAACAACAAACTAATGCATTTTTAGGCTGCATTAAGTTATAATAGCCAGGATAAACATAAAAGGATCCATTGCAAAATGACCATGGTTAGATCACATCTGGAATGTTTTAGTTTGGGATGTCACATTTTACAAGACATAAATTGAAATACACCCAAAGATAACATCCAGGATAATAAAGGATCTAGAAACCATGTCACATGTGGCTATAAGTGGCCAGAGAAAGATGGAACTACTCATCTAGACAGAGAAAGCTATTTCCAACTTGGGAGGAATTCTCACCTTTAGGAGGTGAGCTGACTCAGGTAGGCAGAAAGAAAGGACGCATGAAGAGCTCTTTTGGGCTTGCTCTGCTCTGGATCTTGAAGAAAGAGAAAAGGTTTCTGAGGTTTCTATTTTGTTTAACTCAGCTTACCAAAACAGGAAATCAAAAAAGGATGTAGAATAGAGTTCTAGCCAAAAAGAGCCTGACAAATATTTGGTTGTTACAGCTTGTGTCCTGTGTCAGGAATCTCAACTGAATGTGGATATATATACGTGGTCCAATGAAGAAGAGGTAAGAAAGAATAAGATCACCAAGAGACAGATGAATAACACCTACCTCTGACGAGGTTTATAAGTCATCGTATATAAAAATTACTTAACACACTGCTAGGTACAGAGCAGATGCTCAATCAATATTAGCTGCGTAAGACAAAGCAATTAAGGAGATGCAATTCATTTTCTTTATAAACCGAGTTACTCATGTTTGAATCTTTAAGATAGATAAGCAACGATGAAAGTAAGTCAAAAACTGGAAGGGACAGGACTTGATTAATCATTTCAAGAATTCTTAATTGACAAATACTAGGTTTCTTTTTCCCCCCGAAAGGGTTGGTTAATCGAACAGTTCCTCTCTCTTTAAAGACCAAAGGTATCTCACTGCAATATTAGCAATATTTAGCAGATTCCTATCAAGTATCAGAATTTTGGTATTTATCACTCTCATGTTAGCATCAGTCAAATAAAATCAGTCATTTCCCCCCAGGTTCATATTATACACACTTACACACTTACACACACACACACACACACACACACACACAGTTGTGGTTGGCAAGATTTGCTGATTAAGGTCAACACAGAACAGCAGGTTAAAAAAAACAAAACAACTGCAACACACACGCAAAAGGTGTTACCCACTCCTACCAAGTTCATAAATTCTTACACATAAAGCAACCAAGAAATACCTACAACGGAGATGTAAATTATGTCCCAAGAAATAATAAAAAAGAAATCTTTAGCACTAGAATAGAGTTTTAGAAGAAAAATCCAACATATTGTAAAAAGGACCACACCTCTCTCTCATGAAGTCCAACTACAATTCTACTCTGGTCACTACATGACAGATTTGGAAACTGATGCTAAGAAAGAAATTTTAGCACAAAAAGCCTGGACAAAAATTAATCCAAACTGAAGGAGAGAGAAAAAAAAAAATCTCCATATTTAACAAACTTCTAGCCATTCTGTTCTGAATACAGATCTATCTGTGGAACAACTGGAGTCAATCCGTCTGTACTCTCGAGCCTTTGTTTTCTGCCAAGGCTAAACAAAATCATCAGCACCTTGACCCCTCTATTTTTAAGATGCTCTAATAAAATATGAAGGCAACACAGTGCCACTGATAAATTTAATAATTGCTGGACCATTACCATCCCACTTTAGGAAATCACACGAAGAGGCATTTCACCCAAGAAGCTTCTTGATGCGTAAGAGGATATGATCTGGGCTATGTGATTCCCAAGAATGTCAACAAACTACATTTAATAATCTGAATGCCCAAAAAAACAACTCCCGACATGTAGATATATTTCTTCTAAAAATTAATATTTCTATCAATAAAGAACAGAGAAATTATGCTGCAAATAACACTACTGGATATCTGATGACAAACAAAACATTATCATACTCTCTAATTACAAAATCGCTAAATTCTAGATGACAGATACCCCCTTGTAATGAAAATAAAAGCTTATTTCCATTGCCATTATTTCGTATACTAAATATAAGACTCATATATTCCAAAAAAGATACTCTAATTATTTAAATAGAGAAGAAATACTTTGTAACTCAAAATTTTTTTCTGCTTCAAAGCTGTTCTAAGAGATTATGGAGTAAAGAAATTATGGGAAAATCTTAATTCCATCAAGTCTGACAAACTTTAAATTTGGGATGCTGAGCACCTCAGTTTTGCCCTATGGAAAACTAAAGGGAAATAAAAAACCTGTTAAAAATAAACACTTCCAAAACTAAGAAAAAGGGAATGAATCTTAAAAATATAGAATGATGGGCCGGCCCGGTGGCTCAGGTGGTTAGAGCTCCATGCTCCCAACTCCAAAGGCTGCCGGTTCAATTCCCACATGAGCCAGTGGGCTCTCAACCACAAGGTTGCCAGTTTGATTCCTTGAGTCCTGCAAGGGATGGTGGGCTCCGCCCCCTGCAACTAAGATTGAACACGGCACCTTGAGCTGAGCTGCCTCCCGGATGGCTCAGTTGGTTGGAGCGTGTTCTCTCAACCACAAGGTTGCCGGTTCGACTCCCGCAAGGGATGGTGGGCTGCGCCCCGTGCAACTAGAAAACGGCAACTGGACCTGGAGCTGAGCTGCGCCCTCCACAACTAAGATTGAAAGGACAAGAACTTGACTTGGGGGAAAAAAAAAAAAGGTCTGGAAGTACACACTGTTTCCCAATAAAGTCCTGTTCCCCTTCCCCAATAAAATCTTAAAATAGATATAGATATAGATATAGATATATAGATATAGAATGATATATTTTCATAAATTTATGAAGACCGAACCATTTCAAATCAATAGAACTGACAAATAAAGACAAAATCTGTTATTTAATAAAACTTCTCATGACATCTCATTTATAAACACATCTAGGGTATGTCACAGTCCCTCAGATAAAAAAGCAAGCTCAAGTTTTGGCACCAACCATTTTATGAATCAATATAGGCCAAAAGATGCTATGAAAATAATGCTTGGGAGCTCCGTATAGTTGCTAGATGGGATATTGCCTGATTCATGAATTGCTTAATAAATTGGCTTAATAAAGCCAATTAGATCTTCAAATTTAAAAAAATAATAATAAAGAAAGAAAAGAATGCTCACCTGATGGGTGCAGAGCAGGAATCCTGACTTCGAGCCTCATCTGCTTGCCGGGCTTCACAGCTAAGCAAAGGCATGGTCTTCTGGGGACTAACATAATAAATTAAAGCAATATACTGTGTTAGTTTTAAAAGAAAAAGTACCTCTGGAGATTATCCTGTTAGGCAGAGAGGGAATAAAATCCTTTCTCTGCATCCCAAACTCTAAACTGCCTTAACACTAAAGTGCAAATTTCTCATACAGTACTTGTTTCAAAAATTAGCATAATTAAAAATTCTCAAGGAAGAGTCACAGGAAATAAACTGGACAGAGGACTATATTAAATACCATAAAGACGCGATCAGCAAAGTCCAGAATGCAGAAAACTCTACAGGACACAAAACCAGTTTCGTCAACAAATAAATTGCTAGGATAAAAAAAAAGAGAGGGAGGGGGGTCCCTATAGATTAAAAGAGATTTAAATTAAGAAGAATACAGAAAACTCTACAGGACACAAAACATAGCTTCTTCAACAAATAAATCACTAGGAGAAAATAAAAAGAGGGGGGGTGTCCCATTTTAAACAAATGCAATGTGTGGACCTTGTTTGGATCTTGAGTCAAACAAACTCTAAAAACATACATATAAGGCTATTAGAGAAACATAAACACTGAATATTTGATGATATTAAGCAATCATTGCCAATTTTAAAAGCACAGTATTGTGGTTAAATTCAAAAAAGGAATTTTTATCTTTTGTAGATAGCACTGAAATATTTATAGATAAAATGATATAATGCTGGATTTAGCTTCAAAATAATCCAGTGGGGAGGAGTGCTACAAGCATTTATAAACAAATCAAGACTAGCCATGACTTGGTAATTTTTGACACTGGGTGGTTCATTATACTATTTTCTCTACTTTTATGTATGCTTGAAACCTTCAATAACGAAATGTTGGCGAGAAAGAATATGCAGCAAGTAATCTGAACACAGCCCAGTTACGGATGGCACTGTTTATTAAAAACAGTGGGACTGCTTCACTTAAATGCAGAGGAAGACATTAGCATTGAAAATATTCTAACAGAGCTTACTTTAAACGATTTCTTATGGTGAACCCAACGGTAAATAGTCAAAGACTTTTACAATCTAAATTCTCATATACAAAATGTGCATTACAACAATACCAATGAATTTCATTTCATTCTGTCATTCATTAATCCAACTCTCTGCCTCAATTACTTTCCTTTTTTTTCTATCCCTACATTCTGCCCAAAGGGTTTGGGAAACTTCAGCAATATATTCTGTTCCCAATTCTTGGGCACATGTACAGACTAATAAGTTGTATCTGGTATACAAGTCTATTATAACCAAAGCAGTCAAGTATAAAATTCCCTTTTCTTCAACTCTCAAACTAGTAATCATTAGTCTTCAATTGAGTAAGGACCCTAAAGTATTTATCTTTCAGATTCAATATGTAAGAGCCCAGAGAACAACTAATCTGAGATATAGCTAAATACAGATCAAAGGATTTAGATAGGGGCCAGAAACTTGCAACTGGGTGGTCAAATTCAGTCCACAAGCGGGTCTTATTTGACCCACCAAGCAAGAAATATTATTTTTAAAAATCCAGATTTCTCTTTAAAAATTAGAGATTTGGCAACAAGTCTGCATTCTTGCATGGTGACAATAGACTGGAGACGAACAGGGACTACCCCCTTTGAAATGGGGCACAGTTGGCCACCATCCTCAACACTTCACAGTCTTGCACCAGCCGCTTTACATTATTTGCATTACCTGCCTAGGCTGATTTAAAAATCCTCGCCTGTATTTCACCAACTGCTCCTAGTGTTTTCATGCTGGATGACTCATGCCACAAACCAATAAAAGAATTCTACTCTCTCAGCCACCAGATGGCAAAGCTTACCACCAGAGCCTCAGGATGGGGTCATATTCATCCTCAAAACATTACACCATTCATGACAAAGCAAAAATAACAAATCCACACAGTAGTTGATTTTGGCAGGCGGAAGAGAAAATGGCCTGAGGCTGTGGCTCAGTAGGGGATCTCAAAAGGAACAGGTCTGAGGCTCTTGTTAAACCCTCTATTTCCTCACCAAAACAGTCTCAGTCTCACCGAAAGAAAAAGAAAAAAAGGACAGTCCCCCTTGAACAAAAGGGAGACAGAGAAGCATCTTTAAATATCTTAGTTCTAAGTATTAGATTTAAAACATTAATAAGAAAGCCCTCGTTAGATTCAGCACATTGTTAAATCCCTTATGCTGGAGTTTCGTTTTAAATTTTTTTCCTCTCTTGATAAATCATCTTCGCCTCACTACCAGTGGTTTTGTATATTAAACTCCTCTAAATAGCAACCAGCTCTGGTTACCTGGCAACAGCTTCAGCAACAGCAGTAGATTCATTTTGTCTTCCACCAATTGCAGGCTCTGAATAAAAACAAAAGCAAAGAGAGAAAGGAAAAATATTCAGTTAGCATCACACTTGTAAACCTGCTCTACTAGTATTTGCAACAAATAACAAAAAGAAATAGGTAAGAATAAGTGAACATAAAAAGATTTCTTATAATTTAATGGTATAAGTTTTTCTCACTTCCACCAATCAGTTTTCTTTCACACTGTTAACTGGGTTAACGTCCAGTTGCTTGTCACTTGTAAAGTCAATAATTGAGCGACAAGGTTGGTGGAAAGAAAAGCAGGTTTATTCAGAATGCCGGCACTCTGGGAGGATGGTGGACTCCTGTCCAAACGCCAGCACCCCCGTTCCCTGCATGGCCAAAAGATTTTACAGACGTGTAAGAAGAAGCAGAACAAAGTAAAGGGGGACGTGATCAAGCAACTCCTGGGCGATTTGAAAAAGAAAAGAAGGCACTTCCCAGAGTCTAGTTCATTTTGGGGATAAGGGTGCATCTTATGCAGATGTTGAAAAGACTTTTTCCAAGTCGATGTAAATAAGGTCATTAAAACGAATGGATATAGACTGGAGCAAACAGTCATTAAAGGAGGGAAGCAAAGAAAAGTCCCACACTGAATTACCATTGTTAAATCGAATTACACTAGAGGGTTAAATTTCAAAACAGAAGATAGTCTCTCTTACAATACTTCCTATAGACGACCAATCAGTTTGTCCAGAAATACAATGAATTCCTAAAAATAACACTTAAAAATGAAAATGAAACATCTCTTGAATCTCAATTCATCTCTTATATAAAACTTATGTAGTAAAATATAAAATGAAAAACAAAAAATACATTGAAAAAATTAAAAAATGAATTTAAAATAAACAAAAAACTTTAATAAAATATATGTAGTAAAATATCTTATGTTGATGCTGTTTTACAAGAACCCACACAAAGAAGGTACCCAAGTTCTTCCTAATGTGTTTTGGGGACAAATGATTGAAAAACAAAACACATTTTCAAGAAAGAAATAAGGGTAATACGGAAAATAATCCCATATTCTCAAAGCAATGTCTCTAATGTCAAGGGATGAAAATTTATTTATTGGCAATCTATTCCCGCCTTAGAGAAAATGACAAATATTTTTAAACATTTCTAAAATGGCATGACCCAACATAATCTAAACAGTCCATCAAAGAGGCAGCTGACATTTAGTGGTACAAGCTCAGGCTCTGAAACAGAAACCTGGCTCAGGCCCTGGTTCCAGCACTAAGTAGTCCAGCCTGGAAGTAAACTTCATCTTCTGAGTCAGTTTCCTCCTCTATAAGACAGAGATAAAACAGGACCACGATCATCGGTTTGTTGAGAGGATGAAATGAGCATCACCTGAGTGTGGTGCCTGATGCTGTGCTCCTATTTTCAGGAAAGGCAGTAATATTTACTGATACAAGCATCCTTAACCTTTAGCTCCATTTTAGATCTTCCCAATCATAATTTCGAATCTAAAGATTCAAAGCTACCACATACTCTCTTGAAAAGCTCTACTTGATTTCAAAGATGACGATAATAAGGAAGGAAATGATACAGGACAGCCCGTCCATAGGTAGACAGGGAGGTCCCCGGTAGAATAAACAAAAGACAGCCCTATCCTAAAACTCCAGGTTTTGAAATCACTCCTTTGCTCCAGGACATAATGTAACAAGGCCTTGAGATTAATAAAATTCCTTTTGGCTTGCAAATGGAGCAGATCTGATAGATAAAGAGTGGGTTACTTTGCTAATTCCTTTAGGATGGGCAAGCAGAACAAACCTGGTAGACGAATTTCATTAGAAGGTGCCAGTTCCCTTCTTCAAACAGCTCCCCTCCCCAAACACTCAAAGAAAGGTATAAAAGTAAGAGCTTTTGCCTTAGTCACGGGGGCCACCCTCATTCGGGACCCCCCTCCCCCTCGGAGCTCTGACTCTTTGCTTTCAATAACCTATCCTCTTTTTAAAACTCTTTGCCTCTCCTGGGTCCGTGTTTCCATTCTTCGGTCTCAAGATCCCGGCCCACACCCAGAAACTGCCGGCAGATCCAACATCATCTACATCATTTGGGGGCTCACAGGAAAATATTCCTCCATCAGAAACATGTAATATTTTAATTTCTACTGAGGTTCTAAGATTCAAATCAGTAAGCACTGAGAAGCAGAATAGCCATGTAATTTGGACCTGGACTTCTGGTTCTTGGAACTACTTTGAATTCAGGCTACTACATTTACTAGCTATATGACTCTAGGAATGGTGCTCAACCGCCCGGTGCCTCAGTTTCCTCATTCACAAGTTTGTTAGATTTAATGAACTGTCCATGTAATATGCCTGGCCTATAATAACTCAAAATAATTAGCTAAAATTTCTTTTCTTTGTTCTCAGAGAATGAGAAGTCCCTCTTACACAAGTCCACTCACTCCATCTGCGGTCGTCGAAAGGGAGCTTGTCTCACGCCTGAAAACGTGCTCTACTCCCTCAGGACCCTGCTCCATCATCTACTTCACCTATTCCCTCCTTCTTAACACATCTCTCTTGGAGATTTCCTTTCAGTCTATAAACCTCCTTAGGTCTCTCTCTCTGCCTAAAAATGAAAAAATCTCCTTTAATCCGGCATTTCCCTCTAACTTGTGATTATTTTTTCACATAAACTTCTCAAAAGCAGAATACACTTGCTGCCTCTTCTCCCCATCACTCCTCAATTACCTTCAGTAAACTCCCACCCAAACCACTGTACGGAACTAGTTCTTGCTAGTCACCAGATGGATCTTAACTGCCAAGCCTAATGCACATTTTCAGATACACCCCACGAGACCTCATTTCTGCCTGACTTCATCTTCCTAGTACCTCTCCTCCCCACAGCTTCCCACGGCTTTGGACTCTCCTAGCCCTCTTCTCTGAAAGTTCCTTTACAATCTCTTTTAAGACTTCTTCCTCTTCTAACTCCATTACACAGCATTTACAAACTACTCAGTAAAAAAATTATAAGCTTTGGAGTCAGATCCAGCTCTACTTCTTTCCCATTATTGTGACCTTAGAAATATAACTTAAAAACCTCCCTTAGTCCCAGTTTTCTCATCAATAAAACGGAAACAAGGATATCTGCTTTGGAGCGCTATCATTGTTCCTCCCCGACTCTACATTCAACTGGACCCAAGGTTGTCTCTATTCTATTCTACTGTTCACCTCTCAAATTTATCCCATCTTCGTCCTCACTACTAATAACCCCACTTCCTGGTTAAAGAGTTTGCCAGGCAGAAGCATAGGAAATGGGCAACGCAAGGAAGGATACACAAAAGCACAAGTTTTGAAACATCCAATTAATCCTTTTAAAAAAGTAAATCTGATCATATTACTCCCTTGCCTAAAATTCTTTAGCTTCTCAACATGATGTAAAAAGCCTTTCAGACTCTGGTCCCTACTTTGCAGCCCCTTCCTTGTGCCTTCTCTGTATTCTCACCGTACTAAACAACTTGCAATTAATGTGGGAAATAGTCAACTTAAACCTACAATATGAATCCACAGTCCTAAATTTCTACCCTCTTCTGAACTGCTTCTGAATATGGAAACCTATTACTTAATATCAACACAGGTTTAATACAGAGATACAACGAGAATCATAATTTATAAAACGGAGCATCTTCAGACAGTGACTGGCCAAAAGCAAAGAATTAAATCCATGAGAATAAGACGTTACAAATATTTTTATGTAATTATAAAAGTATCAATCATTATAACTAGAAGAAATATAATCAATACTTCTCAGATGATCTGGAGCTACTAAACCCAAGATTAACATAAAATAAAACTTACTTTCCAGACTAAATTGCAAAGACTCTTCACTCGCCTCAGTCTCAGGACTGACCAGTTTCATTCTTAGACACAATTTATCATCCATTTCTGGGGCAGCCCCAGCATCTCCTTTTTCATTCCCAAGTATGGGATCATTGGTCTCCACCATGCTTTCAGACATGACATCACTGGTTGCCGTGGTGCTTTCTGGGTAGTTGCTAATATCTGAAAGAAGGGAGGCAGGAGGAAGAAAGAAAGAACACTAAAATACAAACACGAAAAACAATAATGCAAGGTCATCAATTTGCCTGTTTGGCTCCACAGCTCTGCAAGACTGAAAGGGGTTCGTTCCTACGATAGAACCTGTCACAAGTATCAACAACTACGCACTAGTATTGACACCTGGTCTTAAGAGGAGCAACAGGATTCAGTTCCACTTCTGCATCTGGACAAAGGATGCTGCATGAGCCCTCAGCCAACCCACATCTGCCAGCATCAGGCATAGGTAGCAGGAGACTCCAGGCGACATGACTGTTACCTCCCAGCACTGACTAGAGAAAACAAATAAGTTAATGTAGAAGACTACGGGCTGCTTTGGGAAAGAAGGAGCTAAGCTTTCTTACCCTGTCAAGCTCAGCCAGGGTACTGAATAAATAGTTCTACTCCACCTGCTGCCCCTCCCTTATAGACGGCTCTGTATCATTGCTTAACACTCAGATTCTACTGCCTTGCAAGTAACAGAATAAAATCCTTACAGGTTTTTTTTTCTTCTTTCCTTCTACCCTTTCTTTCCTCTCATCACCACTCAGTATCTCCTGGGAGTAAACTCATGGAATCAGACATCACAGACTTATTCTTCCTAAGATAAAAATCAACTTTATCACGCAGGCCCAATTCCTCAGATCTAAAAGAAATCACTTGCATAAAATATGGTATCTGAAAAATTCTGCTTTAAATAGTATTACATTTTAGTCACTCACCAATAGGAGTGCTGTGTCTCCTGGGCTCCAATTTTAGGTGCCCAATAAGAGGTGGAGTTGCGCCAGTCAGTGGTGGAATGATATCACCTTCTTTAGGCAAACTGAAATGAAATGGAGTTTCTGGGAGAAAAAACAAACAAACACATAAACAAGAAGGAAACCAAAACAGAAGTATGTAAAAAGCAAAAGTGAGAATTCCAAGAAATACTTGTTATTCCTTTGCTACCCAATTCCACCTCATTCCCAACACCCCTCTACCAGGCTTCCCAACCAATTTCCTACTGATCTCTCTGCTCTCTTTACAGCCATCAACAACAGGACTGACACAAAGTACACAACCAGTGGGCAGGCAAACAGACGAAGCCCAAAGTTGGGAAGCCCTGAGGAACATGGGATCAAAGGAACATAGAAACATCTGAGCTCCATCTGGGAATACTCAGTAATACATATTTGGATAGTTTCAAGTCTAGACATCTTAATTTTGCACAATGCTAACCCCAGGAGTTAGTTCATTTATAAGCTTTAGCAATCTGTAGGAGTCTCGAGATTGAAGTCTGATGATGGTAATACCTGTCATTTACAATTTACTCAAAGAGGTGACAAAGGATCTCCTGGGCCAAAGTACTTCAAAATACTCACTGGTTCTAACATAGAAATCTATGGATTTCATGGTTCAGCAGTACTGACCAGCATTTACTCTGGGCCATAGCAGTAATGTTCACATCTAAATCTGCACAATGGTAAACCTCACATACAGCGTTTGCCCAAAAAGAAGACCTAGCTGGCTAGGTCTTCTTTTCGGGAAAACACGGTATATGAGCATTCCCAGTATACACATTTTTGGTTAGTCACTATTAAATGAATATAAACATAAAGCATTTGTCAAGATACAAAACTTGACTGACAAGAGAAAAATTCTGAGGTGTCCTAAAGTTAAATTACAATAGACAGGGTGGGAGAAAGGGGTAAGAGGTTAATTAGTTAACAGAGCCTCAGGCCAAAACCAACAAAAGACTGCTCACATTCCAGAAGGTGTGTTACAACTTTGAATCAACTTCCAGGCGGCTACCACCAGCCGGCACTGCAAGCGTTCCAGCTTACGCGTATGTAGCCAATCCAGAAGCAGCAAGTACTGTATACGATTACGCGTATACAACCAATCCAGAAGCAGCAAGTACGTCTTCCTTAGGGACTATGCCCGTATTCCAGAACTGCCCCCCTTCACTTTTCCCCGTCCTTATCTATAGCCATTGTAAATTCTTTCAGAACAACTTACGTCTTTCTTCCCCAAATCCATTGTATAAAAGAGCCCCGTCCAGGACTGCGGACACATTTGTCTACTTTCGGCCCTGCTGCTCCTGGTGGTTTAGACGTATATCCCAGGACCTGGTCCTTTTTCTGGCTAGCATATGGCTCAGTAAACTTTCTTTCACAAAAGCTTTCTGACACAAAGGTTTTTGTTTAACATTATTTTAACTAGGTCTCGTTCCAAATTTTTGCTAAGCAGAATTAGCAAATTACCAAAACCACATTTTCTGATTTCCTAATTGGTTGTCTCTTTTAATAAAATGGCTAAATTTGGGGGGGGGGGGTGGGGAAGAATTGTGCTGGACTGCTCCTCTTAAACCTAACATGAAAATTCGTACTTATTTTCCTGGGATGGCTCAAAATAACTATAATCTGTCATACCCACTCACTCATTACTTGTGAAAATAGTTTGCCTGATGTGTTTTCCAACACCCCCAATAATTCTCCCACTCTCAGGACACTGGGTGTCTACAAATTTAACTCAATCCTGATGCTCTACCTGGAGATAGTATCAGATGCCACACGTGAAGGGCTCAGTCCCATGAGACTGTTTCCAATTCATATGCCAATTCCAAGTCCAAGTTGTTACCAGTGCTTCTGACCAGCTAGCTATACATTATAGGTACCCAGGATTGCCTCCTCAAATTTAATTTGCTAGTGCCACTCAGAGTACTCAGAGAAAACATTTACTTACGTTAGCCAGCTTATACTAAAGGATGGAGATGGACACACAGATGAGGCGGTACACTGAGTGAGGTCCAGAGGATTCTGAGAGCAAGAGATTCTGTCTCCGTGGAATTGGGATGAGATACCATCCTGGCTCATTTAACAACTAGGAAGCTTATCTAATCCTGTTGTTCACGAGTTTTAACCTCCAGCCCCTCCCCTCCCCGGAGCAAAATGGGTAGGGCTAAAAGTTCCAACCCTCTAATCACTGCGTCTGTCTGGTAAACAAACAGCCCCATCCTGAGGCTATGTAGGGATTGCAACCTAAATCAGTTCATTAGCATAAACCCAGGTGTGACAGAAACCGCTCATTCTGACTAACAAAAGATATTCCTTTCACCTGGGATATCACCAGGGTTTAGGAGCTGTGTGCCAGGAACCGGATGAAAACCAAATATATTTTATATTTTACATTTTCTTCTCACAAATTTTCCCACTCCACTTCTATCTTTTACTATCTTTAATATTAAGCACATCAGTACTGTTTTTTCTTCAAAATCACAAAAAAGTAAAAGCATCTTTTACATCTACATGTAAGAGAAAATGAATTAGTAACCTGAAGGGATGAAAAGAGAAAATGAAATGCACTTTAGAAATAAAGGATGAAAAGTACAAATATTCAGCTAGAGGAACTGTAAAGAGCAGGAGCAGAGAATTTCAACATCACATCTAAATGGCAAAGAATTCCACCAGTTATAGAAAAAAAAGAGAAATGGGTTAGTAAATAAGCATTCACTTTTCTGGCAGCTCCTTAAAAAGCAAGTCCTTTAAGGTTCATAAAAAAGAACTTGGAAGAGATATAAAAACTAAAACAAACAAATAAAAACACTTCACAAAGCATCATACACTCCAAAGATATATTTTAAAGAATTTTTCATTCCTGCAACTATTGTCTATACTGTACTGCTGACAGGAATCATCCCTCGCAGTACGACTGACCACGCAGACTTTTTGAAAATCTGTATGAAATCTTTAAGTATATCCTTCTATGTGACAAACTATAATATGCAAATGTAACATGCAAGCATTAAAAATTACTTAAAATTACTTCCATTTCCTTTGCACAGTACTAGATAAAACTTACGAAGTTATTTTAACAGCATTGATCCAACTGCATCACTACAACTTAATGGAAAACTTAGTCTTTTACAGAAAACACTGACACTACCTTTATCTGGTCGTCAATGTCTCATTCCTGTGTTATTATAGCCTGTCCCAACCCCCAACTCTTTCTGTACACAGTAATCAAAGCAACCTTCCTATAAAACATGGCTTTGAACAGGTCAGCTCCTGGTCAAAAACTTCAAAGTTTCCCCTAAATTCCTCACTCTTTAGTCAGCATTCAATTAACTAGTAGCAGCCTATATTTCTAGCCTTTCTTTAATTATTCGTGTTCATAAAGCCTCTATTCAGTATCTTCCAAATGCTTTCCCATTTCTCTGCTTTTGTTCCCTCATCTGAAAGACACCACTAAAATCTAATCAAATTATCAACAAATCCTGCAAAATAATATTTTATCCTCTTAAATTTACTGGAATTTTCCACATATTCCATTTTTTCTCTAAGAATTAGCACAGCTACATTATTTGAATTACCAAGCCCCTTCTTGCTTTCCCCAATTATCGTGGTCTATCCTAATGTATGCCAGTTACCAACCCGTTAAGATATGAATGAACAAAAGAAAACTTAATATCAATTGTCAAACCATCTGAGTGGAGTCTGTTCTTATTAGTAAAGACTTTAAAGATTCATCAGTCAAGGGCCGGCCCGGTGGCTCAGGCGGTTAGAGCTCCATGCTCCTAACTCTGAAGGCTGCCGGTTCGATTCCCACATGGGCCAGTGGGCTCTCAACCACAAGGTTGCCAGTTCAACTCCTCAACTCCCGCAAGGGATGGTGGGCAGCGCCCCCTGTAACTAACATTGAACACGGCACCTTGAACTGAGCTGCCACTGAGCTCCTGGATGGCTCAGATGGTTGGAGCGTGTCCTCTCAACCACAAGGTTGCTGGTTCAACTTCCGCAAGGGATGGTGGGCTTTGCCCCCTGCAACTAGTAACAGCAACTGGACCTGGAGCTGCTGGACCTGGAGCTGAGCTGCACCCTCCACAACTAAGACTGAAAGGACAACAACTTGTAGCTGAACCTGAAGATTGAAAGGACAACAACTTGACTTGGAAAAGTCCTGGAAGTACACACTGTTCCCCAATAAAGTCCTGTTCCCCTTCCCCAATAAAATCTTTAAAAAAAAAAAAAAAAAAAAGATTCATTAGTCCAAAACAAAATTTAAAACCCTAATGTCAGTCTTACAGCTAACTTTCTGTCAGAATCTGAAACCTTTTACTTCTTTTATTCTCAAGAGAAGACCTGGTCACTTCTTCCAGCTGGTTAAAAGCCATCTAATTAAACATAGAAGAATTTCTGTGTTGGGTGGCACCATGCATAAACAGTCTACCCTAGGAGTCTGCCCTGACATTAAAAGGTTAGCCACAAACGGTTTGAGCTAGAGCACAAGATACATCCAGCTGCACTGATCATTATTATTAACCTATTACAGACCATCATTTGTGGATTTAAAGACATTAAATTTGTTACGATTTTTCACATCAACCCATCATAAATTTATTCTATATTGAATAAGGTTGGGTTTCAAAGCACCACCTTTCTAAATTTGCTTTCTTCAAATTTCAGGAGGAGGTCTCCATAGACATGTCTGAAGAGGTCTCCAAACTATTAACATTAGTGACAAGTTATCTATAAATGGAGGCATTTAGAGTGAGTCTTTTGTTTTCTCCCCCCATTCCCTCTCCCTCACACTTCCTCTCCCCCCACTCCTTCTCTCCTCTTTCCTGTATTATTTGAACATTTTTCACAATTAAACATGTATCTTTTTTAATCAATAACGTTTTTAACAGCAACAACAAAAACACAAATAGAAGTACCCTTCTAACTTTAACATACAGAAATCTAATGAACAAATAAACCTGGGACTCAACCAATTCGTTCCTTTCATTCTGTCTTTCCAGACTGTAGAACCATTCACTTTTTAGGTTACTCTCATTTAAATTAGTCTCTCTTGGGGTTTAGCAACTACACAATTATACTTTAAGTACAGAATATATATTTTTTGTTCTACCAATGCTCTTCTGAATGATTTACTTTAGACTAGTCCTCTTAACATTCCAACCACTGTCTTTACCGCTTTTAGTTGTATGCTCAAGAACTAAACTCTTGAAATAAGCAGCATATAATTTACTAGTATTTTCAATAATCTAGATAAACATTAGTAAAATAAATTTTACTATGGCAATGTCTATTATAAAAAAGATCTGGCTCTGCCCATTAACAGTGCAAACAAGAACTCATGGAGAATACTATTAACATAATAGACAATAAACCAATGTTTTAGAAACTTTTGTATATGACGTCTGACAATTAAGTTCGCGAACTCATCCTAGCAAAAACGCTACATACCTCACTGCTGAATATCACCACAGTCACCTTCAAACTGCTCCCCCTGGGAAACTATGCACCGACACCAGCACCTAGGCCACCCTTGAAAGTGATTTTGGAACTCTTTTCCTGGAATGGCCATCAGAGTTGTCATCGTATTACCCTTAATGTCCTGAATATCATCAAAATGTCCTCCTTTCAATATTTCCTTCATCTTCGAGTAAAAAAAGGAGTCATTGGGGTACAGATCAAGTGAGTAAGGAGGGTGTTCCAATACAGTTACTTGTTTACTGGCTAAAAAACTCCCTCACAGTGCCGTGTGAACTGGTGCATTGTCGTGATGCAAGAGCCATAAATTGATGGCGAAAAGTTCAGGTTGTCTAACTTTTCCACACAATCTTTTCAGCACTTCCAAATAGTAAAGTTGGTTAACTGTTTGTCCAGTTGGTACAAATTCATAATGAACAATCCCTCTGATATCAAAAAAGGTTAGCAACATCATTGCAACAAGTTCTCGAACTTAATTGTCAGACCTCATACAATTGTTAATGTAATTAAAAAGTAGTCCTAAGTAACCAAACGAAAACAATCTACAGTCCCTGATACTTTCTTAGCCTAAACAGTATTTGTATGTAATGAAATTACAAGAACATTCAATAATATAGAATTATTGGGTCATTCTGATAGTTCTTTACCATAACTCACCAGAATCAGAGAAACTATATTATACAGTTTTGTAGGAGAAAGCACAGCACTGGGAATCAAGGTTCTTGTCCTACCTCTATCATTAACTGGCCACAGGACTTTAGAAAGAGACTGAACCCAGTAATCCCTAGCCTCTTCACCTAACATTTCTTGTTCTGAAGAGGAAAAAAAACCTTTCTGATTCCTGAATATAAAACCTAACGAACACGGGTAACTTTGAGAGTAAAAAAAACATACTACTAATAATCACAACTAGACAAGGGGTATAAACTGGGACTGATTCAAGAACACCAGTGTAATCACCTATACTAATAGCTAAGATGTGGCCCAAATACTGTTTCTCATTTTCATATCCCTAGAAGCATGTTTTCTTAAGTTTGTTTTGTATTTATTTTTTTGTTTTTTAGAGTTGTTTTGTTTTTAAATTATACTAACTCTGGTAACTTAGACAGTTTGAATTCTTTTCAGCTAATATCATACATAACATTCTACAAATATTTCAGAAAGTAATCAAGTAATCTATATTGTCATCTGGACTTCATAAAATAATAAAGAGCACAAACTAGTATCTTTTCCAGTTTAAGGTTTAAGATAAGCATACGCTGAACCAAATTTAGAAACTTAATGCCCATAAAGAGGAAACAACCAATAATAACATACTCATTAACAGAGTTCTAAATATCATTTTCCTGTGTAATCAAAATAGATCCTTGCAACTTTAAGGCAACTGTCAAAATATAAAAATTTGGAGCAAGATTGGGACCTTAGTAGAAAATACCAGATTGGTACAATTGGTACCATTTCTACATAATTATAAAATTCATGTTGATTAGTCTTGAGATACAAAGCTGATAAAACTCAAATGATCTGTTTCCATAAACAAGTGTAATTACAGCTATAAAAGAATACAACCCAAAGTTTTAAATTTCCCAATTATTAGTGGATGTTTAGAAACAAATCCAAGTTAATTTTCAGCCCTGACATATAAGCATGCAGTTCTCTCCTACCTTCCATTCCAAACTGTAATTTGGTTGGCGACACAGAACAATTTACAAGCACACTCACCACTAGAGCTTTCACAGAAGCTTTGTGAGGTATGGACAGAGGCCTTCTCCAGTTGTTGAGCCTCCACACCTAAGCCAAGCTGCTTAGCATTAGCCATTTTTGAGTCTTCTGTTGATGAGTTATCTGTTTTCTCTTGAGGTTGGCTCCGCTGCATCTGCTGGTCAAGCTTTGGAGCATCGTCTGCTCTCACTAAAGTCAAGGGAGGCTCTGGAGAGTCAGCCTCCACAGGTTCCTTTCCTGCAGTCACTGATTTCAGAGCTCCTTCATCTTCGGCACTCTTTTCTTCCTGGGTATCAACTCTATTCTCAGCACATGGTTCTATTTCTGGAGCATCATCCTCCCACAACTGAGAATCAGAGCATTTCTCCACTCCCTCTAAAGGTTCAGAAGAAACATCAATTCTGGGAGATGGTTCCTTCACATCTACAATGACAACACTGGAGTCCTCTGATGTAGCTTCTTCCCAGGCTTCTTGATCCTTATGTTCCAATTCTTGGTCAAGTACTGGAAGCTTTTGGGGGGAATCAATACTAATCACACTGGTTTCAACTTCCATAGCTTCCTGGCATTCTTGTTTTGGGCTTTCCTTTGGAAGAGAGAGAGCTTGGGACTGAGTTTTAGTCAGAGAAAGGTGTAATGGGACACTCTCCATATTTTCTTCTTTCAGCTCCTCTCCTTGACTTTCACAAGGAGTCTCAGGGATTTCTTCTACCTCAGACCCCGTAGACCCCTCCTCTGGATGATGTTCTTTAATTTCCATAGCTTCCTCTTGATCTAACACACTAGAAAGGGCCTCAGATCGAGTAGCTGGAGAAGGAACTGCCTGACTCCCTGAATCACAAGTCAGATCTATACAAACGTCTTCTGCTATAGTCTCTTCTCTGCCTTTGCAACCAGCAGCTAAAATACTAAAGTCGTCTCTGGTTTCTGTGTCATCCCCCTTTATTTCATCAGCATTCTGATTCAGTTCTACTTGGCCATCTTGTGCTGGATTAATCAAGATACTGTCATTTTCAGCAGCAGGAACAAGTTTAGAATTGAGACCTGAAGACACAGGTTCAGTATCCACAATTTGTGTGTTTTCTCCATCTTCCTCATTCCTGTGAGAAGTCAAGCTCTCTGTCTTTGGTGACTGACTACACTCACTTGCAGAAAGCAACAATTTACAAGAATCCCCCGTCAAAGACAGCCCAAGATCCTCAGTGGAATTCTTGGGTTCAATCTCTGAAGTTTTAGAACACTCAACAGTCAAAGATGAACTATGCAAATCTCCACCTTTTTTCCCATCATTTGATCGTTCTTCCAAACTTGGAGATGGAATGAAAATGTCCTAAGGAAGAACAAAAAGAGACAAATCATCATTTGTTCTTAATCATGTTTCTTTTCAATCTAACCCTTGAATTATTCTCAAGTTTTTAAATCAATTATTCAGGAACTAAAGAACTCTAGGACCATAATCTCAGAAATACAAAGCTCATAATCACCAGTCTTTTTATCAACACAAGTCACTGTTTAATGCTTTCTTAAAATAAATCATTGATACAGAAGAAGCATAATCCAAACAAAAACTTAAAAATATTAACTTATACTTTTAAAGGTAGGAAGACACTTAAATTTAATTGTATGTCACCAAAGTACTAAAATCATGTTATATATGATGGGCCCTCAATTACACAGGAGTCATTTGAACGTATGCCTACACAGCCCACTTCCGTTCTCACAAAATGGGAATATATACTTATTTTACTTCCCACTGTTGAAAATATGCTAGCATTCATAAAGCAGATGTTAAAATCCAAAACATATAATATCACTGGTCAACACATACTACTACATACCAATAAAACTGGCTAAAGTTAAAAAGACCACATCCTGGGGCCGGCCCGGTGGCTCAGGCAGTTAGAGCTCCATGCTCCTAACTCCGAAGGCTGCCGGTTCGATTCCCACATGGACCAGTGGGCTCTCAATCACAAGGTTGCCAGTTCAATTCCTCGAGTCCCGCAAGGGATGGTGGGCTCTGCCCCTGCAACTAAGATTGAACACGGCACCTTGAGCTGAGCTGCCTCCCGGATGGCTCCGTTGTTGGTTGGAGCGTGGGCTCTCAAACACAAGGT
Source organism: Rhinolophus sinicus (assembly GCF_057876585.1). Classification (NCBI taxonomy): domain Eukaryota; kingdom Metazoa; phylum Chordata; class Mammalia; order Chiroptera; family Rhinolophidae; genus Rhinolophus; species Rhinolophus sinicus. Next base: position 139,761,272 of record NC_142503.1, read on the forward strand.
TGCCAGTTCAATTCCTCGACTCCCCCAAGGGATGGTGGGCAGCGCCCCCTGCAACTAAAAATTGAACATGGCACCTTGAGCTGAGCTGCCGCTGAGCTCCCGGATGGCTCAGTTGGCTGCCGCTGAGCTCCCGGATGGCTCTCAAACACAAGGTTGCCCGTTCAACTCCCGCAAGGGATGGTGGGCTGCGCCCCCTGCAACTAAGACTGAAAGGACAACAACTTGAAGCTGAATGGCACCCTCCACAACTAAGATTGAAAGGACAACAAATTGACTGGGAAAAAAGTGCTGGAAGTACACACCTGTTCCCCAATGAAGTCCTGTTCCCCTTCCCCAATTTAAAAAAATAATGCTCAGTGAACACAGAGGAAGAATAGAGGAACTCAGTGAAAACTTCAACAAAGAGATAGAAAACATAGAAAAGGATATAGAAAACATAAATAAGAACCAGTCAGAAATAAAGAACACAATAACTAAAATGAAGAATACATTAGAGGGAAACAACAGCAGATTAGATGAAGCAGAGAATCAAATGAGTGTTCTGGAAGACAAGGTGGCAGAAAACACCCAGTCGGAGCAGCAACAACAAAAAAGGATTTTAAAAAAGGAAGATAGCTAAGACAACATCAAGTATACCAACATTCACATCATAGAGATACCAGAAGAAGAGAGAAAACAAGAGATTGAAAACCTATTTGAAGAAATAAGGACTAAAAACTTTCCTAACCTGGTGAAGGAAATAGACATACAAGTCCAGCAAGCCTAGACAGTCCCAAATAAGATGAACCCAAAGTGGCCCCACCAAGACACATCATAATTAAAATGTCAAAGGTTAAAGACAAAGAGAGAATCTTAAAAGCAGCAAGAGAAAAGCAGTTAGTTATGTATAAGGGAGCTCCCATAAGACTATAAACTGATTTCTCAAAAGAAACTGCAAGTAAGAAGGGATTGGGATAAAATATTCAAAGTGATGGAAAGCAAAGATCTACAATCAAGATTACAGTACCCACCAAGGCTGTCATTTAGAACTGAAGGAGATATACAGAACTTCACAAACAAGAAAAAGCTAAAAGAGTTCCCAACCACTAAACCAGTATTACAAGAAAGGACTTCTTGAAAAAGATAAAAAATATAATTTAAAAAATATAGGAAAAGAAAAAAATTCTCACTAACAAAGGAAAACACTAAGTAAAAGTAGTGTATTGACCAGCTATAAAGATAGTACAAAGGGTAAGAGGCAAAAATAGGAAAATCCTGTATAATTACAACAATAAACTAAGGGATGCACACAAACACAAAAGAAGGAAAAAATAATGATAAAAATAAATGTGGAGAGGTTGAGTAAAAATTGTAGTGATTTTAGAATGTATTTGAACTTAAGCAACCATCAACTTAAAATAGATTGCTATAAACATAGCTTGGTGTGTGTGTGTGTATGTGTATATATATATATATATATATATATATATATATATATATATATATGAGAGAACATGGTATTCACAAACCAAAATTCTACAAGAGATATACAAAAAATGAGAAAGGAATCCAAATATGACACCATAGAAAGTCATCAACATACAAGAGAAGAAAACAAGAAAGGAACAAACTACAAAAACAATAAAATGAAAATAACTACATACTATCAATAATTACTCTAAATGTAAATGGACTAAATCCTCCAATCAAAAGATACAGTGTGGCTGAATGGAAAAAAAAGAAGACCCATACATGCTGCCTATAAGAGATCCACTTAAGATGGAAAGACACACACAGACTGAAAGTAAAGAGATGGAAAAGAAACTTCATGCAAATGAAAATGAACAGAAATCTGAAGTAGCAATGCATATATCAGACAAAATAGACTTTAAAACAAGGACTGTAACCAGAGAGAAAGGGCATTTCATTACGATAAAGGGATCAATCCACCAAGAGGATATAACTCTCGTAAATATCTATGTATGCAACACAGGACCACCCAATTATATAAAGCAAATATTGACCGACAAAAAAGGACATAACAGTCATAGTAGAGAACTTTAACACCCCACTGACATCAATAGATAGATCACCTAGACAGAAAATCAACAAGGTTAACAGTGGTCTTAAATAACACACTACACCAGATGGACTTAATTGATATTTATAGGACATTTCATAACCAAAGCAACAGAATATACATTTTTTCAAGTGCACAAGGAACATTTTCCAGGATAGACCACGTTAGGCCACAAAACAAGTCTCAATAAATTTAAGAAGACTGAAATCATATCAAGCATCTTCTCTGATCATATTGATATGAAAGGAAAAATCAATTACAGGAAGAAAACTGAAAACCACACAAACATGTAGAAGCTAAATAACATGCTAAGTAAACAAGTGAGTTAACAATGAGATCAAGGAAGAAATCAAAAGATACTTCGAGACAAATGAAAATGAAAACACTACGATCTAAAGTCTACGGGAGACAGCCAAAGCAGTTCTAAGAGTCCCTCTTCAAAACACAGGCCTACTTCAAGAAATAAGAAAAACTCTAACAATATAACCTTACACCTAAAGGAACAAGGAAAAGAAGAACAAATAAAGCCCAAAGTCAGTACAAGGAAGGAAATAATAAAGATCAGAGTGAAAATAAATTAAATAGAGTCTAAGAAAAACAACAGAAAAGATCAATGAAACCAAAGCTGGTTCTCTGAAAAGATAAATAAAATTGGCAACGTTTAGCAAGACATATCAAGAAAATAAAGAGAGGGCCCAAATAAATAAAACCAGAAATGAAAGACAAATGACAACCAACACCACAGAAATACGAAGGATTATCAGAAAATACTACAAACAATTATATGCCAACAAATTGGATAACCTTAAGAAATGGATAAATTCCTAGAAAGATACAATCTTCCAACACTGAATGAGGAAAAAACAGAAAATCTGGACAGACAGGTATCTACCAATGAAATCGAATCAGTAATCAAATAACTCCCAACAAAAAAAAATTCTGGACCAAATGGCTTTACAGGTAAATTTTATCAAATATTGAAAGAAGAATTAATACCTACCCTTCTCAAACTATTACAAAAACTTGAAGAGGAGGGAAGGCTTCCAAACTCATTTTATGAGGTCAGCATTACCCTGACACCAAAGCCAAACAAAACACTACAAAAAAAGAAAATTATAGACCAATATCACTGATGAACATAAATGTAAAAATCCTCAACAAAGTATTAGCAAATCAAATTCAGCAATATATTAAAAAGATCATACACCATGATCAAGTGGGATTAATTCCCCGGATGCAAGATTGGTTCAATATCCACAAATAAATTAACGTGATATAGCACATAAACAAAATGAAGGGTAAAAATCAAGATCATATAAATAGATGCAAAAAAAAAAACACCTGACAAAATCCAACAACCATTTATGATAAAAATTCTCAGCAAAGTGACAATAGAGGAACCACTCCTCAAAATAATAAAGGCCATATATGACAAACCCATAGCCATTACACTCAACAGTGAAAAGCTGAAAGCTTTTTCTTTAACATCAGAAAAAAGACAGAGATGTCCACTGTCACCACTTTTACTCAACATAGTATTGGAAGTCCTAGCCACACAATCAGATGAGAAAAAGAAATAAAAGGTATCCAAATTGGAAAGAAAGAAGTAAAGCTGTCATTATTTGCAAATGACATGATATTATATAGAGAGAACCCTAAATATACCACAAAAACACTATTACAACTAACAAATGAATTCATTAAAGTAACAGGATACAAAGTTAATATTCAGAAATCAGTTGCATTTTTATATATAAAAGTGAACGATCAGAAAGAGAAAAAAAAAAACAATCCCGGGGCATACCAGTTTCAGATACCCCCTCATAAGAGAGCTGTACTTTCACTTTAATAAAAATCTACACTCCTCTTGAAAAAAAAAAAAATCCCATTTACAATAGCATCAAAAAGAATAAAATGCCTAGGAATAAATTTAACCAAGAGGTAGAAGTCCTGTACATGGAAAATTATAAGACACTGAAGAAAGAAAATGAAGAAAATACAAATAAATGGAAGGATATGCCATGTTCATGGATAGGAATAATTAACACTGTTAAAATGTCCACACTACCCAAATCAATCTATAGGTTCAGTGCAATCCCTATCAAAATACCAATGGCATTTTTCACAGAACTAGAACAAACAATCCTAAAATTTATATGGAACCTAAAAAGACCCCGAATAGGCAAAGCAATCTGGAGAAAGAAGAACAAAGTGGAGGTATCACGGCACCTGATATCTAACAATACAAAGCTATAGTAATCATAACAGCATGGTACAGGCACAGTAATAGTAGCATAAATCAATGGAACAGAAAAGAGAGCACAGAAATAAACACCTGTCAATTAATCTTTGACAAAGGAGGCAAGAATATACAATGGGGTAAAGACAGTCTCTTCAAGAAATGGTGTTGTGAAAAATGGATAAACAGACACAAAAAAATGAAACTAGACCACTTTCTTACACCATATATGGGAATAAACTCAAAACAGATCACAGACTTAAATCCAAGACCCAAAACCATCAAATTCCTAGAAGAAAATACAGGCAGTAAACTCTTCAACATCATTCTTGGCAATATTTTTTTTTAATGTATGTCCTTGGGCAAGGGAAACTAAAGAAAAATTTAAATGGGACTACATCAAACTAAAAAGTTTTTGCACTGGGGCAGACAGGTGGCTTAGTTGGTTAGAGCACAAGCTCTGGGCAACGGAGCTGTGGGTTCGATTCTCACATGGGCCAGCGAGCTGCGCCCGCTGCAACTAGAATGAAGTCAATGAGCTGCTGTTCAGTTCCTGGGTGGCCAGATGGCTCAGTTGGTTGGAGCGCAGGCTCTCAACCACAAGGTTGCAGGTTCGACTCCTCGACTCCTGCAAGGTGGGCTCCGCCCCCTGCAACTAAGATTGAACACAGCACATTGAGCTGAGCTGCAGCTGAGCTCCAGGGATGCTCAGTTGGTTGGAGCACGTCCTCTCATCAACAAGGTTGCCAGTTCGACTCTCGCAGGGGATGGTGGGCTGCACCCCCTGCAACTAACAACAGCAACTGGACCTGGAGCTAAGCTGCACCCTCCACAACTAAGATTGAAAGGACAACTTGACTTGGAAAAGTCCCAGAAGTACACACTCTTCCCCAATAAAGTCCTGTTCCCCTTCCCCAATAAAATCTTTAAAAAATAATAAAATAAAAATAATAAATAAATAAAAGTTTTCCCACAGTAAGAGAATCCATCAACAAAACAAAAAGACAACCTATTGAATGAAAGAAGATATTTGCCGGGGGCCGGCCCGGTGGCTCAGGCGGTTAGAGCTCCGTGCTCCTAACTCCGAAGGCTGCCGGTTCGATTCCCACATGGGCCAGTGGGCTCTCAACCACAAGGTTGCCAGTTCAATTCCTCGAGTCCCGCAAGGGATGGTGGGCTCTGCCCCCTGCAACTAAGATTGAACACGGCACCTTGAGCTGAGCTGCCGCTGAGCTCCCAGATGGCTCAGTTGGTTGGAGCCAGTCCTCTCAACCACAAGGTTGCCGGTTCGACTCCCGCAAGGGATGGTGGGCTGTGCCCCCTGCAACTAGCAACGGCAACTGGACCTGGAGCTGAGCTGTGCCCTCCACAACTAAGACTGCAAGAACAACTTGAAGCTGAACAGAACCCTCCACAACTAAGATTGAAAGGACAACAATTTGACCATTGTTCCCCAATAAAATCCTGTTCCCCTTCCCCAATAAAATCTTTAAAAAAAAAAAAAAAGGAAGATATTTGCCAATGATAGATCCAAGAATGGGTTAATATCAAAAATATATATGGAACTCATACAACTTAACACCAAAAAAAAAAAAAAGCAATCTGATTAAAAAATGGGCAGAGGACCTAAATAGACATTGCTCCAAAGAAGACATACAGATGGCCAACAGACAGGAAAAGATGCTCAACATCACTAATCATCAGGGAAATACAAATCAAACCATGAGATATCGCCTCACACCTGTCAGAATGGCTATCATCAAGAAATCAACAAACAACAAGTCTGGTGGAGAAAAGGGAACCCTCGTGTATTGTTAGTGGAATTATAAATTGGTTCAGTTACTATGGAAAACAGTACTGAGGTTCCTCAAAAAATTAAAAATAGAAATACTATAGGATCCAGCAATTCCATTTCTGGATATTTATCCATAGAAATCCAAAACACCAATTTGAAAAGATATACGCACCCCTATGTTCATTGCAGCATTATTTACAATAGCGAAGATATGGCAGCAACTTGAGTGTTCATTGATAAATGAATGGATAAAGATGCAATGGAATATTATTCTATCATAAAAAATAAAGTCTTGCCATTTGTGACAGTATGGATGGGCATAGAGGGTATTATGCCAAGTGAAAAATGTCTGAAGAAAAAGATAAATATCATCTGATTTCACTTATACGTGGAATCTAAAAAATGAAATAAACAAACAAGACCGAAAACCCATAGATACAAGGAACAAATTGATGGTTGCCAAATTGGAGACTGGGAGGATGGGTAAAAAATGTGATGGAAATAAGAAGTACAAATTGGGAAGTGATAAAAAAGTCATGGGAATGTAAAGTACAGCACTGGGAATATAGTTGATAATACTGTAATAACTGTACGCATATGGTCAAACAGGTATTAGATTTATTGGTGTTACCACTTTGCAATTTATATAAATATCTAATTACTATGTTGCACACATGAAACTAATATTGTATGTCAACTCTAACTGTAAAAAATTAAACATTACAAAATTTTAATAAAAATAAACAAATATATTAGGAAAGAGTAACAATATCCCAATTTTCTCTTGATTAATTACTTCATTATAAGCATTCAAATCTCACATCAAAATTACGTAAATTTGAACTCCAGTAACCAAAGTACAGACAAAAGGTTGTACAACCTTTTGTACAGACAACAGATGTGCAAAGGTTATCCATTAAGAATAACATGTAAGGAGTTTGATATATAATGAAAAAAGAATGGAAATTAAATGGTGGATTTAATATACACGTTTATTTTTATTCTTTTCCAAATCTCCCTAAGCAATTGTAATGGGATGGTTTTTTTTTAAAGAATGAATTTTCAAGAAAAAGAGAACAGAAGAAAAGACAACTGAAACAAAATTTTGGAAGAGTAGTCATCTATTTAGCAGACTACTGAAAGCTGAAATTCCTAAGCCAGGAGTGGAGAAAGCCAAGAAGCAACCTAATTACACCACAGAAAGACCATAGTCCAAAAAGATTCACGATAGCCAAAAGGGGGAAACAACCCAAACGTTCAACAACTGATGAATGGATGAATAAAATGTGATACTCACATACAATGTAGTATTATTCAGAATAAAAATGAATAAAGTTCTGATACACGCCATAACATGAATGAACCATGAAAACATTATGTTAAATGAAACACACCAGTCACAAAATACTATATATTGTATAATCCCACTTATATGAAATGTCCAGAATAGGCAAATCTATAGAGACACAGGTAGATTAGTAGTTGATTAGGGCTAGGGGTGGGGGAAATGGGAATGACTGCTCATGGGCAAGGGGTCTTTTGGGAGGCAGAGGGAGGAATGAAAATTATCTAAAATTGGATTGTGGTGAATAACTTTGTGAATATACTGAAAGCCATTGGATTGTACACTTTAAAAGGATCAGCAATACAGTACATGAACTTTATCTCAATAAAGGTGTTTTTTTTTAAAAAAAGGATAGTTGAGAAAATCACCCAGAAAGTTGAATAAAAAGAAAGCGATAGAAGGTAGGAGACAAAATAAGAAAATTACAGGACTATTCTAGGAGTTTCAACATCCAAACAATAGGTACTACATCTTTAAAAGAAAAAAAAAATTTAAAAAGAACAAAGGTAAAGAAATTAAATAATTAAATGTCCCTGAACTAAAGGACCTGAGTTTCTATATTGAGAGGGCTTATCATTTACCCAAAAAAATGAATGAAATTAGACCTATGCCAAGGGTGTGGAAATTTCAGAACACTGGGGACGGACAAAGGGAAAATTCTACAAGATACCAGCAAGGACAAAAGGAGGCTCACACATGAAAGATCAGAATCAGACTGGTGGCTCACTTCTCAATAGCAACACTGGAAATTTGAAGACAGTAGAGCAATGCCTTCAAAAAGTTTAAAAGAAAATTATTTCCAACCTAGAATTCTATACTCCTAGAAACTATAAATCAAGTATGAGGGCAGAGAGCAAGCTGCTAAAGAAATGTCCTCCACCAAAATGTGGGAGTAAGCCATGCAAGAAGACGTGGAGCCCAAGAGGAATCCAACACAAAGACAAGGACAATCTCCAAGGACAACGGTGAAAGGGACAGTTATGCACCAGTCATGGAAGGCAACAGTACAGATCAGAAATCAGGAGGCTCCAAAAGAGGTTTCTCTATAAAGACAAAGTTTGAGGCCCCTGAACATCTTGAAAGGAGATTCTGACAATTAGTGGAAAGGGTTGCTTTAGTAAGAAGTTCATAGAAGACTAGACAAATAAAATAAACAATTATTAATTCCAGAGAAAACTAGAAAAATAATCCATAGGCCCTGTTGTAAATAGTGTTTATAACAACAGTGTTCACAATAATGTAAACTCAATAATGATTTAAACAAAATTATGATGTAACTATACTGGGAATGTGGGAGAATAGCTAAAAAAAAAAAATTTAAAGAATGTATGGAAATATAATCATGATATATAGAGTTATGGAGGTAAGTAACAAGAAAAAGCTTAAAGAACTGAAAGTGGTTGCCTCTGGGTAGGGATGAGGAGAGAACTTGTTTTCACTATCTGACTCTTTTCTTGGCTTTTACAAATGCTTATTAAGTAAAATCAAACCCTAAACATAGAACTGTGTTGTGAAGGTATTCTTGGGAGTTTTTTTTTTTTAGGAGGCATGGACTGTACTGGCTGAGGGATTAAGCTTAAACTATGAGTCCCAAGAAATTTGACTCGTGACGTCTTAGGTTCCAGGGACCTTGGAATTATGTTCAGCATCACATTTGTCTCAAATGTTCATTGCTGGTTTTGTACCTGCCACTGAAAGTCTTTGGTAAATGATGAAGGTGGGGCAATTTCTTCAATAGTGTCTTAGTCTTCAAAACGTCAGTTTTCCCTTTGTGGCAAGGCATCACTTCCCCAGGCAGAGATAACTTTTGCAAAGACATTCATTTCCTTAAATGCCGTTTGGTCACTGATAAAAATCTGTAACCCATCTCTAATATCAGCTACCTTTTCTGGAAAATTCCCAGTGCTCTGCATCAATGCTTATAGCTCACCCCTAAATTCTGATCACTTTCAAACGACGTAGGTTCAGGTATAAACTTTGATAGAAAAATAAAAGCTAAAGCAGATACACAGTGGTTGGACACTCACTTCACCTCTAGGTAACCTTGTCTTCGCTTGTTCACTGCCAGCAATAGCTAAACTTTGTAGAGTATTTTCCACATGCAAGGCATTATCTTAGGCACTTTATATATATTAATTCATTCAACTTTCACAAATACTCTATGAGGTAGGTAGTGTCAATATCCCCATTAGATCTGAAGAGGAAAATGAAGCTCAGTTTAAACTGGTCACGAAGATAGTAATGGCAGAGCCAGGAGTAAGTCCAGCAAGTTCTGACTCTAGCATCCTTATTCTTAACCACTCCACCAATCTAATGATTTGTAGAAAATGGAATTTTCAACAAAACACTCAAGTTTTAAAACTCCAGAAAGCAATTCAATTTCTTTCTTCCTACTGTCTCCTCCTTGCTAAATGTATGGTATATTACTACTCATTTCTAAATATAAACTTTCAATACAACACCTGGAAACTGAAAGGCATGAAAGAAGTTCTCCCAATAACACTAAAATAATTCCCCCACTTAAGGTTTTAGAAGAACGGGCATTTAGATTGACTGAATATAATCATTTAGATTTAGTTAAGGACCTTCAATTCACTATGAATAAATCCTGACTTTCATTTTTTTAATACTTAAATTTAAAATTATACTAATGAGATGTTTTTTCTTGCTTTTAGAACAAAACTAATTTCTCACTGGAAAACTAAAAAGCATTTTGATGCCCTACCAACAAGAATAATTAAATTATGGTACATCCACTCAGAAAAATATTATTCAAGTTTTAAAAGGATAATATGAAAATGATGTTTAACACTGAAAAATCATTATGTCACAGCATTAACTTCTGGAAAAAGATTGAAGTTGTATGTTCACTATAAACAACTTCGTTTTTTTAAAAAGTAGGTATACGGGAAGACAAAAGTGACTAGTAAATGAAGGTAGTATGATTAATGCTCTTTCAATTTTGCAGTAACATTTCAAAAAGTTTAAAGAAATGCTACAAAATTTAAACATAAAAAGTACACCAAAAAGTTAGGTGACTCTGGAAATGTTCTAAAACTAGACTGCGATGACAGTTACACAACTCTGTAAATTTACTAAAATATCACTAAACTATACACTTTAAAATGGGTGAATTTTACGGTTTACAAATTATACATCGATAGTTATTTTTTTTAAAAAAATGTTAGGAGGAAAATACTCTTTCTACAATACTCACATGAGAAAACTCAGGCTGGGATGGGATTGGCAGTGACCCAGGAGTAAAGACTGGTGTGCTCTGAGACACTGGTGTTGAGGCCTGCGGTGTTATAGCAGGCTCAGGTGGGACATGGAGGTTTTCTATCTCCACTGGTTCATCATCTTTGAGTTTCCTCTGAAAAGACTCTCTTCCTTCTTCAGATAACACTGACATATCCATCGGCTCATCTGGTTTAAAACAGGAAAAATAAATTTAGAAATAGCACTTATCAATACTACTCATGTTCCAGTATCACTAATAAAAATTACATTACAGAAATTTCCATTCCTAAAAAACACAATGACATAACCACTGTCACCCCAATAAATTTTAATTTAAAAACAAAAAAACACAATGACCTGATTTTCAGAAAAACTGAAAGATTAACAGATCTGGGCCCTAGAAATCTAGTGATACTTTCCTCCCCTGGGAGGAGAGAGGGCCAAAATACTCAGTTATAGATTAAAATTGGGTTCATCTGGGGATACCCACCCATCCACATGAAATGTTAAAAATTTGGCTCTTTTAAGCCCCTTTCCTGATTATAGCTCAGCTTTTCACATTTTGCATAGGAAAGCCCAGATTAATGGCACCTAATCGAAACATCTGCTACAGGCTTTAAAGGCAGTGAACTTACTCACCACTCTAAGTAAATATCTACATAAGTATGAACTCATTATACTTGCATTAACAACTGCTAGGTGCAGAAAAGTGGATGCCAGGACAAATACAGAAGGAAAAAATCTATCGATGCCAATCAGCACAGACTTATCAAAGAACTAAGTACAAGACACTAATCCCGGGACAAACTGCTCAGGAGGGAAACACACATACACACAAAACCCTGCTTTCCCACAGTTATTACCCACCTGCAGGCCAACAGGATCTCCCTCAGAGCCAGTCTAGCTAACCAGGTATTTGATTCATTAACTCTTTCCCCCTGTCTTACAATTTGACCCCAAACATGTTTCCCTCAAGACCACTCTCAAAAACTACCTCCACCATTGAGTTTTTCCCTATAATCCACTCTCATGCTACCAGCTACCCCCAACCCTAAACTTCACTTTCGAGTCTAATGCTAGGTTAGGTTGGGATCTAGGCTGTAGGCCACAGCTGTGTGAAGTATTCTCATTACACTTTTTGATCTTTCTCACCATGACAAAGCATTTATTAAGGACCTGCTGTTCTAAGTGCTACATATAACAAGGCTTTCGGTTCATAATTTTAGCATGAACCAAAAATACAAAATGCATACATAGTCCTACAAAGTTATATACAAATATTAAGCAAATACATTGAATCTAAAATACAACTGACAAGGGAAAATACAATATTACATGAAAAACAAAGAACTCTGAGACATAACATGATCCCAAATGTGTAAAGCTACTTCTTTATATTTATGCATAGAAAATACTCTGAAAGGAAATATATCCCAATACTAATTATAGTTATAGCTGAATTGTGCTCACAGGTGATTTTATTTTCTTCTCATTATTTTCCTATATACTTTCCAAACTTTCTGCAATGAGTACAGACATACCTTGTTTTATTGCATCTCACTTTACTGTGCTTCACAGATGTTGCATTTTTTACTATTTGAAGGCAGACCCTCCACCAGCAAAAAAAAGACTTGCTTTATTGCAATACTTTACTGTGATACTCATTTTATTGTAGTGGTCTGGAAGCAAACCTGCAATACTCTGAGGTATGCCTGTATTAATTATGCTTACAATCAGGGAGAAAGCATTTTTAATATAATTATTTTTATATGTTCACACTACAGATAGAAGAAATGGTTCTAAGTATAAACCAAATTTAACTTGCATTAACAGGAGTTAATGTAGAATAGATTCACTTTTTTTTTTTTAACGGAAGATATCACTAATCATGCTATGCTTAGAATATCAGTCCATTTGGATACCTACAACTGATTTCAAGAGAAAACAGCCAGACACAAACTTTGTGGCAGAAGTCTAAGATTAAATTTTGTCAGGGTAAATTACACGTGAAAAACAGTTAAATACATTTCTATGTTTACACCACTCAAGAGCAGAAATAGCAGGATATGATACCCAACAGGTAAGAGCACAGGCTGTGGAGGCAGCTGCCTGAGTTCAAATCCTGCCTCTGTGGCTTATTAGTTGTGAGATCTCTCTGTGCCTCCAGTTCCTCATTTGTAAAACGAGGATAAAAGAAACACCTACCTCTTAGGATTGTTATGAGGATTCTATGATAAAACCAAAGAGAAGTACCTAGAACCACATAGAACAGTGCCTGGCATACACTAAAGTGTTCAATAAGTGTTAGCTACTGTACCACTATTGGTGTATATGAAAGAATGAAAAGGAGAAAATCATGGAATTCATTGGAAAAGGCTTTGTAGGAATTCAGAAATATCTTGAATGACTGCATAGGAGACTAGAACTGAACAAAAGAAATTTAGATAATGCGATAAATTAAGTAAAAAGGAAAGCTTCCTTATGAATAAAGTAATATAAAATCACTAGGTCCTCAAAGGAGGAAGCAAATGAAGTAAAAATTTCTACCATCTGCTCCTAGCCATTCTGACGAACACTGCTTTGACAATAGCAAAAATAACCTATAAAGAGCAAAAGAAACAATTTTTGGTTCCCTCTCACTAGTAACGTGTTAACATGTTGCTGGAAACTACTGGGCCATTAGTAATAAACCCAGGTCTTCACTATAATAATTCGAATTCCACTTTAAAAACCTAAAAATTTTCCCATACGGGTCTTTTTAAAAATTAAGTCAACAACACAGAATACTCAGAAGAATCAGTGCTGGAAGAGCAAAGAACTGAGGACAGCACTTTACACGAGGCCACATCCCTAGAGGTAAGACAGACATGAGCCTCACTGAATACTTTGGGTCATGGTGTTCTAATATAAAGAAACAAACAGTGCATTTTGCAAGGCACAAGTGCTGCTCTTCTTCTAATCTGAAATCAACAGACAAATCAAGAGCGCTCACCTTTTCTCCCTTCTTGCTCTGTGGGACTACTAGGAACGATAAAAGGGGTAGATTGGAAAGCATCAGGGGAAGGAGCAACAAGATCTGAGGAATTCCTTTAAATAAAGAGACAATCACAGGTTATTTTACCACAGCAGCAGTCTTGCATTTGTTTTTTACTTTTTAATAGCAAAAATATTTAAGCCATTCAGAAAAATACTTATTAGCATTTCTCTCAAAAAGCTACCTGAGGATGATGGAAGAGCCATGAATAATACTTCAATAACTATTTCTCATACCAGACATATCCAAAATTAGAATTAAAAGAAGAGTAACCATAAAGCCATACGATTATAAGAGAACATCAATGGTTAGACACTAAAAAAAATTCATCTGCAGATTTGAGACATAAAAATACTTACTCCATTTTTGCCTAATATTAGAAAGATCATGCACATTTTTATTTAAAAAAACACACCACAAAACAAAAACAAAAAAAACACCTCTTTGCCCTAATACAGAGATAAAGAACTCCCAACTACTGTCAACTCTAGTATAACTGGTTCTCCTATGCTGTTAAATGGGGAGAACTGTTAGTCAAATGAAAGAACAGAATGCTTGTTTTAGATGTAAAAGTACCACGGTCTCTAAATACCTAGGTAGTTTGTTTTCTACTGAATCATTTGGGCTACTACTATAAAATCTCACATGTGAAAGCAGATCTACCTACCTTCAACAGTTCCACTAAATTCTTACTCCAAAACTTCTAAAGCCTAGAGTTTTTTTGTTTTCAAAAAGAATGCTGGACTGGTAGACAATTTTAGCTCTTTCAACCTTAGCCTAAGACCCTCAGGCACATGTTTCTTTGGCAGAGCTATTTTAGGCTTACTTACGTGGAAAGACTCTCCTGAACAAGGGACCTCTGACCAGAGAGGTGCAGGAGATGCAGAGTGGTGGCAGGTGTGGAAGCTAGTGAACACCCACCTTCTTCCCTTGAAGGAGTAGAGCAACCATCAGAAGTTACTGAAAGAAAAAAACCCCACAAAAACAAAAAACTAGTTGCCATTTACTTCTCAGATTGCTCAATTCACATTACTGAGTTATCCAAAAAACAAAACAAACCATTCTGTACTGCAAACAGAGTAATATCCTTATTTCTAACCATGTTCCAAGAGGGGAGAAACTTTCTAATTGTAGTACAATTAACGGAATGCCACAAATCTTGAGTGAGCATTAAAAACCCGCCTCCCTACTTAATTATGGGTTTCTTTAATAAAGAATTGACAAAAAGAGTTCCTTAGTCCTTTCTGTCATGACAGAAGCTGGGAGAGGAAAAACCAGAATCCTAATACCTCTGTTTGGCTGCTCTTCTTTCTTGTGAAACTTCTATTATAAAACAGCAAACGAGACTTTTATTTCAAGGTCTACCTAAGGTGAAGTAAACTCATGCCATGGTATGCAAATGGCAGAAGTCAAAATAATGCGCATGACACCTGAAAAGGTGATGCAGCAACTTTCATTAGAACCTGGGCCTCCTTAAAGGAGACAGACAATACTAACAAATTAGTAAAAGGATATATGAGCAGCCATTAGTGATTTATATTATGAAGAGTCTCCTGTGGGCCCCTACTTAGCAACAGACGGAGTATCAGCTATATTAATCCCAAGTATAAAAGAATTTGTCAAATACAACCTTACAGCTTTAGTGAGCGACCAAAAAGGGTTCCTTGGTGACCCTCTCAATGTCTTGCACACATTCACAGCACAGTAAAGGAATATAACCTTCTCTTCTTCCTTCCTTATAACCAACACATTACAGCAGGTCCTCCAATAATGTCATTTCATCAACATCGTTTCATTATAACATTGATGTCTTACGAACAACTCTTGTTTATATCAATTAGCCTATAGTAAAATTAGTTTTGTTATATACAGTTTCACCTAAAGTCACAGAACCTATCAACAACATTGAGTACTTAATGTATATATTTTGCTAGCTTTCTGGCTCTGTGAAGTTACAGAATGGGGGATTGGTGGGGGTTAACAAAATGTGAAACAAATACCATTCTAGTCTTCTAAGTTTTACCTTCTTTCTATTATACTAGACCATTACTTCCTACAAATAAGTAGACTGTTACCCAGGTGAATATGAAAAACTTAATACTTAATTATCATATTTAAGATTTGAAGACCTATAATGACACAGTTACTCTGTCCGTAATTATTAAATTTCCTATATTATTAGCTATTATTCCTCAATATCTCCATTTCCAAAAGAAAGAAAATTATATTAAAATGTTAAATAGCAATCATTTCCTAAAAGCCCTTCTCATTAATCAAGTAGAAATATATTTTCCTTCCATATCACAAGGGAGTCTGCATATTTATAAAGTGCCTTGTAACTTAAACAGTAGCCTCAAAACAAATAAAAAGTTTAGATCTTTGGAGAAGAAGAGCTATAACAACTAATTACTCTTTGTACCTGTTTTATTGCTCTGGTCAAACAAGTCTTCCTGAGTTGATAAATCCTCAGGCTCTGGTGACTTCTGAATCTGCAGTCCACCTTCCAGAAGTTCTTGGGCAGGTATTTGTTCTTTTGTTTCCACAGCAGTTAGAGATACTTTGGGACTAGGAGGCATGTCCTCTGACCTAAGAAATTCACATCACCAGGAGAAAAAGTTGCTATGTTCAAATGCTTTCATCTTTGAGCTAAGAAACTTTTCCTGTTTTGTGTGTTTTCCTTTAATAATTTCAAACATTTCAGTAGCTCTAGTCTATATAACTATTTATTGAAAATGAAATAAGATACTTTGTAATGATACGAAGCCCTCAGCCCATTCCAAAGCCTATCTCAGTCTCACACAGCAGTACTTCTTTTCAACTCTGCTCAGTGCTGTGCTACATACTGTCCAGTATTACTGATGAAGGATTTAAGGATTTTTGTTGCATATGTTATTATCTGGATGTGCATGAAGGATTCCCATCCAGACCAAAACAATGCCAACCCTAACAATAACCTTCCAAGGAAAGGACCTGGATGTGAATTATCCTCTGCACTAGTGCCACACACATTATCTTCTGTTGACCTTTTCCATTTGATCTACTCAGTCTAAATCCCAAACCAAGACTCCACACCAATACTTCTCACACTTGTAAGACACTCATTGCTGATATTTTCCAGAGACTTATGAGGTTCACCTACTCTACCATTCCACAGAGTAAATAGGACAGCAAAACTAGCCAGAGAGCAGTTTCCTAAAGAAAAGCCTAAAATGTCAGCCCCACTTAAGAGGAGTGTTTTACATTAGAAAGACAATTTCTCTTGATATTCAACTTTAGGACACTAGGACCCCATTCCCCACTGTTTCTATTAAAGGAAATAACAAAATACTGAGTGTTTAGTCATCCCTCCCCCAAATCTGAAGAATCCACTTTTCCTCTGCCATATCCAAACTTGAGCTGTTGACTAGAGGCAATGCTGTTTTGCATATGACAATCACCACAGGCAGAGCACAGGTATAGTGCCCAATTCCTACCTAGTTAAGGGCTTAAAAGATTGGGGAAAAGACTATCTCGCTGCATCTATACCATAAACCATCAAATGAAGGATACCTGAGGACCCAAAGCAACCTGAGTGTTCCTCAAGCACAGAAACAATAGACTTTCAAATATAATATTCGTGTGACTCCTCATAACATTAGAGAGCCTAGAAGACCTCCCACAGAGACACAGTACCTCTGTAAACAAAGATCCGAGGAATGGCAACCAAAGATTAAGGAGTCATGCTTATAGTTACATCAGTAATGAAACAGCTTTGTAATATTCCTCAAGGTGAGGACACAATGAGAATTCATAAATAATGAATGTTTCTACTAGACTAGAAATATGCTTAATACAGGGGGTGGGGGTGGGGGGAGAAAAACCAAAAATTTCTAAAAATGTTTCCACCTGGCCAAGTGAAATGAATATAACCCTACAGCAGCAGAAACCCAAAACTGCTTTCTAGAAAGAACATGGTTTACCTTGCAGGTGATGGATTTTGTTCTCCTACCACAGGGACAACATTCTTGCTGGGTTGTTCTGCAGTGGGAGTATCTCTATCAGCCTGTTCTTCATGCTTACTTGCTTCAAGTTTTAGAAGAAGACAAAAAGGAGATATTTAATTTTTTAAAGTACTAGAAGCAGTCCCAAATGCTTTTTTGAAAGCAAAGATTTTAATAGAAAGAAGTCCAATTTGAAAATACATATATGCATCATTCCAAAAAGGAAAATAACCAATAACTCACTTATAAAAAACCTTAATCTGTAAGCCATCAACTGAAAAGTATTTGCCAGACAACTCTGCAACCTTATTCTAAAAACTTAGGATATATTAACTTAGATAGCTATAATCTACATCGAGGAAAGAATAACTAGCTCTAGCATGGGAGGAAGACGCTTATAAACAACTCCAAATACCAGAAAACATGTTTCATACCAGTATCAGCATCCACATGAGAGATCCTAATAAAACCAGAGTTAGTGGTTGCTGACTGTAGAGGCTCTTTGTCTACTTCACATGGCACAGTAGTATGTTCCTCAACATCCTGGCTCTGGGAAAGTGCTAGAACCCCAAAATCCAACTGTGATGAGGCAGGATCTAGGAACAAAACCCCCCAAAATTAGGTATCATTCTACAATATTATGAACTGTGCAAGGTGCTATCCTTTAGTAAAAGAAAATCATGTTAAGTCCTTCATATCAAAGCCCTGCCTCCCCAAATTTTTCAAGTAAAATTAAGAATGAAAGCACTGGGGTGGCCAGTTAGCTCAGTTGGTTAGAGCGTGGCACTAATAACACCAAGGTTGCTGGTTCGACCCCACGTGGGCCACTGTGAGTTGCGCCCTCCTTTAAAAAAAAAAAAAAAAAAAAAATGAGAGCACTAAAACTGAAGGGGGAAAATGTGTAATGAAGAAAAAAATTGCATACTATAAAACCTTACAAGCACTTAATAAAGCTAGATTATGTCTACTTTCTGAAGATGCACGTAAACCATATCCACACTCCCAGGCACTCAATGTATGTGTACTCCCAGCCCCACAAAGCACACAGCCCAAAAATATTTGAAAAACAAATGATTATGAAAGGAGGAAGAGTCAATATGCACAAAGGGGGCTATCCAATGAGCTACAAATTCCTGAACACCAAATTACGTGAAATAGCTTAAGACTACTAGCAAATTTCCTAATGATTATCCTCAATTTAATGATGACAAATCTATAACTTGATAAAAAGAAGAAATTTACATAGCTGTATGTTCACGTTAAAGGGACTTAGAAAAATCTAATATCTTAAAAAAGGCATAAAGCTACCTTCAGCACCAAGGGAGTGCGTGGTACCATCTGAAGTATCTTCTTCCTTTTCCCCTTTCTCTTTCTCTTCCACCTCTTCTTCCTCCTCTTCTCCCACAGGAAGAGTGGGTTCCACTGACAGTCCCAAAACACTACAAAGCAGAAAGACATAATCACATGTTCCAATAGGTCAGGACATTTTGCTCAAAGCACTCTGCATTTTATTGTGACTCCTCACACACCAACCACCTTTCAAGCAAATTTGAAAAAGTAAAAGATCTCACCCCATTAGTGCTTCTTTCTACAGACAAGCACTGAAAATGTTAACAGCTCAAAAACAGCATTAAGTAACACAAATATTAAACAGAAGGAACAAACATACTTGAATTTTATCGTTCTCTGAAAAGATATGAGCAGAGATAGAAAAACCTTGCACTCATGAGAATTACTGACAAGTGACAAGTTGTGCATTAGATGTGTAGGGGAAGGGGCTCAAAAATACATCTATTAGAACAAACACAGTTCATGAAAATATAGTAAAAAAATCTTAGCATACATAGAACCAGAGTATCCGAATAAAATACAGGTAAAGAGACCTATGTATTCTTTAAAAGTTAACATCATGAGTAACAAAACATTATAATAAACAAAGTAAAAGACAGATAACAGGGAAAAAATCTGCAGCAAATGTAACAAAATAATAATCTCCATAAAATATAAGGAAGTCATATGAAGAACTCTAAAATATAAATGGACAAACAGAAGAGACAACTCATAAAAAACAAATACTAGTATCTTTAAACATTTAAGATATCAGAGAAACTATTTGTTGTCAATCAAATTGGAAATAATGTTATTACCATTCAGTGCTGCCCAAACCCAAGGTGAGATAAGCATTATCACATACTGTTTATGAGAGTATATACACGAATAGAACTTTTCTGGAGAAAAATTTGGAAATACATATCAAGAGTTCTAAAAACATGTTCATACCCAGTAATTTCAATTGTAAGAAATAATTTGAAATGTGGAAAAAACCCTGTACAAACTTATTTCTCAATGTTTACTGTGATTAAGGAAAAACCTCTAAGTTCAGTATTAGAGAAATTACCAAATAATTTCATAATCCACAAAGTGGTGTGTTATGCAGCCATTAAAAATGTTTGAGGGATGACCGGTTAGCTCAGTTGGTTAGAGCGTGGTGCTAGTAACACCAAGATTGCCAGTTTGATCCCCACATGGGCCACTGTGAGCTGTGCCCGCCCTAAAAAAAAAAAAAGTTTGAAACAACGAAATACAATGTGTAAACCCAGACTGGGTCCTGGGTTTTTTAAAAACATATATACATAAAACGCACCTTTAAGAAAATTGGGAAAATCTGAATATGAACTATATTATCAGGTATTATAGAATTAGTACATTCTCAGGTGTGATACTGGTATTATGCTTATATAGGATAATGTATTGTCCTTAGGGGATAAATGCTAAAATATTTAAGGGGAACTATAATGTCTGCAGCTTAGTTTCAAATGATCCAATCCCTCAAAAAAGCCCACATGCATGCACACATACACACACACAGAGAACAAATGTATACTATCTCTTCATCTCTTCTGTGGGTTTAAACTTTTTAAATAAACTCAGGGAAAATGCTATTAGGAGTTTTAATTGTCATGGGAAAAACACTCATGTAGTTAAGCAAAAAGGTCAGTAAACACATGAACTTTTATTTTTCACATGTCAACTATGGAAATCAAGTGCACAAAAAAAGAGGGAAAAAAATGCCAAAATGTTTACAGCAATTAGCCTCTGGGTGGCAGAACTATAGATGACATTTTTTGCTCCCTTGTAACTTTCTACACATTTAATATTTTGTAAACTATTAAGCATAACTTAAGCATAAAAGGGATGAAAACATAAATTTGTAAAGTTAGGGACTATGACCCAAAGAAGAGAAAAATAACCAAGGAAAGATCTTCACAAAAATAAAATACAGTTGGCCCTTGAACAACACAGTGGATAGGGGCGCTGCCCCCCCCATGCAGTTGAAAATCCACATTAACTTTTGACTCTCCCAAAACTTCAGTCATCCCTTGGTATCTGCACCCCTTGATTCCAAGACTCCCACAGATACCTAAATCCATAGATGCTCAAGTTCCTTATATAAGATGGTGTAGAACAATGCATACAGTTAGCACTCCATATCCATGGATCCCCAACCACAGATCAAAATCACGCTTTTCCATCCGCAGATGGTTGACTCTGCAGATGTGAAACCCGGGGATAGGGAGGGCCGACTCTGTATTTATTGAAAAAATCTGCATATAAGTGGACCTTCACAGTTCAAACCCATGTTGTCTGAGGGCCAACTGTCGAACTACCTACATAATTGGGAGGACCAGACGCATCACCTTGGAAAACATAGGAAAAGTCCAAGAGCAAATATGACAAAAAAAAGAACAATGAAAGACAGCACAAACCACACATCTTGGATTTTCCTGTTTCTTTTGGTGGTTTTTCTTCATGTCCCTGACCTCTAAATGCTGGTAGGCTCAGGGAGTCCTTGGACCTTTGCTCCACCTACATTTACCCAGATTCATGGTTTTGAATATCATCCATATGCTTATGACTCTGCAATTTAAATCTCCAGCTTAGACCTTCCCCAGCATCATCAATTGCCTCCAACTGGCAATTGAAAAGGCAGCTCAGTTTTAACATATCTAAAACCGACCTTCTCCTCCTGTAGTTCATCTACCCTCCACTGCTACTCTGGTCTAGCCACTGTCATATTTTGCCTAAATTATTTTGACGGTCTCCTAGTTGGTCTTCCTGCCTCTGCCTTTGTTCCCTCTTCAGTCTATTCTTTTTACTACTATTTTGTATAAATAGGTTCTTTTATTTAGTTTTAGTTTTTCTGTTTTCCAAGCTTTATTAAGGTATAATCAACAAATAAAAACTGTATACTCCTTCGGTCTATTTTTTACCTAGCAGCCAGAGTGAAAATCTAAGTCAGATCATGTCATTACTCTGCTCAAAAACCTTAAATGCTTTTCTATCTCATTAAGAGTAACAAATTCCTCACAGTGACCCTTAAGGCCTTACGTATTGTAGTCCCCCCTTCTCTTAACTCTTCTCCTACTCCTCACAATCTCTCCACTCTAGCCACACTAACCTTCTTGCCATTTCTCAAATATTCCAGGTACGCTCATGCCCTATGCATGGATTGCACTTATCCCAGGTAGTAACATCAGAGATCACTTACTCACTTAATATTTTTAATCAAATGTCACAACAGTGACATATGCCCTAAGTCACCCTATTTAAACATCCAACTCCTGTAACATTTCCCATTTCCTTCTGTTTTATTTTTCTCTTCAACCTTATGAATGTTTAACATACTATATCTTTTACTTATTTATCATGTATTCTTATATCCTATACAGGAATGCAAGCTACATTAAGGTATAGGATTTTTGTCTCTCCTCATCACTTTGTATGTCCAAAACTCAACAGTGCCTGACATATAGGAAATACTCAATAAGTATCTGTAGAATGATTAGGTAAATCAGAAGAGGCCTGAAATACACCAAATTATAGACAAAAACATAGTACTGATGTTAAATTTTTCTCCATCGCCTAAAGCTGATGGAAGAAAAAAACAAAGGTTTAAATATATTATTTAGAAGTACAAAAGTAGCCAATAAAAGAACTAAAATAATTATTACAAAAATTGGGAGAGTGTAGTTGTGAGTTAAATCCTCATCTTTGATTATGGAACTCAATTGTCTTACTCTGATAAAAGAAATGGCAGTATAATAGTGTTACTTAGTTTTACAATAGTATTAAAAGCTAGAAAGATAACCTCTTAAAGAAGTAAAAACACCAGACCAGCACTTAAAGAGGGTTGCCTCTGTGAAAAGAGACCAAGAATGTCAAAGGACTCTTTGCTTTTCATTATAAGCTCATTTTAAAATAAACTATGTATTTACATTATGCTGTTAAAAATATTTAATAGATCTCATCAAAATTAAAAAACTGCCCTATGGAAAACCCTCTGAAGAGGATGCAAAGACAAGCTACAGTGGAAGAAAATATTTGCAAACCACATATCCTACAAAGGACTAGCATCTACAATATATAAAGAACTCTCAAAACATAATAAAAAACATCCAATCTAGTGCCTAGCATAGAAGATAAACTAAATAAATGGACAATGTAAAGATATACATAAGACAAAGTAAAACTTGAATGCCATTTAGGGTATGAATTAACACATTCTGGGTCTAAAACTGGTGAGGTACTTTGGTTAGTGGAAAGCATGCCTAACAGTTTTGATAATAGATCTAAATATTTTTTGATGATTTTTTTCCACTAATAAGTCATATGTATGCAAAGATTGAGGAACGCTTATTTTGTTTCACATACACAAGAGAGATCACAATTTGAATAATGTAGCTATAAAAAAATGTTATTACCTTCACAAAAGAGATTCCAGCTATCAGTACTAAAACAATCCTCAAATCCCACTCCCTAATTCATAAATATAAGATTAATTTCTTTATCCTTGGGACGAGGCAAAGGTACAGATAAAAGAATTGATCCATTAATAAATGTAAGTAAATTCCCTCTAACACTAGTTACTATACCTGCTTCTCCTGTTTGGCTGAGGTAACTGTTCAATGACCTGACTCATAGAACCACATGTATCCAAATGAGAAGAATCCATAGGGTCTGAAAAATATAATTGGATATTAGCACAAAAGGCATTTCCCACTAAACTTTAATACAAATTCAGGAGTGTAAACAATACCAATCTAATAAGCTATATTATAGAAAAACAACCTTTTGAGTGCCTACTATGCACCAGATACTGTGCTACACTTCCTTACATACATTCACCACAACCACATAATGTTTAAATCCACCCAGCTCTAACAAGTGCACCCTTAGAAAAGGGACTGATAGATTTAAACACCTCACCTGCAGCTTTGTTTTCTTTCAGATGTTCATTGAACCCCCTATTACTGTCTCCTTGTTCTTCTCCAGCTGGTTGTTCAGGATTAGACACAACATCCTAGAAAACACATATACGTGATATCCCCACTATATATGAAATAATCCAAAATGAGACCTACTTTTTGTGAACATGTTGATTTCATTTTTCCAACTAACTTTATGCAAAAGATAGTGCAACCTTCTAAGTACTTATATTTGCTGGTTGGCCTAGATTAGGAAAAAAAACATCTGCTCAATCATTTACAAACAAGATATCACTCACCAACGTGGGGTTCTCTTTGTGTGTCTGTAAATTAGGAAGGTGTCGAGATAGCATACTGAAGTGAGAACTAGAATCATCTTCTAGAACCTGGCTTTCAGGTTGAGAATCTTCAATTATCAGACAAGGAGTGTCTTGCTGAGAGAAATCCGAATCCAACTGACTTCCAGTAGGGTCCATCTGCTCCCCTGAATGGAAAAACAAAAGATCAATTCTGTGTAACCTACTAGCTTTCCTCACTCAGTTTGAGCTTAAATAATGGGGCGGGAAGTATAGGAGCTGGGAAAAGGGACAGGTCTAGGCCTCTTTCAATTAGAACATTACTATATTTATAATCTTGCAAGCACTTTCCTATTATACCTCCCAAGAGCCGATTTCCCCGTTAGTTTACAATCAGCCTGCCTATCCTTCACTACCTCTCCTTTTCCATCACCTTCCCGTTGACACCCTTTCCCCTCCTTCCTAACCTCTTCTCTTCCCGCCCCTTTTTCCATCCCCCACAACTCTCCCTATGTCCTTCTGGCGCCTCTACCATCCCCAAAAGGCTGCTTTGTAATCTCTGTTTGCCAGAACCTCTACAGCCCTTCACGCTTCCTCACGACCACCCAGCCTTCCTAGCAATTGCTTCCCCACCCCCTCCGCAGGGCCCTCCAACCCTTTCCCAGTCACCGCCGCCATGCTTGCCACCCCGCCCCCTCCGGTCAGCCATCCCTTCAGACCCGAAACCCAAGCCTTCAGAGCTGACTGCGACCCCACTTTTCTCCAAACAGTACCAGGCATCCCGGCGGGAGGTCCCTCACGCTCGACCTAGAGGTCTCTGCACGCTCCCCAGGTCCCTCCAGCTCTATCCCCGGGTCGATGCTGTCTCCACCGCCGCCACCGGCCTCAAACTCCTCCTTTTCCCGCGCGTCAAGCAATATCGGCTCGCCCATTCGCTGCTGCTGCATGCCACTCAAGAAATCCTGTGGATTATTGGCGGCTGAGGCACAGTGCCCCACCCCACGTAAGAAAAAGGAACACGGCGGCGTGTTTCCATGGCAGCATGGACGTTGCAGGCCCTCCCCCTTGTAGAGCCCTAGAATGACAGTATCCTTGAACCGGAGGGACCTTGAGAGGGCGTGAGATATATTCCCTTGCCTCCAGGACTATTGTTTGTACCACTACTCAGACATGAGGAAAAAGATCTGTTTTCTATCATTCATGCAGTTAAGGCCCCTTCTCTCACTCTCTTCCTTGGAAAAGGAGAGGGTTTCCAGGCTTTCTAATAAAAAGGCGAAGAAGAGGCTATAGAATAACTAGGACTTAGGAGCTCATATTACATCTCTTCCCTCCCACCCCATTTACATTGTCTGAAGGCCCCAGTAAACCTTATTTTTTCTATTGCCCTCTCCTGTTTGGAATGTAGTTCAAGCTTTTCATTTGCTTATCGTTGCCCTATCTTTTATGGGATTGTAGCTTATGGAGACTATAGCCCCAGACATTTTTTGCACCTCCCAGTTGAGAGAATTGAGCACAATGATTCTCAGACTCCGTGGTGAAGAGAACAGCTGTTGCCCCTTTAACGAGATGACCTCAAAGATCCCTCCAAGCCCCGATAGTCTATTATGCTAATTATGGTGCCAGGGTCTTTTAGAAGGTGTGGCAGCTGTGACTTACATTAATGAACTAGGCCCCAAGAGGAATATGTTTGTTGTTGGTTTGGGGTGCGTTTTTTTTAAGTGGTTGGATCTAGGATGGAATTCTAGTTAGAGCAGCTGTCAATAAGGAAAGCACCTAGCACACTGCCAAGCATATACATAGTAAGCATTCAATAGGAGGTAGTTTTCTCTCTGTACCCCAGGCTCACAATGACTTATGCACAGTCCAACCATGATACTCCTATCCTGTAAATGCTATCCAGTTTGGTACTTGATATAGGCTAAGCTGAACTGGAACTTCCTACCAACCAATCTTCTCCCTGCTCTTATAAATTACACAGATCATATTTTCCAAACCAAAAATCAAAGGATGTCACCTGAGTAATATGTTACTTATAGGAACAAAAGCACAGACTCTTTGAAATGAAACTTTCCTGAAAAATCTAGAATCTATTGTTGCTATAATTAGAATATAATTAGGGTCCCAGGATGTTTTATTAGTGGAGCAAAAATGGAATGGAGCACAGAGAGACACATAACACTTGTTCATCTCAAAATCATTTATAACTGACTTATCTTCCTCTACTGGAAGATGCTGAAGAATACAGGTGACCAAATAAATTGAATCCTAAAAGAACCAGGTCAGGTCACTATTAGCTACATTAGGCAGACCAAGCGAATTCATCTGCTGGATTTGAGAGGGCACAAACAACCAGTTCCTGTTGTGGGGCAAATCTTTACCTTGATTCCCATAAAAATCCCCAAGGTCACTGTATTTTTGCTCTCCTCTGTCCCGCTATTGCATTTCCACTCCCCAAGCAAGATGCAGATAAACAGGCCTTCTTGATTACTTGACAAACAACTGTATGTGTTTGTCAAAACTCATAAAACTATACACTAAAAAAGGTAAGTTAAACCTCAATAAACATAACTAAAAATAAATAAGTGAGCCTGAGCCATTCCCACACTAAATAAAACAAGAGTCTTAAAAAACTGTGAAGACAAACTGTGAATTCCTTGTTAGGCAGTATGACAATTAAATTAATCATTAAATTACCAGTAAAGATCAGAAAATGCAAGTAGGATGGTTACCCCCTGAGGCTGTAACTGAATGCAGTTAGGTGAGCTAAAGGTCTTTATTGACTCTTAGACTTCAAAGGACCATCAGCACATCTACCTATCTACAGGTGCATCTTTACCTAAAATACCTCAGACGGAGAGAAATCTAATCTACCTTGAAAGTCCTCCCAGACAAGAAAATTCCATCAGGCCCTGTTTTAACTCACTTTAAAGTTTAACAAACCTCATTGCCAGAAATTTTTCTTCTAATCATCTAACCTAAATCCTTTATTCTAGAGCTTAAAGCCATTTCCTCTCACAATGTCTTTAATTGGTAATTTTAAAACCTGGATAAATTCTCATAAGGCTGGGATTATCTCATCTGGTCCAATAATTCCATAATATATTTCAACCAATCAAGCAATAAACATAAACGCTATATACTTAACTCTTTTTCTGGGGTCTCCTCACAGACTCCTCTAAACAAAAGAACCCCAAACGGTTTAATCCTACCTCACAGAAACTATTCACCAACCTTTTAAATTTGCTTCATTATTTTTCTCTGGAAAGTCATAGTTTGGGAGCTCAGCGGCAGAGAACTTTACTGAGGATATGACAAGTACTGAATTCAATGATAAGCTGTTATATATCCCTTTTAAGTTGCAATATTAAATTATTACATACTGACTTATATTTAACATATAATTGATTCTGACCTTCTGTTGTACTTGTACCTATACATTCATGCCCAGTCATATACCGATGATATAATTAATAACATGTTTTAAATTTTTGTGGCAGGTATTGTGCTCTGTTTTACATTCATTATCCCATCGAAAAGCCTCATAACTCTTTGAAGGTTACAGATGAGGACACTAAGGTTTAGAGAGATAATTTGTACAATGTCTCAGAGCTGGCAAAGGAGTCAGAATCTGAACCCAGTGTGTCTAACTGTCTAACTATATATTCATAACTGAGGATGAGCAGTGACAAAGAAAATACAAAACCTTTTTGTGTTTTAGAATGTATTTTTATTTGAATACTGAATACAGGTGTCCCTAATGTTCTAAGAATCCATAATAATTAAAATAATATGAAGAGAATAGGAGAAACTATAAAGCTGTCAACTCCACACACTTATGAAGACATTAAGCGAATAAAGAGGTGATGATATAACTAAAATGTGAAAGCAAAAATTACTTAAGATAGTCAAATTATTGCCTATGATACCATATTAACTTCCTAACACTAGGCTGAAAGAGTTGTAGTTACCTGCAACCCCTGCAATGAAAGCCAGTGCAACTGCTCTGTATTTTATCTCTACAGAACTTCTCCTATTAATATTAAGTAAACTTTTTATTTTGAAAAATATTTCAGAGCAACAGAAAAGTTGCAAAAATAGTATAATAAAAAAAGAGTATAATGATCTTTCATAAACCCTTTCACTTAGATGCCCACATTGTTAACATTTTGCCATATTGTTCCTATTCATTTTTGTGTATGTGATAAAATATAATAACATGAAATATACCATTTTAACCATTTTTAAGTGTATGGTTCCGTGGCATTAAGTAGGTTCACATTGTTGTGCAACCATCACCACCATCCATCTCCAGAACATTTCATCTTCCCAAACTAAAACTCTGTTCCCATTATACAATGACACCCCATTCCCTTCTCCCTCCAACTCCTGGTAACCACCATTCTACTTTCTGTATCTATGAATTTGACTAGTCTAGGTACTAGTCAAATAAATGGAATCATATAATATTTGTCCTTTTGTGTCTTATTTTACTTAGCATAATGTCCTCAAGGTTCATCCATGTTGTAATTTTAATAGCATGTGTCTGAATTTCCTTCCTTTTTAAGGCTGAATAAATTCCATTGTGTGTACATATTGCATTTAATATGATGTTTCTCATCCTTATTCATTTTAACCCACTATTTTCACTTTTTGAGAGCACCCTGACTTTGCCACACCCCAATATACATATGCCTCTGCTGGAGGCATAACAGCAGAACCCCACCAAGGCAGCACAATGCTACCCCTTCTGGGTAGCTTAATTTTTCCAGCCAGCCAATCAGCTGTAGACCCCTTTCTCAACCTGGGTCTCTCTCAAACACAGGATACCAAGCACAACTGTGACTGCAGTATTAACTGCAGTTTTCTCCCTCCCACCTCTTCAAATGTTTAATCCAAAGAGCTCAACTCCACCAGGAGCCATTTACCTGGAAACAAAAAGTTAGAAACAGGAAGTTATAGTATGAAGAGGGAAAAGAATGGCACCCTTGCCTGTATGAATATTGTTGGAGCCTGCCATCCTCCCTTCTATGGTTTATTCCCTCTTCTTATAGAAGTATTCAAATCTCCACATCCTAGTATCATCTCCTTTCCATTACACTTCTCCATCAAGCTCTCAGCCTTTCTTTTTTCCTTGCCCTCCAAATTCTGCTTTCTCCATACCAGTAATTCTGTAACGCTTTGCAATCTAGCTTTAACCTCCATAAATCTTGTGCCTAGCACAATTCCAGGCACAAAGCAGTTAGTCTAGAAATGTTTGTTAATAACTGATTCTGAAAGTTTCTTGTCAAGTCACCTCATTAGCTTTGACCTCTATAGTGTTGGATGGTGTTACTGATTCCCTCTTCCTTAAAATTCTCATAGTATGATTTCAGAGTTCCTGGTTCTCCTCCTCCCTCTCAGCTTTCTTTCCAATCCCTACTTTCCTGGAAGCCAGTACTACAGGATAAGAATCAAGAGTGGTACCAACATGCTACAACATGAATGAATCTTGAAAACATGCTAAGTGAAATTGTATGATTTCATTTGTATGAGGTACCTAAAGTAAGCAAATACATAGAGACAGAAAGTAGAACAGTGGTTTCCAGAGGTTGCGGGGGAGCGGGGAGGGAGGAAAAAATAATTCTTTTTAATGAGTACCGAGTTTCAGTTTGGGAAGATGAAAAAGTCCTGGAGATGGATGGTGGTGATGGTTGCAAAACAATGTTAATGTATTTAGTGCCACTGAACTGTATACTTAAAAATCTTTAAAATGGTAAAGTTTATGTGTATTTTACTACAACAAAAGTGTTTTTAATGAGATAAAACTAATTTTAATATTTAAAGGTGCATGCTTAGATCATACAAAAATAAAGAAATGACACAATTGCAATAAAAGTCAGGACTAGTGGTTAATTTTAGAGGGGTTAGAGGGTTTGTAATTCTTTAGGAGCCAAGTGAAATGCTCAGAAATGTTCTATTTTTATTACCAGGATATTATACAGGTATACTATTTATAATTCATACATGCGTACACTTATATTTTATTCACTCTTTTACGTGTGTTATTTTACAATAATGATGATTTAAAATAAACAAATATCATTGATGCTAAAACTAGTAATAATGTGGTGAAAAAGAGCGTAGTTACATGGTCTCAAAATATCTCCCTAAAAATGTATGGAATTTTAGAAATTGAAAGTAGTAAATTTGCAGTGAAAAAAATATGGTAACTTAACCATGTGACCCCAGATAACATCACCAATAATAGGACAAAACACCATCATGTGTCACTTGATAAGACACATTGAGAAGGAAACAACATCGCTTTAATTTTATTCCTGCCAAAAATTCATAACCTGATTATGAATCTGATTATGAAGAAATATCAGGTAAACCCAAACTGATGGGTGTTGTACAAATAAGTAGCCCATATTTTTCAAAAAGATAGAGAACAAAGAGAGAGGAAAGGGGAGAGGGGGAGAAATATCAAAATCAAGATGACAAAGAAACTGTTTAAGATTTAAGGAGACAATACCATCAAATACAACATGTAATCCAGAACTAAATCCTGGACCAGAACTTGTTTTTCACTCTGCTATAAAGAACTCTAATGAGAGCACTGGTGATATTTGAATAAGGTCTATAGATTATATAATAGTATTGAATCAATGTTATTTTCCTAATCTTGATCATTAGACTGTGATTATGTAAAAAAAGGGAAATAGAGAGTGATACCAAATTATCCAAGATTGTCGCTGAGCAGGATTTGGTACTAAGCAAAACTACAAGAAAAGTTTACCTGCACCCAACACAGGAATAGGATGAACGTGAGAAAAAGGAATATTCTTAGAGCCTTTGGAAACTGCCAGGAATCAGAGTCAGAGCGATAGGTGAGAAAAGTTCATCTTGCAGGTTAAAACAAAAAATCAGCTACTACTGAACTCTTAAGTCCCAATGGGGAGAAGGGAGTTTTCAGGTTCTGGGACTGAGAACCCGAAGAACATACGCATAAAACAGTTCAGTGGACAAGAACACCAACTTGATTCCTACTCATGCGTTAGTGGTAGAGCCATGACATGTTTACTCATCTTCTGAGATAAAGTCCTGTGTAGATAGTGCCTGGTTTTCTATCCTACTCGCCATGTCACTATTTCATATCCCCCTTCTGCAATTTATTTATGTATTGATGAAACCAGGTCAATTGTACTATAAAATTTCCAACATTCTGGATTTTTCTGGTTGCATCCCTATCGTATCATTTATTTGTAATCCTCTGATTTAACTAGTTTTCAAAATAATGAGTTGAGGTTCTCTACATAATATAGTTACTGTAAATAAAACGAGCTTCTCTGGCATACTCCAAAAATGACTAATGATATTTTTATTTTCAGTATCACTATAAACTCAAGGATTTTAACACATCTGGTGTGCTTCAATCCATTTCAGTTGTTAATTTTGAAATGCACATTGTCCCATCTTTGGACTGTGGACGTCCCTTCAGATTAGCTCCTGAGTCCTTTTGACATAATTTCAGTGGTCTTCCATAGTGCCATGCTTTCTGATATAACAAGACGTTCCAGGGTATCTTGTTTATTTTTTGCTCCAGATCTGGAATCTGATGTTTCTCTAAAAAACCTTGTTTCATTTTAGTAGTAAATGGCATTTAGAAACCATAATTCAGATGGTTGGAATGCTACTGGATCAGTCACTGTTTGACTTTTTCCAATTAAATTTTAGGATTTCAGGGATTTTACCCAACTTTCTCGATTTTATATTTGTATCTCTCTTATAATCAACATCTTAGTTCCTGAGAACATTGAGATAACTTATTTATTTGCTTTATTCTATTATATGTATTATATATGTATATAATGTTATTACTAATGTTATTACTAATGAGATGACTAATGAAAACAGTTTAGCATTTCTTTGCAGTTGATGTTTTTCCTCAGGGTATAGTCTATTAAAAATGTACAGTTCGGACATATGCTACAACATGGAAGAATCTTGAGGACATTATATTAAGTAAAATAAGCCAGTCTCACACACACACACACACACACACACACACACACACACACACAAAATATACTGTATAATTCCACTTATAGGAGGTACTTAGAGTAGTCAAACCATAGAGACAAAAAATAAGCAGAATATGGTTACCAGGGGCTGGGGATGGGGAGGAATTTGAGAGTTATTGTTTAATAGGTATAGAGTTTTAGTTTTACAAGATGAAAAGTGGCATGGAGATGTCACACAACATTATGAATGTATTTAGTACCACTGAACTGTTTACATAAAATTGGTCAAAATGGTCAATTTTATGTGTATTTTACCACAATAAAAATTTTTTCAATGTATAGTAATTTACTGTATTTTAAAGTCATTTGAAATAATTCCATCAATTTAATACACAGGTTAACTTCTTTCATTTTCTTTTTGACTTTTAGTGACTGCTTCTTTAATTTTTAAATTGAGGTAAAATTTAAATACAGTGAAATACACAGCTCTGAGTTGTATAATTTGATGAGTTTTGACAAATGTATACATCTGTGA
Source organism: Rhinolophus sinicus (assembly GCF_057876585.1). Lineage (NCBI taxonomy): Eukaryota > Metazoa > Chordata > Mammalia > Chiroptera > Rhinolophidae > Rhinolophus > Rhinolophus sinicus. The sequence goes on from NC_142503.1 coordinate 139,794,064, forward strand.
AACCAATATACCAATCAAGATATAAAACATTTTATCACTCACAACCATATTCTAATTTCTATCACCATACATTAGTTTTGCCTGTTCAACAATTATATATAAATGGAATCATACAGTATGTAGTCTTTTGTGTCCACCTTGTTTTGCTCAACATAACATTTTTGAGATTTATCCATGTTGTTGTACGCATCAGTTCATTCTTTTTTATTGCTCAGTAGTATTCTATTGAATACATGTTCCACAACTTATTTATCAATTCTTCTATTGATGGATATTTGGGTTATTTTGAACCATTATTTAAAAAAAAAAAAAAAAAGCTACTATAAACATTCATGAACAAGTCTTTTGTGAATATGTTTTCATTTCTCTTGGGTCATTATCCAAGAGTGGAACTGCTGTGTCATATCATAGGTATTTGTTTAACTTTATAAGGAACTGCCAGTTTTCCAAAATGGTTGTATAACTTTATACTCCTACTAACAACATATGAGAGTTTCAGGTACTGCACATCGTCACTAACATTTGATATTGTCAGTGTGAAGTGATATCTCACTATGTTTTTTAGTAAACTATATGTATCATTTATGTGCAGTAAAATGTGCCCATTAAAAAAAATTTTTTTTTTTAATTGGAGAACATTGGGGAACAGTGTGTTTCTCCAGGGCCCATCAGCTCCAAGTCGTTGTCCTTCAATCTAGTTGTGGAGGGTGCAGCTCACTGGCCCATGTGCGAATCAAACCAGCAACCATGTTGTTCAGAGCTCACGCTCTAACCAACTGAACTATGCGGCGGCCCCAAAATATGCCCATTTTAAATGCAGAGTTTGATGAGTTCAACAAATGCATGTATGTGTGTGGCCACCACCACAATCAAGTACAGAACATTTTCATCACCCTCAAAAGTTCCTTTGTGCCCCTTTGCAATCAACTCCCATTCTCTCCCCAGCCCTAAGCAACTACTTATTTGTTTTCTATCACTGTAGATAAGTTTTGTCCACTCTAGAATTTCATGTAAATTTATTCATGCAGTATGTACTTGTGGTGACCATGAAAATGCACCACTGAAATCTGTTTACAGAGAGCATAATTGACTGATGACCCCACCTGCTGCCACCATGGATCTACCCTCACATTTACACCAATGTCACACTTCCCACAGGCTGATCCCAGCCAATGCGAGCACAGCAAGCTTACAAAGTCAGGCCCAGTATGCAAGATTCATCCAACAGGTGCCTTTGACTTAAAGAGTCTTTATCAGCCTGGCCAAACCCTTCTTGGAACCGTGCTGTAGGACAAGACTCTTCCTTTCCAATCCTCATTCCTTCCCTCTCTCCTTCCACAGATACCAGACCTGTATCTTGGTCTGAAGGCTCTCTCTGCCTTCCCTGATCCCTCCTGGTGATGGTTTAAAATATATCCACAAATTCATTGACATTCCCTTCAAAATGTAGAAACAATTTCCCTCCTCATGAGAGTGGACTAAATTTAGTGACTTGCTTCTAATAAATAGAATAAGACAAAAGTGATGGTGTCTAATTTCCAACACTATGACATAAAAAGGCATTATGGCTCCCTCATTTGCTCTTGGTTTACTTGCTCCGGGAGAGGCTAGCTGCCGTGTCATGAAGGTACTCAAGTAGACCTATGGAGAGGCCTACACGGTGAGAAACTGAGGCTTCTGGCCAATAGCCATGTGAGTGAGCTTCAGATTACAGTCATCTGAAGGCTTAACTGAGGCTAGATCAGTTACGCCTGCAGATGACTGTAATCCCTCATAAAATCTTGACTACAACCACATGAGAAATGCTAGGCCAATTTGTTTTCTGGATTGCAGATCCTTAGAAATTCTGTGAGGTAATAAATATTTGACCAATATACTCCCCCAATAAATCTCTTGCACATCTAATCATGTCTTGGTATCTACTTCTCAGGAGACCAAATAACAGTATTCTTTTATGTTTTGTTTCCTTTGTGTAGTACAATGTTGTTGTTTTCCATCTATGTTGTATAAAATTGTAGTTTCTTTTTATCAGAGTAGTATTCTATTGCATGAAAGTACCACAATTTATTTATCCATTCTCCTACTGATGGACATTAGGCCTTTTCCAGTTTTGGGCTATTATGAATAGAGTTGTTATAAGCAGCCATCACAAGTCTTTTTGTAGACATATTATGTTTTCATTTCTCTTGGGTAAATAGCTACAAGTGGAACTTCTAGGTCATAGGGTTGATGTTTGTTTAATTTTATAAGAAACTTATAAATACTTTTCTAAAGTGGTTATAACATTTTACAATACTATTAACAACATATGAAAGTTCTGTTTGTTCTACATCCTTACTAACATTTGATGTTATTGGTCTTTTAATTTTTTCCCCCTTCCTCTCCCCCCCACACCGCCCCCGCCAATCCTGTTCAAGCTGTCGTTTCTCAGTCTAGTTATGTAGGACGATCTTTTAATTTTTGCCATACCCCTCACAAAGTGATAACCCCCCTCCCCCATAATTTTGTTTTATATTTATGTAAAACATTTATATGATTCCAAAGTCAAATTTACAAAATAAGATATATTCAAAAAAGTCCACCTTCCATCTCTGGCTGCCTTACTATCTATTTCTTCTCTCTTCCTATAGGTACCTTTTTTTTTTTTTTTTTCTTTTTGAGTTTTTGGTTTATCTTTGGAGTCATTATTTACTCTTTTTCTCTCTCATTCCTCATTTGAAGTAAGGGAGTTAGCCTTTGGATATCTGGCATTCCTCTAAAATACTGCGTGCCTCGAATCCCACCAACTCTCATCATCTCCACTGACCTCACTCTAGTCTGAGCAACGTCATTGCTCACCCAGATTACTGCAAATTCCTTGAGTGGCTTCCCACTTTAATCCTTACAACCTCTGCAGTTTATTCTCAACATAGCAGCCAAAGTGATCTAGTAAAATCTAAGTCAAACCATATCACTCCTCTGTTCGAAAGCCTGCATGTGTTCCCCATTTTACTCAGAGTAAAACCAAAGTCCTAATGATGCCTATAGGGCCCTGTGTGATCTGGCCCCTATTATCTCTCTGATTTTATCTCCTATTCCTCTTTGTCTTACTCCTCTCCTCCAGCCACAATAAGCTCCAACTATTCCGTGAATGTACCCAGTATATTGCTACCTTAGGGACTATGTACTGACTATCCTTTCTGCTTACAAAACTCCTCTGCCAGATATCCAAAGGCTAACTCCCTTACTTACTTCAAGTCTGTTCAAGTCTCATCGTCTTAATAAGGACTACCCTGACCAGCCCATTTAAAATTGCAACGTTTTGGGGTGGCCAGTTAGCTCAGTTGGTTAAAGCGTGGTGCTGGTAGCACCAAGGTTGCCAGTTCAATCCCCGCATGGGCCACTATGGGCTGCGCCCTCCTTAAAACATAAATAAATAAATAAATAAATAAATAAATAAATAAATAAATAAATAAAATTGCAATGTTTCCTGACCCTTCACCATTCTTCCCCAACTCCCCATCACCCCCCCCCCCCACCAGCATTCTCAATCATCTTTACACTATTTCTTTAGCTTTTTGCCACAGGGCTAATCACTTTCTGACATATTATATGATTTACGTATTTATTATGTATTATCTTTGTATCTTCCATTTGCTGGCACACGGTAAGTGCTCAATAAATATTGAATGATTAAATACATGAATTCTATGCATTGTGTTCTACGCATATTTGAGCTTATTCTACTTAATTCTCAAAATAACCCTATAAGGTGATATTATTACAATTTTACAGATGAGGAAACTAAAGCACAAAGAGGATAAGCAACTTGCCCAAGATCACACCATTGGCAAGTGGGGAAGTCAGTTTCAGAGAAGCAGCTGTGTTTGAATTAGGTCATACTCCTTAAATCCTGTGTGGAATGAGATGGAACCTCATTTCACAAATAAAGTAAGTCATAAAGGTAAAGGTAAATAAATCCTTAGATGAGAATTGAAGGGTACAAAGCATTCAAGGAAAAACGACAGCCTGAACAGAAAGCACAAAAATGACTGAAGGAAAGTAAGTGGCTCAGTTTGACTAGATGAAAGAGTTAATGCAAGGTATTTGAAGGAGGTAATGTTAAAAAGGGAAGTTAGGGCATATTATGAAGGATCTTCAAGAAAGAACTGATGAAAAAGAAGAGAAAAAGTGTTCGTGATTTAGTGATACTATAAAGGGAACAATATTTCTTCAATCTAAGAATTCCTGGAAGGAAAATAACTATTCTATGAATACCTTGAAAAAAAAAATAATGCAAAATTTAATTCACAGATAGGCATGGCTTCAAAACTAAGTTATACACCTAGATTTAGATTCTCTTTACCACCATCATCTTCACCACAAAAAAATCCTTAGAGATCCCTGCATTAAGAGGTAGCTTTGTTCAGAATAAAGGAAAAGGTGGAATCGGAGGCCATAGACAAACACTAAGTTCAATCTCACAGGCAAATGGAACGGACAAGGGAAAATAGTATCCATAAAAGTTTTTTTCACTTTTGGGAATTATTTTAAAAAGAAGAATGTGGGGATGGAGGGAGGATGAAAAGGAAATTTCCTCACTGTCCTTTGCAATGCTCTGTATGTGGGGGGAGTAGAACGGGGGAGGGGGGTGGTAAACCCAGTGCCTTTGTTCTTATTACTTAATGTGAACAAATAATAATTAAGAAAATTATCCAACAAATATTTATTGTAGGCCTCCTCTGTGTACCAGACATAGTAATAAATGCAGACTTCTCTCCTCTTTCAACATTTTTTGGAGATTATTTTACTCAGTGCCTTTTTAGAGGTTATTTTACTCAGTGCCTTTGCAGATAAACCAGCTGTTCCAGCTAAGAGGTGACCCTATGGCTGCTGGTATGCATTATGACCATAGTATTTTCCCCAAAAGCCAAGGATAAGCCTCTGACACAGCAATCCTGTAATCCAACACTCCTCTCTATGTAAAGAATGCTTAATAGGCAGAACTGAGTACAGGGTCGGAATTTGAGCTACATGCAGCCCCTTTTGGATATTTTGATTGATAAGACCATGCAATCCAGCAAAGCAGGCTGGAATTATGCCAAACAGCTCAGATCCCCAGAAAAACTAATGACATTCATCAGTCTAGAAGTAAAGAAGGAGCCAGTATCTTTTCTTTATGAATTATCAAAGCTGACTTAAGTCCTATGGAGACCCTAAGCATTGAAAAGATTATGGTGCCCTCCTCTTCCACACACACAGAATTCAAGATGAGTATAATTAATTTCAATAAATTTCTGATTTTGTCATGAGAACAACTTCAATAATTTAATTAAATGCCAAATATGAGATTATTTCCAGAAAAATATTTAGAGATGTCCCTCATACTTTGCTATATGTCATTAATTAGCTTCAGGTGTACAATCGCAATTCCATCTTTGTATACACAACAACGTAATCACCAGTCAGTCTAGTTACCACCCATCACTATATAATTGACTTTCTTCATTTATTTCTCCTCCCCCCAACCTCCTACCCCTCTGATAACCACCAAAATACTCTCTGTATCTATGAGTTTTGTTTCATTTTTTCACATTCCACATGTAAGTGAAATTATACAGTACTTGTCTTTCTCTGTCTGACTTATTTCACTTAGCATAATACCCTCAAGGTCTAACCATGTTGTCGTAAATCATGGCAAGATTTCCATCTTTTTAATAGCTGAGTAGTATTCCAATCCTCTGTGTGTGTGTGTGTGTGTGTGTGTGTGTGTGTGTGTGTGACATCTTTTTTATCCATTCATTTATTGATAGACACCTAGGTTGTTTCCATATCTTGGCTATTGTAAAGAATGCTGCAATGAACATAGGGACGCACGTTATCTTTTCAAATTAGTGTTTTCATTTTCTTCAGATTAAAAACCCAGAAGTGGAATAACTGAATTATACAGTAGTTCTATTTTTAATTTTTTGAGGAATCTCCATACTGTTTTCCATAGTGGCTGCACCAATCTACATTCCCACCAACAGTGTACCAGTGTTCTCTTTTCTCCATACCCACTTGTTATTTCCCCCTCTTACTTTACTAGGCATGTGCATAATTTACCTACTGGGTAATTTATCCCTGTATATTATGACCTGGTGAAGGCCTGGGGGCTGCGAATCACCTAACTAGCTTAAACTTAGCCAAGGTTATAATTACCTTTCACACCATTTGAGATTTATACTACCTTCTGCCTGGTGCTCACTCCAGGGCAAACCCAGTAAAGAGCCTATAATAGTGCCTTCCTTTTGCACCTCCTCTAACCTCATCTTTTACTGGTGGTTCCTTAGAGATCCCTTCCACTGTTCAAGGTCTTTCATCACAAATAGTTTGAAAAGCATTGGTTATAACCACTGTATCTGCCAATGTTGCATGACAAGAGTATAGAAGAAACTATAAAATAGGAGAGTTCCCAAAAGATCATACCTCGTCAGTCCAAGGGGTCAACAGTCAAGTGAAACACCACAGTGGGCTCTATAACCACTAAGCACTACTGCATATGCCTCACAGTCATGCATATCACATGTCCCCAATAATCCCCTTAGACAAATCCTTGAATGACATCCTTTTACTAGTAGGCTCCTGCCACAGCACACTAATCCTAAACACAAAATAGGTTTTATATACTTTGCAATTCATATGCAAAGTATATAGTCTTTCTATGCCTGTACACACGTGCATCAGTGTTTTCTGGCTTCAGTTGTAAGATTCTGGAGCATAGATGCTAATACTCCAGTTTTCTTTATAGAGCAGTTTGTGTAGTGCTGTGTGCCCTTTGACACTCGAAAGTATTTTCCGATAATATGATGATAATACTGGGATCATCACCCAATGGCTAGAAAGAGTAGGGTAATTAAGACATACCTATAGCCAATTTTTCTATTATGTTGTCTGCCTTTGGCGAAAAAGAGCCTGCTGAATACCCATCCAGCATATATATGCAATTTTAGTACTGTCATAGTTTGCATTTGCAACTTTAATTATTAAAACCCAATTCTAGCAGGGCCTAAGATCATAGGCCTGACTTTCTGCCCCTACCATCTGATCAGTGTGTGGTCCCTTCCCTATACCTTTCAGATCTATTGTCTAACCTCTTTGTGAGACTTGATGAAAGCAGAGCCCGTGGTTAACTGCTGCTGACCCTTATACTGAGGCCCTGTGCTAGTTAAAGGCCTCATCTCTACAGTTGTTATGGAAACTGTTCCCTTTCTCTCAACAAATTATTCTGGCTTTCTGTCTCCACATGGCACTCTTTTCTGATTGCAGAAGAGGAGGCCTACACCTCTCCATGCTTTTTGCCATATTCGAAATTGCAAATGGTGGGATGGAGTACGTGTAGTAGAACACCGTTTCATGTATCATATAGGGTGAGGCATCCCCGCCATCAGATATTCTGCCAGTGCTCTTATTTTTCCCTCTCTGCTACAAAAAAGGATTTTCAAGGCTATGTCCAGTTTTTCTGAGCTATAACTGACATATTATGTTATATTAGTTTCAGGTAGGGCCATGTCCAAATTGATTACAGAATGTTCTGGCTATTTTGCTACAACAAATGCTCCATGATAGGGACCAGGATTGCTGTGAGGTACTTCACATGCACTGTCCAATCCTCCTCAGGGTCTCCAGAGAGGGCGTGGATCAAAATTTGGCTCACAGGTAGCTTTGCTGAATCTAGTACTGTGCTGCCTTTTAGCCTGTACCGTCCCCAAAGTGTAAGGCAAATGGGACCAAGAAAGTGCTGCTGGAGCCCTAGGGTGAAAGCTCTCTGTGTGACACATACAGGTACAGAATGATTTGATGGTTAAAAGAACTGGGGTGCAGAGTAGGTGGTGGGCACACGTTGAGGAATGGGCAAACATAGGCTAACAGCACACACCATTTTTACAAGGATGTTCCAAGTCAGTCATAAAACGTGGCAGCCTCTTTAGTCCTCTTTCCATCCCCTGGTTCTTTGGTTTGGAAGGATCAACCTTTTCTTTGGTTCACACGTTTCCCCTTCGGTTTTGAGAATTCCCCGGGGGAAGTAATACCACAGTCTCCCAAGGTTACTCAACTCACTGTCACATTACCTGTAGTTGGGAATGTCTTTCCTGGGTTTTACTCATATCCCCCTTGCTGCAGTCTGAGCTCATTGCACTCTTGAGTCCTGCACTCAGCAGAGATGGAGACTAGCCAACCACTATCTTCGGAATAACAACTCACCGGGGACTCAGGGCCGGAAGGTCATTCTGTCCCTCCAATACTGCGCAGCCTGCCAGAGCACTCCCAGGGCTTGGGGCAATGAGGACAGGGAAACCGAGGATGGAATCTAAGACCCTGGCAGCAGTGACAAAAAAAAAAAAAAAAAAAAAAAAGCTCCAGACAACGATAATACAGACACACCGACACAGATGGAGACACGATTCAAAACGGAGACAGAGGGACAAGATGGCTCCCTCAGTTCGGACGAGGCTGCAGAATTGCCAGACAGTACTTATAGGGGAAACATCCTAACTAGGAGCTTCTGCCGTCTCCGAGGCAATCGACTCATTCCTCCACCCAGTCCCTCAGAATCCTCACCCCTGCCCAAGTCGGAGTGGGAGCTCCCTCTGGAGAACGAGTAGGGGTGAAGGGGGCGGCCATCACCACCTCCGCCCCCGAGCCAAGCGAGACTGCAGAGTCGAGGTGTCCCAGCCCCAGCCCGGCCCCTGCGGCGCCAGTGCTCCGCCTCCTGACAGGCAGCAGCCAATGAGCGGCTCCTGCCTCCGGCCCTTAAGAACCCGGCGCACTCTCCCTGCAGCGGACGCGGCCAGCCTAGCACTCCAACGGAGTTTCCATGGAGACCGAGGCTGGGCCCGGGCAGCCTCGCGGCGTTACCATGGAGACAAGTCCCGGGCTGGGCCTCCGAGGCCCTGGCTCACCGCTGTCTCACAACCCCGCGGATCCGCTGTGCGAGACCGGAGCCGCGGTGGCGGCGGCACGCTGGGACCTGCGGAAACACTCTTTGCTCATCGTGATCGGTGATATCGGTACAGAGAGTCAGCTGAGGGCCGTGCGGGCCCACCTTGAACAAGGTGAGCCGCTGTCCTGGCTGTGCTCGGGACATCCTCCATCCCGAGCTTCTCCGCCATCTGCATTTACCTCCCAGAGCTTACGTCTGCATTCTCCATCCCTAGTATGCACTTGCTGAGATCTACGCGCCCTGTTAATCTGAGTCATCAGTCCATCACCTGCATCTTCCATGTCACGCGTCCATATCATCCCGAGCTCCCAACATCTCGCTTCCCATCCTTTCTGCACACCCCATGGCGCTCCGCAATCTCCCTGAAGCGGGGGAGCTCTGTGCAGCCCCTAGAGCCCCTCTGGTCACACCCTCTGTCCCACAGTGTCTCGGGCCAGATGTCCAAAAAGTCCTCATCTTCCCCTGAAGAGTCCATGTCCCTACCTTAGTTTCTTCTTTAGGATCCCTTAACAGGCACAGGGTGCTTTCTGAACGCTGCGGACAAATCTCAAAGCTCTCAGTGTTGGCGGCCAACCTGAGAGAGTGACCTTTGTGGCCAGAAGCTCCTCAATCCTCACGTCCCTCCCCAATTGCCTGCCAGTGGCGCAGTGCTGCGGAGCCACCTGCGGGTGGGAAGCAAGCCGCGGAGGGGTGAAGGCAAGGAGGGGGCATAGGAGAGTCTAGAATCCTACTTAGCTGTAAGAACCCTGGAAGGCAACCCCCAGTATCTGGGAATAGGCCCTTGGGTGTCACTTCTATTACGATTGGGTGACTCTGCAAGAAAACTTCTACATATAAACTCACTAATAACCAAGTTTAGCCTAAACTCTGCCCTTCTTCTGGCTCGGGCAAAGACCAAGAAAGGCACAGGATGGGAGATGGACATAGGTACTAACAATCTCTATTAAAGAGATCAGTGAAGCTGATCGTGACAGCTGTCCTTATCCCCTCCCTCTCCTTACCCTTCTTGTGAGCTTGGACGTGTTCCCTGAAGTCCAATCCTTCTGACCTTATTTAGAGCCCTCTTTGTTTCTTTTTCTCTCACAGGGATTCTCTCCTGGAACATTGACTTATCATCCTTTGACTTGAACCAACAATTGAGACTCTTCATTACGCGGCACCTAGCTCACTTCTCCTCAGAGGTCAAAGGTTAGGACTAGTGTCGTTTGTCTCAATCATTTGGGTGAGGGTTGGTCACAGTAGAGATTAGGCTGGGGAGAAGGGAGGGACGCTTCAGGAAAGTTGTAAAGCTTCATAGCTATCCCCACATACCCAATGCACTGTGAAGACAGATGGTATGATGGTAGAGAGAGCCCGGAGAATGTAATTTCTAACTGAGAAGAGGGTGGTCTATGGACAGCTGTTGACAAGTACTAAGGAAACAAGGTACTTGTCTTGAGTGATTGATCAATCACTCCCATGCAAAAATCCACTCTTTTTTTGTGTTCCCCTTTCTGTGTCCCCCAGCCTCCTTGCTTCCCTTTACAAAGATCCTTGAATCCCCCACTCACCTTTCCAGATCCTTGCTTAGAACTTTTCCTCAGACTGCACAGCCTACTCTCCAGGTTTCAGGGTTTCTGGTCCCTCCTTTGGACCAGCCAACAGATCACCAGAGCAGAGCAGAAATCTGGTGCCAAAGGCTGATGAGCACTGTCAAATCCAGGGTGGAAGCAGGGACTCCTAGCTTTACTGCTACAAGAGCTAGTCACACTCTGAGATTTGACTCTGAGATCAAAGTTCACAGGATGCAGTTTCCCATTGTGCTGGGTGGGAGAAATGGGTCAGGGATTTGAGTAAATAATATTTTAGGGGCTATCATTCCATGACAAGTATCTGTGGGGAGACTGAAGAAAGCCTCACATCCCATGGTAGAAGTGCTGGGCTTTCTGGTCATGTTGTTGGTAAATTTTAACACACCAATCCATGTGTCAGTGCCTTTATGGACTATGAAATCCATCCAACTGAACAGTTACTGCATCAAATGACTGAATTCATATCTTCTATAGATAATTCCATTATTTAGTATAGTAGATAGTCACCTCCCCTTCTCTTCCCGCTCCTCCTGCTAACTGCCACATCTTCAATCATTTCTCTGATCACTGACTCCTTTAGAGATGCTCCGAAGAGAGAATACAAGTTGAATATGACTAATGCTTCATTATCCTAAGAATATGTGCAGCATTTAAAAAATGTGAGGCTGGCATCTTCTTGATGTGACTGGCTTCTTGTGAAGCTAGCCACTCACTGTTTCGAGACTGGCTTCTGTTAAGAATTACTCATGTCATGGCTTCCTCCATTATCACTGATGATTGAAAATCCATAGTTTTACCACTTATTACTCCTAGGAGCTTTGGTACAAGGTTGGATAAGGGGATGACGGCAGACAAAATTAATGACCGCATTGAAGTTGGGGGAGTATCTGATGATGTTAATTCACACTGAATTCTCTATAACCTTGTCCTTTTGGCCACAGAGATTTAAGATTAGGCTGCTTTCTGGAATGATGTATGAATGAACAGACTTAAACCAAAATACTTAACCATTTTTCAAATTAAGATCTAGGGATGCTTGGGAAGACGCTTACAGGGAGATGCATAGTTACTCTCAGGGACCTCTCAGAAACAAGCACTGATATATAATAAACACCTGCCAGATCTTTTCCAAGAGTTATGCCATGGTGTCCCCAAGGGGCTTAGGGCAATATACCCAAGATCAGGGCTTACTTTAGCCTACTGAATTTTTTTTTATTTTTATTTTTTTTTGGTTTGGACATTTTTATGGTGGCCTGACTATCTCCCTGGAGAATAGTGGAGAATTTCCTGGAAAAACCCACAAGGCTCAAGACAGCCTCTGCCCCACCCATGCTGTCTCGTCTTTCAGCTGTCCCCACAAACAACAGTCAGTCCAGAGCAGCTGCAGACACTGCCCCTCCTTTCAGCCTCCATTTAACGGGGAGGCAAAGGGAACCAGGCTGCTGGGATGGGCTCAAGGGGATGTGCTAGCACCTTATGACTTAATCCTTTCTGCCTACCCACAGGCGGGGCCACCGTCCTTCTCACCTCTCCTCAAGCCCTGGGCTGAAATGCTGAGAAAAGGGACCAAAATGTATCCTACACTGACAGGGAGAGTGCAATCATTCCTAGCCACCTCCCCCTCCACACCCTCACAGGGAAAAGCAGGGACCCTTTAATGGAGAGTCAGTGGTCCAGCTCCTTCTAGAGGTCAAATCTGGTAATGTCTTTCCTAGGTGAATTGTGCACCAGGTAGTCTCCAATGGTGACTTGGAGCTTTCCTTTCTAACTCCTGCAAAAATCTGGAGCTTCCAAGCATTATAAAGCAAAACCAGAAACAATTAAGACAGTGGAAAACTGAGCTTAAATAACACTCCGATACTTCTATTACTGCGCACCTATAGGAAAGGAAGAGGGCTTCATAATGTATAATTCACGATGGATATTTAGGACTCTAAAACACACCGGCTGAAGGACGAGTTTGGAGGCCTTCGGCTCCTGTCTGGCTCTCCATTACCCCTGAAGTGCTCAGGAAGTGCTAGTTCTGTTACTTGCAACCATGAAAGCCATGCTGAATAAATAGAGTAGCTCATTGGTCCTTACAACTGGGTTTTATATTACTGTCTAAAATGAGATAGCAGGGACATAAACAGTACTTAAAGTCCTTTCCTGCAGGTACCTCCAGCTCTGGGTTTACCTGGAGCTAAGAGTTAGTCCGGTGTGAGATTCCGATTTAGGATTTCCCTGCATTTGTACATGGCAGGTTTAGGATTCTAGGTATGAAGCACTTTTTCATATTTTATGCCATTCACTTACTCATAGCATTATTGGAGGATGGTACTAATATTATACTCATTTTATAGCTCAGAAAGCAAGCTTTCAGAAAGGTTAAGTGGCTTGTTTAATATCATGATTAGCAAAATGGTAGCGTTAGGTCTCAAATCCAGGACTTCGGATCTCACTTTTTGTCTGAGCTCAGGCTTCTCTCTTTGGCATCTCACCATTTTATTGCGGCAGAGCCGAGGACCACAGGGGGTGTAGGGTTGGTTGTGGTGGGGGGCTGTTCAGAAGGTGAGGGCTGAAGGATAACACGCCACTGTGAGTTGGAACTGTGCCCAGCGTGTGGCCCTTGGGTGTAGCAGCTGAGAATAAGGGTCAGTTCTGCATGGGGCTGGGAAATGTTATTTTGTTCTCAAGCCAAATGTCTACTCAAGTTTCCCTCTTAGCACACTCCAGAGAGCCCTAGAAAGCAGAGAGAAGATGGAAGGTTTGAGGTGGGAGGAAATAAGAAGTATGAAGTTGCAGAAGGGAGGTGTTTCCGTTTTGTGATGCTCGGAACTCAGTTTGTGTTGTGAATCTCTGCAGATGGCTTCCTCTATCCCAATGGGGCTGTTGCCATGTTGCTGCTTTGCATCCCGGGATCTGAGCAAGGATTCCTCCCCCTCTGTGCTGCCTCTCTCCAGTACTGGTGGTGACTCAGCTCCTCCTCTCTTCTGGAGGCAGTTAAGGGGGGTGGGGGATGCTGAGAGCAGAGACTATTTTGGCTTCTCTGACCTTCAAAAGCTGCACTTGGCAGTCTGGGGCAAGGGTGGGGTTGGTGCTGGGGTATGAGTGGGTGGATGTCAATGTGAGGAAGGCATTAGGAGCTGGCCGGGACTGGGGAAGGTTGAGGGAAGAACTATGTGGGAGCCTGAGCATCACCCGGTTGGAATCAGGGGCGAGAGCTCTCCAGATCCTCCCTTTGAGTCCTCGAGCACGTCACTAAGTCTGAGACAGAAGTAGAGATGAAGGGAAACAGCGCCAATATTAGAAGGATTAAGATAGTATAAGACAGAGATATCAAAGAGACATAGAAAAGTGCGGAAACAAGAAGCGAACAGGGATCCAACATTCTACAGTCATAAGATTTTTTTTAAATCCAAAGAGTACTTTATATTACATTTAATAATTGGCCTATGGTAAGAAAATCATGCTTAGTCCTGGGGCCCTGGTGATCCTCCTTGGTCCCTGTTAACTCTTTCACTGAAACGCACGCAGAAGGCACCTGCCTCTTCATACACAGTGACCCAAGAATTCCAGTTTCAGGGCCTGTGTGGTTACTGAGCTATGCAGCATCAGCACAGAATTGCATGCTCCCAGGGTCCCTGTGCCCCACCCCAGATTGTCTAGGACCATGTGTCCACGCCAGAATTTCAAACTGCCCTCCAATCTAATATGAGACTTATTTCTGCCCTCCTCTGGTTTCTGCAGCTGTGGCTCAGAATTCAGCGCAACTCCCCTCCCCAGCCTTCCTCTCAAGCAGTCGCCTCACTCCCAACTCCATGCTTTCAGGCCCCCAGCCCCTTTGTCTCCTGCTCCTCCAGGGACTGAAGGTCATTCTCTGGGTCTGCGAGGAGAGGCAGCAGATGGTTCCTGAGAGAAGGGGGAGGGCCCAGGCAGCCCATACTTCCCGTATCTGTCAAAATGTGCCTTAGCACAGGGCTTTGGTCTTTTGGCTGATGCTAACAGAGTATTTCTTGACTAAGCAGGGTTGGGGGAGAAGGGCCCTAAGGGCCATTGGAGACCACCCTGCTGGCTCTTTGAGCTGCTAGACAACTCCTCAGCCCCAGCAGAAGCACCAGAGCACTGACATTGTGAAGGCAAAGAAACAGTTAAGTCTCCAGTGCCTCGTCATGGACCAGCCCCTCTTCCCCGCCCTGGCACCGCCCTCCCCATCAAGCGCCCCCCCCCCCACTCCCACCCCAAGTGCCGCAGACTCTTCCCTGAAGCTGCCGGCTGTGGCCGGAGCTGCAGCCTCCATGAGGGGCTCCCTCCCACACCCAGGGTAAGAACCGAACAGAACTGAAGGGCTTGGCATGGGGGGTGGGGGCTGCGTGATTGGGAGGTGGGATGGAGGTAATGGGCAGGGAGTTGATACCTAATCTGGTGTGTCTGGAACCGGCCCAGCGGGGTCGGCAGGGAGAGGGAACAGAGAGAAAATGAATATGACTAGCTATGGCACCAGCCTGGACCCAGAAGCAGGCGGAGGCCAATGGGGCCGAGACACTGACAGTCCATCTCTCTGGCTGGCGTGGGGGAGGGGGCTGGAAGACATCAGCCCAGGGGCAAGAGCAAGAGGGTGGTTTCAGTGGCTCAGCCTGACAGCCCGTGGCGCTGGAAGACTTTGGGGGCTGTGTCTTTGGGCATGGGCAGAAGAATCTGAGGGAAAGGCGGATGTTATGGGAATGCACCTAATGGGAGAGTCTCTGGGTGTCAGCTGCTAGATTGCTCAGCTGCTCCTATGCTGGGGGTGAGTGGAATGGCGAGTTTTTGCCAAGTAAGGGAAGGTGGGGGACACTGTCGAAAAGAAGGGAGGAAGAGATCATTAAGACGTGGCACGTGCCTCTTCACAGACCAACCTATTTGCAGTGGGCTCCTGGCACCCCTTTCCCTGCGATTGGCTTGAGATTAGGACTCTAAGCCCCCCATCTCTTTCTGGCTCCCTCCGGAGACTGAGAGGCCACTCTGGAGATTAAGAGCAAGCTCCCTCCCCAGCAGCTGCCCTGCATTCCCAGTCCTGCCAACCCCACAGGTTCCTAGTCATGGAACCTTCCCAGCCCCACCCCCACCTCATCTCTGCTTCTCTTCCCAAGATGGGGGCTCTTGAACAGAGGAGCCAGTTTCTTCTCCCTCTCTGTGTCCCCCACCAACACCCCCCATGCAGAGGCAGCCAAGAAAATGACTTGTCATGCTGGGGTGGGGGTGGAGCTGGAGCCTGAGCTCAGCGCGCACACTCACACACTGCGGCAAACTGCAGCTGCCCGAGTGCCCCCCCCTCTGCCTCACTGCAGAGACACCTGCCCTCCTGCCGGCTCAGCTTCAGCACCAGCAGCCTACCCCCACCCCCACACCATCAGTGGCCTAGGGAAATGCCCCTGCCCCACAAGAAGTCCTCTCCAGCAAAAAAGGAAAAACAAGTCCACCCCCTTCAGTGGGCTTGCTGGGGAAGCAGAAGAGAGAAACAGCCTTTTCTGCCGGGCCTGAAAAGGAGGGGTGCAGGATACAAACCATGTAGTTGCCAGTCAGAACTGGAGCGCACTTGGGTGAGGGTGAGGGTCTTGGGCCAAGAGAGGAGCTGGGATCAGAGAAGTCTGGTGGTTATAAGCAGGGGACTGTGAGGAATGATAGATTGGGGGGCCAGGGGGTGGTAGGTAGGGAGCATCTCAGCCTGTACCACAAATATTTCTCTTTCTGACCTTCCTAACTCAAATGTGAGACTCTGTGTGGATGTGGTGGGGCAGGGATGGGGGTAGGAATTGCCCTTCTAAATCTAAGCTACGGTACTGCAAGCTAGCCTAGGGCTGGCCATTCCCTGAACCTTGATATCCCTTACCTGCCCAAGCCCTGCCCCTGCTGTCCTCTGAACTGACCTCTAAGCTTCTCTCAATTCCCAAGTGAATAGAAGAGAAGCCTTGAGCTCCCCTTGGGCCCCACCCGTACTGTGTGGGGTTTGGTCTTCTGACACCAGCCATAGTTCACTTCCCCTGCAGCTGTAACTGCAGCCCCTTGCTGCCAGATCTGTCTGATCCTGGCACCAAGGCTCTTCCACTTAACAAAGGCTCTGGCCCCAGGCTCCTCTTGTCAGAGCCCCAGAAAGAGGAGAGAGCTGGGTCCCAGATGAGGGTCTAACTGAGAGATTGTGAGGCCTCCCACCAATATTCTCCAGACAGCCCACTCCCCGGCCATCTGTTCACCTCTGTTTGTAAGGTAACTCCACTGTGTGCTGCAATTGGTAAGGGCAGAAGCAGGGGATGGCGGCATCCTTCTTCATTATCTTCTGTCTAACCTGCCACTTTCTTTGCTGAGTTACCTGGTGTTTCATGTAAGCCTGGAGAAAGGAAGTAAATAGGGGATCTGAGGGTGTCTTATCTTTTGCTATGGCCTGGAGAACACTCTCTCCTGCCTTATTTGTTTCTTGTTTGTGAACCCTAGCTCCTTTCTCCATGGCAGAAGGCCCGTAGGAGAGAGGAGCAAGGATGAGAGGAGAAAGTGTTCATGAGGGATAGGTTGTAGGGTAGTGAACCAGGCTCTGGGGATTTGAAGGTGAGGTGGTAGATGGAGCTGTGAAACTTTTGGTGGTGAGAACAATATGATTGGATGCCTGTTTTTGAGTGCAGGATTGGCCTCTGAGGAATCAGAGAATAGAACAAGAAGTTATCATCCTATTTCTACTCTTTGGACGGTAAAACCCCAAGGGTTTAGACAGTGCAGACTTCTCTGAGTGTTTTGGAATGGGGATTCTGGCCTTGATGGGGTTTGGAAAGGAGGATGAGGAGTTTGTAAACAAAAAGTGACCATCTCCTTATTTCTAGGTACTCTGCTGGCACAAAAGCTCAAGATAGAGGCGGGCTGGAGAGGAGAGAGCTAAGTGAGGATGTCCCAGGAGCCCTCCCTCCAGCTGAACCTCACCCCCTCCGATCCCCAGGCAGCACCAGGAGCTTAGTGCTTGAGAGGGACAAAAGCTTCTTGTCAACAGGGCAGTCTGAGGCTGGATTCCAGGCAGAGGGTGTGGCAGATGAAGGGAGGGAGAAGACAGGCTATGTGGGAGAGGGGAGGGGGAAACCCTGAAACGAAGGGCTAGAGGAGCTAGCTGGTCCCGAGACCTTACTCAGCAGTGTTCAATGTGGCAGGAGCTAAGGATAATCAGGCGTCTCTTCTCCTAAGACCCATTTTCTAACAGTGCTTTCCTCTCCTGCCGCACACAATGCCTCTCTATTTTAGTCTATACCCACTCTCTTCAATACAAATCCCTGCATCTTTCTCTCAGGCCAGAGGACCCTCTGCCACCAGAGTGAGATCCTAGAGACCATCATCCTGGTAAACCCCAGTGCCGACAGCATCAGCTCTGAGGTAAGGCTAGGGCCGGTGCCTTGCCACGAGGGCCTGCTGAAAGAGCTGCAACCCACCCTTGCCAGTGCTACTGCTGTAAGGCCAAGAATTCCTGGACTTGGCTTTGAACCATCCTCTCTCTGCCATCTAAGCTACCTTACAATCCCCAGCCCCTTCTGGAGGTGTTGTGGTGCTACCGGTGGGGAACATGTCCTTGCAGTACTGAGGGGTAACCAGGAACATTCAGTGTCCTTCCCTGGGTTTCCGACATCTGTGACTACTCCCCTCCTTCCATTCTAGGTTCACCATCTCCTTAGCAGCCCATCAGCTCACAAACTACTGATCTTGAGTGGGCAAACTTTAGAGCCAGGGGGAGACCTCATCCTACAGAGTGGCACCTATTCCTATCAAAACTTTGTTCAGGTCCTTCACCACCCAGAGGTAAGTTCCATGTTTGCCTGTCTGGGAGGAACAGAATGTGGGATAGGACTGCGGGGAGGGAGCCAAGGAAGGGAAAATCTCATATTGCTTGACCATTGGGGGTCCTGGCAGAAAGGAAGGAGATCAGCTTGGAGAGAGGGGAAGATTAGCAGACTGAAGCTGAGTCCGGTTAAGACAACCCAGTGCCCTGATCAGCCTTCTATCTCCCATTCCTCTAGATTGCCCAACTGCTCAGCAATAGAGACCCTGGGATCCAAGCCTTCCTTACTGTGTCCTGCTTAGGGGAGGGTGATTGGAGCCATCTGGGACTATCCAGTTCCCAAGAGACCCTGCACCTCCGGCTGAACCCTGAGCCCATGCTGCCCACCATGGATGGTGTGGCTGAGTTCTCCGAGTATGTCTCTGAGACCGTGGATGTGCCATCCCCCTTTGACCTGCTAGAGCCCCCTACTTCCGGGGGCTTCCTCAAGCTCTCCAAGCCTTGCTGCTACATTTTCCCTGGCGGCCGTGGGGACTCTGCCCTCTTTGCCGTTAATGGTTTCAACATCCTGGTGGATGGTGGCTCCGATCGCAAGTCCTGCTTCTGGAAGCTGGTGCGACACCTGGACCGCATTGACTCCGTGCTGCTCACACACATCGGGGCCGACAACCTGCCTGGCATCAACGGCCTCCTGCAGCGCAAAGTGGCAGAACTGGAGGAGGAGCAGTCCCAGGGCTCCAGCAGCTACAGCGACTGGGTAAAGAACCTCATCTCCCCTGAGCTCGGAGTGGTCTTCTTCAACGTGCCCGATAAGCTGCGGCTGCCCGATGCCTCCCGGAAGGCCAAGCGCAGCATTGAGGAGGCCTGCCTCACTCTGCAGCACCTACACCGCCTGGGCATCCAGGCCGAGCCTCTGTACCGTGTGGTCAGCAACACCATTGAGCCACTGACCCTCTTCCACAAGATGGGGGTGGGCCGGCTGGACATGTACATCCTCAACCCTGTCAAGGACAGCAAGGAGATGCAGTTCCTCATGCAGAAGTGGGCAGGCAACAGTAAAGCTAAGACAGGCATTGTTCTGGCGAACGGAAAGGAAGCGGAGATCTCGGTGCCCTACCTGACCTCTATCACTGCGCTGGTGGTCTGGCTGCCAGCCAACCCCACTGAGAAGATTGTGCGTGTGCTTTTTCCCGGAAATGCTCCCCAGAACAAGATCTTGGAGGGCCTGGAAAAGCTTCGCCACCTGGACTTCCTGCGCTACCCCGTGGCCACGCAGAAGGATATGACCACCGGGGCTGTGCCTGCCAACCTCAAACCCAGCAAAATCAAACAGCGGGCTGACAGCAAGGAGAGCCTCAAGGCCACTACGAAGACATCTGTGAGCAAGCTGGCCAAACGGGAGGAAGTGGCTGAAGAAGGAGCTAAGGAGGCCCGCTCAGAACTGGCTAAGGAGTTAGCCAAGACAGAGAAGAAGGTAAAGGAATCATCTGAGAAGGTTCCAGAGAAGCCTGCCAAGCCTGAGAGGGTGAGGACAGAGTCGAGTGATGCATTGAAGGCAGAGAAGCGAAAGCTGATCAAAGACAAGGTGGGGAAGAAGCACCTAAAAGAAAAGATTTCAAAGCTGGAAGAGAAAAAAGACAAAGAGAAAAAAGAGATCAAGAAGGAGAGGAAGGAGCTCAAGAAAGATGAAGGAAGGAAGGAGGAGAAGAAGGATGCCAAGAAGGAGGAGAAGAGGAAAGATACCAAACCTGAGGTCAAGAAGATTTCCAAGCCAGACCTGAAGCCCTTTACCCCTGAGGTACGTAAGACCCTCTACAAAGCCAAAGCCCCTGGCAGAGTCAAGGTAGAAAAGAGCCGGGCTGCCCGTGGGGAGAAGGAGCTGTCCTCTGAGCCCCGGACACCTCCAGCTCAGAAGGGGGCTGTACCACTCCCAGCAGTCAGTGGGCACAGGGAGCTGGTCCTGTCTTCACCAGAGGACCTCACACAGGACTTTGAGGAGATGAAACGTGAGGAGAGGAGGTTGCTGGCTGAACAAAAGAACATAGGACTAGGAGAGAAACCACTCCTTCCACACACTGCAGAGGAGGGACTCCCAAGCACAGCTGCCCAGGGGATACCATCCTCTGTCCCAGGGCTGGAACAAGAGAAGTCTGTGGTGAAGGAGAAAGAGGTTGTCCCAGACATCCCTGAGGAACAAGGCAGCAAGGATAGAGGCCCAGACTCTGGGGCTGAAACAGAGGAAGAGAAAGATACCTGGGAGGAAAAGAAGCAGAAGGAAGCAGAGAGGCTCCCCGATAGGACAGAAGCCAGAGAGGAAAGTGAACCTGAGGTGAAGGAGGATGTGATAGAGAAGGCTGAGTTAGAAGAAATGGAGGAGGTGCCCCCTTCAGATGAGGAAGAGGAAGAGACAAAGGCTGAGGGTTTTTACCAAAAACATATGCGGGAAGCCTTGAAGGTAACCCCAAGAGGCAGGGAAGTGGGACTCCAGGGTAAGGCACCTGAGAAGGAGACCTCATCCTTCCTAAGCAGCCTGGCCACACCTGCAGGAGCCACTGAGCACGTCTCTTACATCCAGGATGAGACCATCCCCGGCTACTCAGAGACCGAGCAGACCATCTCAGATGAGGAGATCCACGATGAACCGGAGGAGCGCCCAGCTCCACCTCGATTTCCTCCAAGTACATATGACCTTCCCGGGCCTGAAGGTCCTGGCCCCTTTGAGGTGAGCCAGCCTGCAGACAGTGTTGTTCCTGTCACCTCCAGCAAAGGCTATGGAGCACCAGAGACTGAACTCGCCTACCCTCCCAATATGGTGGCCGCCCCTTTGGCTGAAGAGGAGCACGTGTCCTCGGCTACCTCAATCACTGAGTGTGACAAGCTTTCTTCTTTCGCCACATCTGTGGCTGAGGACCAGTCTGTGGCTTCACTCACAGCTCCCCAGACAGAGGAGACAGGCAAGAGCTCCCTGCTGCTTGACACAGTCACAAGCATCCCATCATCCCGCACTGAAGCCACTCAAGGCTTGGACTATGTGCCATCGGCTGGTACCATCTCACCCACCTCCTCACTGGAAGAAGACAAGGGCTTCAAATCACCACCTTATGAGGATTTCTCTGTGACTGGGGAGTCAGAGAAGAGAGGAGAGATCGTAGGGAGGGGTTTGCCTGGAGAGAGAGCTGTGGAAGAGGAAGAGAAGACCGCAAATGTAGAGATGTCTAAGAAACTTCACAGTCAATATGGAACCCCGATGTTTGGTGCCCCTGGTCATACCCTATATCCAGGGGAACCAGCCTTTGGAGAATTGGAGGAGCGCTGCCTCAGCCCGGATGACAGCACAGTGAAGATGGCCTCTCCTCCACCATCGGGCCCTCCCAGTGCCACCCACACACCCTTTCATCAGTCCCCAGTGGAAGAAAAGTCTGAGCCCCAAGACTTTCAGGAAACAGGCTCCTGGGGAGACACTAGGCGTACGCCAGGTGTGGGCAAGGAAGATGCTGCAGAGGAGACAGTCAAGCCAGGGCCTAAAGGGGACACACTACAAGAGGGGGGAAAGGTACCTCCTCCCAGGAGCCCCCAGGCCCAGGAAGCAGCCATCAGCATTGTTGGAGGACATACAGGCTATACCATCCAATTGTTGCCAGAACAGGACAAAGCAATAGTTTTTGAGACTGTGGAGGCACGAGAGCCCACAGGCCCAATTCTGGGAACAGAAGCCCCTCCCAGAGATTTGAGGACATCACTCCAAGAACCTGGCGAACCTCAGAAAGACGAGGTGCTCCAATGTCCTGACCGAAGCCTCTCCCCTGATGATGCAGAGTCTCTCTCTGTCCTCAGTGTGGTCTCCCCAGACATTGCCAACCGGGAAGCCATCCTCAGGTCTCCCTGTGGCCTGACAGAGCAGCACCTACACAAAGACCTTTGGCCACAGGTATCTCCAGAAGACACCCGGTCACTTTCTCTCTCAGAAGAGAGTCCCAGCAAGGAGACCTCTCTGGATATCTCTTCTAAGCAGCTGTCTCCAGAAAGCCTTGGTACCCTCCAGTTTGGGGAATTAAGCCTTGGAAAGGAAGAAAGGGGGCCTGTGATGCAGGCTGAGGATACCTCTAAGCACCTAGCCCCCATGTCTAGTCCAGAACCCCATGCAGCCACAGTGTCTCCTCCCACAGATGGGAACACTGGATACTCTCCACAGGCAGACATCACAGGTGAGAGCGCTGATGGAAAATTACCTGCCAGCTCCTCTCACTCTGCATTGTTGGGAGACGGGAAGCACTCACCTGGAGTGATCACAAGCCCAGGTGAACACATTCTGACACCTGATAACTCCCTCACCAAGAGTCCTGAGTCTTTGTCAAGCCCTGCCATGGAGGACATTGCCAAGAAATGGGAAGGTAAAGTTCCAGAGTTAAAAGACAAAGCCCCAGAGCAGAAGGATAAGGGACCTGAGCCAAAGGATGAAGTCCTACAGCAGAAGGACAAGACTCTGGAGCAGACAGACATTGTCATAGAGCAGAAGGGTACAGCCGTCGATCAGAAAGGTGAGGCTCGGGAAGAAAAGCACAAGGGTGTGGAACAGCAGGATAAGACTTTAGAACAAAAAGTCAGAGGCTTAGAAGAAAGGGACACAGCTCTGGGAAAGAAGGACAAGGCCCTGGAACCCAAAGACAAAGAGTTAGAACAAAAAGACAAGGCCCTGAAACAGGAGGACAGGGTTCCAAAAGAGAAAAATGAGACCTTAGAACAAAAAGTCAGAGACTTGGAACATAAAGACAAGACTCCAGAGGACAAGGTCCCTGAACTGAAGGGCAAAGCCTTAGAACAGACAGACAAAGCCCCTCAACAGAAAGACAAGGCCTTAGAAAAGGAGGATCAGGCCTTAGAACAAAAGTACTGGGCCTTAGGACAGAGGGATACAGCCCTGGAACAAAACAGTAAGGCTCTTGAATGGCAAAATAAAGCTCTGGAAGAGAAGGACAAAATCCAGAAGGAGAGCCCAGTGCAAGAGGAGAAAACGATGAAACCAACGGAGAAGATCCTAGAGGGAAAATCTCCAGAAAAAGTCAAGGCTGTGGAACCGAAGGAAGAAGCTGTGCTGGAAAAGACCAAAGCTCTGGGGCTGGAAGGGAGCCCAGTACAGGACAAGACCCGGGAGCAGGAGGAGAAATACTGGAAGGAGCAGGATGTGGTCCAGGAGTGGCAAGAAATGTCCCCAACCAGAGGGGAGCCAGTTGGGAAACAGAAAGAGTCTGCCCGGCCCTGGGAGGACACATCTCCTGAGCAAGAGGACAGGTACTGGAGGGGCAGAGAGGATGTGGCCTTGGAACAGAACACATACTGGAGTGATCTGAACTGTGAGCGGAAGGTCTGGTTCCCTCGTGAGCTGGATGGCCCGGGGACCCGGCCACGGTACGCGGAAGAACGGGAGAGCACTTTCCTCGATGAAGGTCCAGAAGATGAGCAAGAAATGCCCCATTTGGAGCACATGCCCCAGAGCCCCTGGGCCTCAGACTTCAAGGGTTTCCAGGAGCCCTCATCGCAGAAAGGGCTTGAAGTGGAGCGCTGGCTTGCTGAATCACCAGTTGGGCTGCCCCCAGAGGAAGAAGACAAGCTGACTCGCTCCCCTTTTGAGATCATCTCTCCTCCAGCCTCCCCACCTGAGATGGCTGGTCAGAGAGTTCCTCTGGCCCCAGGACAAGACAGCCCTAGCCCAGAGCCTAAGCCCAAGCCACCCATGAAGAACGAACCTACCACACCCTCATGGCTGGCTGAAATCCCACCGTGGGTGCCCA
This sequence comes from Rhinolophus sinicus, assembly GCF_057876585.1. NCBI lineage: Eukaryota > Metazoa > Chordata > Mammalia > Chiroptera > Rhinolophidae > Rhinolophus > Rhinolophus sinicus. The sequence goes on from NC_142503.1 coordinate 139,818,154, forward strand.
AGGACAGACCCCTGCCCCCTGCACCCCTCTCCCCAGCTCCAGCTCCCCCAACTCCTTCCCCTGAGCCACACACCCCTGCGCCCTTCTCCTGGGGCACAGCCGAGTATGACAGTGTGGTGGCTGCAGTGCAGGAGGGGGCAGCGGAGTTAGAAGGTGGGCCATACTCACCCCTTGGGAAGGACTACCGCAAGGCTGAAGGGAAAACGGAAGAAGAAGGTCAGGCTGGGGCTCCTGACAGCAGCTCCCACAGCTCAAAGGTCCCAGACGCCAGTGACAGCCATGCCACCAAGGAGCCCGAGCAGACTGAGCCAGAGCAGAGAGAGCCCACGCCCTATCCTGATGAGAGAAGCTTTCAGTACGCGGACATCTATGAGCAGATGATGCTTACTGGGCTTGGCCCTGCGTGCCCCACTAGGGAGCCTCCTCTTGGAGCAGCTGGGGATTGGCCCCCACACATCTCAACCAAGGAGGAGGCTGCCGGCCGAAACACATCTGCAGAGAAGGAGCTTTCATCTCCTATCTCACCCAAAAGCCTCCAATTCAACACCCCGTCCTTCAGCTATGCAGCCCTGGTGGGACCCACTGTACCCCCCAGGCAGGAGCCAGAGCCAAGTGTGGAGCGCAGCCTCACCCCCCCTGCAATACCCCCCCGTGCTCCTATCCCCCCGAGCAAAGGCCCAAGCCCCCCTCTTAATGGTAACATCCTGAGCTGTAGCCCAGATAGAAGAAGCCTATCCCCCAAGGAACCAGGCCGGAGTCACTGGGATGACAGCACTAGTGACTCAGAGCTAGAGAAGGGTGCTCGGGACCAGTCAGAGAAGGAGGCCCAGTCTCCAAGTCCCCCTCACCCCATTCCTGCAGGGGCCCCCAAACTGTGGCCTGAAAGTGAGGCACATAGCAGCCCTTCCTCGGACTCTCACCTGGGTCCTGCCCGACCAAGCCTGGACTTCCCTGCTTCGGCCTTTGGTTTCTCCTCATTGCAGCCAGCTCCTCCACAGCTGCCCTCTCCAGCTGAACCCCGCTCGGCACCATGTGGCTCCCTTGCCTTCTCTGGAGACCGAGCTCTGGCTCTGGCTCCAGGTCCCCCCACCAGAGCCCGGCATGATGAGTACTTAGAAGTGACTAAGGCCCCCAGCCTGGACTCCTCACTGCCCCAGCTCCCATCACCCAGCTCTCCTGGGGCCCCTCTCCTCTCCAATCTGCCACGTCCCGCCTCACCAGCCCTATCTGAAGGCTCCTCTTCTGAGGCCACCACACCTGTGATTTCGAGTGTGGCTGAGCGCTTCCCTCTTGGCCTGGAGGCTGCGGGACAGGGGTCTGTAGAGCTGGTCCCAGGAATGGAAGCAGCTGCCCACAGCCTCTGGGACCTCACTCCTCTGAGCCCAGCACCTCCAGCTTCACTGGACTTGGCCCCAGCTCCAGCTCCAAGCCGGCCTGGAGACTTGAAGGATGACACCCTATCCCGCCACCTCGAGTGCTCCGTGGCAGCCCCCAAGAAGCCAAGCACCTTCCAGGGTCCCTCTGGAGACTGGGCCACTAATGGTCCAAGTGAAAGCAGCCCCAACCCCCCGGGCCTTGCCCCAGCCAGGGCTGAGAAAGAAGCAGCTGAGGCATATACTGCCTGGGAACGTGGGGCCTGGCACGAAGGAGCTGAGCGGAGCTCCCGGCCTGACACGCTGCTTTCCCCTGAGCAGCCACTGTGCCCTGGAGGGGAGTCTGGGGGCCCACCTACAAATATCTCCCCTGAGATGGAGGCTGGGCCCCAGGGATGTGCCCCTGAGCCCCGGCCCCACCGTGGGGAGCTCTCACCATCCTTCCTGAACCCACCTCTGCTCCGATCCATGAATGACAGTGACCACTCAACTGAGGAAGCTCGGCTGGTAGGGAAAGGGGGGCGACGCCGGGCGGGGGGCCCCGGGACCACAGGGGGCCCCTGCCCTGTGGCAGATGAGACACCCCCAACGTCAGCCAGTGACTCAGGCTCCACACAGTCAGATTCTGACGTTCCGCCAGAAACGGAGGAGTGTCCGTCCATCACAGCTGAGGCAGCCCTTGACTCAGATGAGGATGGGGACTTCCTGCCTGTGGACAAAGCTGGAGGGGTCAGTGGCTCGCACCATCCCAGGCCTGGTCATGACCCACCCCCTATCCCCCAGCCAGATCCCCGCCCAGCCCCTCCCCGCCCTGATGTGTGCATGGCTGACCCTGAGGGGCTAAGCTCAGAGTCTGGAAGGGTAGAGAAGCTACGGGAAAAGGAGAAAGCACAGGGGAGAGTAGGGCGTAGGACCTCAGGCAGGGCCAAGCCAGCATCTCCTGCCCGGCGCCTGGATCTTCGGGGAAAACGCTCACCTACCCCTGGTAAAGGTCCTGCAGATCGAGCATCCCGGGTCCCACCCCGGCCACGCAGCACTCCAAGCCAGGTCATCCCAGCAGAGGAAAAGGATGGACACAGCCCCATGTCCAAAGGCCTAGTAAATGGACTCAAGGCAGGACCGAGTAAGTATGACGTGAAAAGTAGGAGATTGTGAATTGGGGCTGGGTGTGGTTGGTCAAAGGTTCCAGGAGTGGGAGTGAGGGAAGGAGGGAGAAGGTAGCCCAAAGCCGTCTACTTTCCCTCTACAACGAGTCCTGGCTTGTCTCTACAGCAGCCTTGGGTTCCAAGGGCGGCTCTGGTCCCCCTGTATATGTGGATCTCGCCTATATCCCGAATCATTGCAGTGGCAAGACTGCTGACCTTGACTTCTTCCGACGAGTGCGTGCATCCTACTATGTGGTCAGTGGGAATGACCCTGCCAATGGCGAGCCAAGCCGGGCTGTGCTGGATGCCCTGCTGGAGGGCAAGGCCCAATGGGGGGAGAATCTTCAGGTGAGTGGCACGGGATGCCAAGGAGGTATTCTGGTTAAAGCTTCCCAAGAGGCAATAGTGGAACAGTCTTTATTTATAAAAGGACTGAGCCCTTTCTATGGGCAGTGGAACTACTTTTTGGACCTACAGATGCCCCGTTCCCCTCACTTCCCTTCCCTTCACATTTTCACATCTGGCATGTCTTGTCTACTTCCTAGGTGACTCTGATCCCTACTCATGACACGGAGGTGACTCGTGAGTGGTACCAGCAGACTCATGAGCAGCAGCAACAACTGAATGTCCTGGTCCTGGCTAGCAGCAGCACCGTGGTCATGCAGGATGAGTCCTTCCCAGCCTGCAAGATTGAGTTCTGAAAGAACCACTCTCCCTTCCCCAAGGATCTGCTCCCCCAGCTCCCTTAGGGAATGGCTACTGCTGAGTCCTTTGGGGTTGGGGGACATGGGAGCTGGGGAAGGAGGGGGTAGAGGACAGGATGTCTTGTGAGGATTCGGGCTGGGCTAAATAGGAGGGGTTGTCCCTTCCCCTCATCCATACCTGCGAGAAATCTCAAAACCAAAGGTAACGGGAGGGTGGAAATCAGGATAGGAGGTCACCTGATGCCCGAGAACCCTGGAGTGACACCCTCTCCTAGCATTGCCAAATGCTGGTATTGGGTGGGGAGTGAGAATGGTCTGAGAGAGCAGCCTCCTCCCTCACTGGAGGGAGATCTTATCCCTAATCCCAGGGACCTCTTTATCTCAATCTATTTATTTAGCATCCCAAGGAAGGATTTCCAATAGTAACTTATGTGACCTGGGGGCAGGATACTGTCAGTGAGGTGCCCAGAGCTGCGCCCTTTTCTCCATCTCCCATCCCCTTAACCCACCAGGGTCTGGGTTCCAGCAGGGGTCTGGGGGTACACCGCTGCTATGCTGTCCCACTGCTTCCCTCTGTATCTGAATGTCTCAATTCAAAACGTGAAGCTCTTTTAACCAACAGACTGGTGAGAGAAGAAAAGAGCTTATACTCCCTGCCCTTGCTTCATACCATTCACATCCCAGAGCTGTGCCCAGACCAGGCCTACTGGGCAGCACAAAGGGGCCAGGAGAGCCCAGCCTCAATCCCAGAATTTTCCAAGCTCCCTGACCTTTTGAAGTTTTCACCCACCCATCCCAATTATCCCGATCCCTTCTCATCCCCTGCTTGGCTTCTCTGCATGTGGTCATCCACTGTGGCCTGGTGTGTAATGGGTTAAAAATAAGCCACTGCCTGACATCCTAACATTTGACATCCCAGCAATGTGTGACTCCCCCAACATTCCACAATGCCATCCTGCAGCTGAAATGGGAACTCTGGCAGCCTTTCCAGCCCCAAACTCTTGGACAGAGGATCTGGAAGGTGGAGGCCATGCCAGAGGACTTGGGGAAAATGAGAGGGAGGAAGCAAAGAGGGAGAAGATACTGAGCTAAAGCTTAATTCCTACTGAGTGATATGAAAACAGGCTGATAATTCCATCTCAGGAGAGGACCTCACCCCAAGCAAGCCAATGAGCAGCCCTGCCAGACTACTGCTGGACTGAAATCCAGACGCTCTCAGGGCTGGGCTTTTCTGCCAAATGACTGTGTGGAAACCAAAATGAGCCCGCCTGTCTTCTTCCTAGCTCCACCCTCCCCGTGCTGCTGTGCTCTGCTCTTTCCCACTCTTCCCCGCTATAGTTCCCAGCTGCTGTAACAGAGACGCCTCCAACTCTAACAATAAATCAAGTTCATTACAGATGCTGTAGTGCTGCTTAGGCTTTTTCTGACACCACATGTTGCTTAGTTGCTGGGCCCTGGCTTCCTCTCTGCTTCTCCCAGCACAGTCATTTATCTTGATGTCTTTGATATCTGAAGCAATTCCAGGACCCAGGGAAGTCAGAGAACGTAGGGTGGGTGAAGGTAGAAAAAAAAGGATGAGGAGCCAGCATAATTTCTGAAAATGGATGAGAATGCCTGAGTGTGGGGAATAGGGCCCAAGGGTGGGAACATACATTTGGTTTGGGAGAGGGAAATGGAGTAGAGGGTCTCCTGGGAAGGGGATCTGCATACCACGGGGTCAAGAGCTGAGCACCAAATAACCAGCAGATACCTCGGATAGGGTGACACCAGAGGTAAGGAACTGAGGGGTCCTAAGAGATCCAGAGCCTATTGAGGGTATAAACACATCTCACCTGTGCAGTTAGGATTTTCGTGGATGAAACCCTTTATAGTCCTGGGTATGTCAGAAGAAGCCAAGTTGTGAATGGGACTACCCGGGCAGGGGCATATGCCAGCCCTCCCAATGTTCTGGGCTCTCCCAATGTGAAGGTGTCAAGGGGGTAATGAAAGAGCGTAACCCCTTTATGTCAATACTTCCTGATACTCCAAAGCATCAGAGTAAAAAATTAAGAGGGTGACTCCAGGGATCTGGTGAGAAGACATTGTATACCCCCCGGTGCTTCACAGAGACATAACCTCTCTCCCCCGCAACACGACTTATTAAAGCAGAGAGGGTGGTGGGCTGATTACAGTAGGGACCTCCTGGGATGCCTCTAGATTTTCATAGCCCGTTCCTGCTCATCTACAAAGGCTTTTGGCTGGCTCAGATTAATTCAGTCACAGACGTGATTAACTTTGTCATATTCATTCTTGAATTTACGAAGACATCACCACCACTACCATTCTCATTATTTCGTATTTATTGAGCACTCATAATGTTCTGCCCCCCCCACTCCAATGACCACATTACCTGTCCTACCCACCCCCATTCCCATCCCCAGATCTTTGGGAAAAGCTTCATAATCACACCTGGCCCTAAAGACACGATATAAGTACAAACCTCTTGGGGACGCTGGAGTGTTTGGTCTTTGGCCAGTCTGTCCCTGGCACTACAGAAATGTGTGTGTGTGTGTGTGTATAATCTTTGCACATGTCTGTACAATATCAATCTTTGCTGATTGCTTAAAATAGAACCTGATTTTCTCTACTACAGCATCTCCTAAACCAAAAAGCCCCACAACAAAAGGAGGCCCAGCTTCATAGACTGGCCAAGAACCCCCAGAGCATTTTAAGTAAACACTCTGAAATGTTCACAGCAATCTAATACCTATTTTTCCAGAGCTATTGCCCAAAAGAACAGGACTGGGGCAGAGGGGGCACTTGGGGATGATATGGAAATACCCATAAACCCAGTCTAAAGATTAGTGGCCATGATGGATGTTTGGGAAAGGGACTCCTTTTTTCCCCAGACATTTCAGACAGCCATCCTGGGCCCACCTGAGGAGTGCAAGCAAAGACCAGAGTCCCCCTGAATGCACATATGGTCTAAGGGTACCCAGAGAGGTTGTGAGCGTTCCCTCAGAAAAGTGGAGACCTCGGAGTCCCCTTTTGCACTTGCTGTTCCCAGATGGTGTCTTCAGCAGTTAAGAGGCATTTCCTTTAACAAGCTGGGATTTCCTAGGATGCTCAGAGGAGGCTGGGTAATGATAGACCAGCCCACCCCTTGAAGGAAATCCTATGCAAGTCTAATGGCTTGGTGAGGAGTCAATGACGGCTTTGAGTGTGAAATTGGCCCCGTACCAAGCCCAGCTCTGACACAGGTATGCTTCATGCCAAGAGGACTGCTTCCTCAGACACCTCTGGTGAGATCCAAGGCCTTACGCTGGCAGGTGAGTTAGCCAACAGAACAAGTTGCTAGCTCAAATGGCTGGTATAGTGTAACACCACTAATGAGAAAAGGATTAATCACACGTTGCTGGTGGAAGAGGTGAGTTCTGGTCAGGGGCTAGAGCCTGGCTCTGAAGGTTTGGATCACCAGATGGATGCTGGGCTTGGGGAACACCCTCTCTGGGCAGCTGGTCAGTCACCTCAGGGACCACCCAGGACTGCTGATTAACCTCCTCAGGGACCTCCTGGGGCTGCACATCACTCTCCTCAGGGAACTCTTGCGATGGTGTATCAACCTCAGGGATGTCCTGAGACAACAGATTGATTGCAGAAGGCTCTGGGGCCAGCCTGCCAACCTCCACAGAGAACTCCGGGCATGGCTGGCTGAGCTCCTCAGGGATCTTCTGGTAAAGCTGGCAAGCTTCCTCAGAGACTTTCTGGCACAGTTGGCTGGCTTTCTGGTATGGCTGGCTGATCTGAGGGACCTCCTGGAGTGTCTGGTTAACATCATCATGGGTCTCCTTGCATGGCTGGCTGCTGTCAGGGACCTCCTGACATGGCTGGCTGGCCTCTTCAAGGATGTCCTGGCACGGCTGGCTAACGTCAGGGACCTGCTGGCATGTCTGGCTGACCTCCTCAGCAACCTCCTGGCGTGGCTGCCTGGTCTCCACAGGTGCTTCCTGTGGGGACAGGTTTGGTTCAAAAGACTCTTGTTCCCCTTCTATGGGGAGCTCTTGTGCCCCATTCCCACGGGCCTCCTGGAACAGCCCAAGGCTTTGCCGTTCTTCACTCACAAGTGAACGTAAGGAGGATTGATCACTGAAGCCAAAATGGCAGTTACCATCCACTGCAGTAGGGGAGGAAGGACCAGCACTGGACACAGTGCTGGAAGGGCCGCTGCTGTCTGTAAAGCAAAGTCAGGAGACCGAGTCAGGCAAGCTGGAACAGTAGGCTCTACTCTATATACGTACTTCAGGTGCCAGAATAGATGGCCTATATTCCTCATGTCTTGGGGAAAGACGGTCTGAATTCTAAGTTATGCAGAGACTCCTAAGTTAGCCCAGCTCAGAAACTGTTACTCTGGCCTAATGTACACTACAGGAGTAGAACTCAGGTACATCTAAGACTTTAGGAGCAAGTACTGAGGCCCATTTCACCCAGTTCCTTTACAAATATATCCTTATCCCAATTCCAAATTCACATGATCCCTCATTCATACTTTCAAGCACATGAACACTTATCCCCGTGGTTCATAATTAGGGTTACATATCAAAATTATGGGAAATTTTTTAAAAACATACAAATTTCCAGGTTCCATCTCCAGAGATTCTAATTCTGTAGGTTTAGGGTAAAGATGTAGGGTGGAGAGGGGGATGAGGGCAATATATTTTGTTGAAACACTCCCAATTAAATTTGATCCATCTTTGGTTACGAATCATTTCTTTAAAGCAATCAACATATTTTTGAGGCAGAGGTAATCATTGTTTATAGCCCAAGATACAACTAAGCAGAAGAATGTAGCAAAACCGTGTGAATCATAACAGTAGAAAGGAAAATGATTTACCCGGAGATGGAGGACCGCCATGGAATTCCTAAATGGCAGCAGTTCTTAATTAACCTTTCTGACCTTTGAAACTAATGAAAGTCATGGACTATCTTCTCAGAGAAATGTACATATGGATATTCACACTAATCTTTACATATAATTCCTGGGGTTCACAGATTTTATCCTGAAATCCATCCATAGATTCAAAGTTAAGACCCTGTAAGTACTGGAACAACTTTACAGGTTTGTGGATATTATATACATAGAAAATATAAAATCCAATTTCCCAGATCCCGACAGTAGTAAAATGAAGGCCTTACAGTCTTCAATTACACTGTGGGACAATTCCTACCCCAACCTCTCCTTCTTCATTGACCTCTAGTAGGGGACTAATCTACTTTTCCCTTTGTACATATTATACTTATTGATGGTATTATAACTTTATATCCAAAGCACTATAATAGCAACAATTACATATTCTGGAAACAGAGGACATTTGAATATCTTGTCATCAAAGAGAACCTGGAAAGATTAAAAGCCTGAGTCTGCAAAGGCTCAGTCATTCACTGCGTTTAAGTTATGCCCATTATCTCTTTTCTGTAAAGGATCACAGGAGGCATGCTTCAAGCAGGAAAAAAAAAAAAAAAAAGGAGGAACATAGTTTTGAGACAATAAGGCTTATTCAGGGCAGAGAGACAGACCTTAAAGAAAATGCTTACCAATGAGGCTACACACCTGATACTAAGATTTCAACAACAAAAAAAAGCTGTAAGCTAAATTCTCTCAAGTATAGACATAGCCCTAATATTCAGCTAGTAGTCTAATTCAGGCAAATCAAAGAGGTCATACAGAAATATAAGTGGGAGAGGGACAAGACGGGTATAGAACCCAAAAACAATACAGGACAGAGGTAAAATGGGGCAATGGCAAGATGCGTATAGGATAATCTGAAATTCAAGGGAAGAATTCTTGACGTCAGGAAGGAAAGTTTTTTCTGCATACACAATGCAAGAATAAGGGCAAAATTCTACAACTGTTTACCCCAATGCTGAAATATGAATCTTTGTCTAAGTCCTATCCAAGTAAAATAGTGAACGGCATGTTTGAGTTGTTATTCCCTCGAAGCGGGATGAATACGGAAAGGATGCCCTATCACTGGTGTCTTTGGCCCCTATCTCCCCTCTGACCACCACTGGGATCTCCTCCTCCCTACAATTACCCTAAGAACTCCTTGTGGCTCCGTTGTTTACACTGTTACCAAGGATAATTAGTGATAGGCTAGAGACTATAAAGAAGAGATGGGAAAAAGTAGCATCTCAGCTTGAACGAACAACTGAGAACAGACAACTTGAGAGAAAAGATACGTAGAAAGTAGTACCGGGTTCTAGTTTCCTCCTCCCAACTTTTCTATATATCCAGGTTTCCTCCTAAGTCATCTTTCCTTGAGGAAGCTGTAAAGACCAAGTAAGAATCTGAGGAGAATGAAGTCTCCATCCTTTCTTCCCCAAAGGACCCTCTCAACCACTATCTTTAGGAGCCTCTCCAATGAGATGGAGGGGACACGGGGGACAGAGCTGAGGAGACAGTCAACAGGCCCTCCCGTCATCTTGGAAAAGGCAGATGAGACTGCTTCCCTGACTGGTTATTCCTGGTCTTTTCACCGTCCTCTTCGTTTCCCTCATGTGACAGGTCTCACTCACCAATTCCTCCACCCCTTTTGGCAGTTCCAGAAGGATTACTTACACCAAGGGGGCTTCTCAGAGCGCTGCCGGAGTTGTGAAGTAGGTGAATGAAGAGTACGGGGTGGAGAAAACGGGCTATCTGAGGCCTGGTTGCTGTGCATAGAGTCGAAGAGGGCTGGATAGGTGGGGGAGACAGAGGAAAGAAAAAAAAAGAAGCATATGAGGAAGAATCCAAGAGCCACAGGTTCTCAACATAAGTCAAACCCAACTTATACTTCCTCAGGTTGAGAAGGAGCATCCTAGAGACTCTTCACACAAATTATTTTCAATATTTTAAACTTTTATTATGAATATTTTCAAATAATATTTTTTTAAAAGTTGTTGAAAGACTAGTACAATCAATACCCATACTCTCACCTCCTATATTTAACACGTTAATACATGTCAACATTGTGATAAACTTATTTCGTCTATTTCTTCATGCTGAAGTTCTCCGAAATAAATGATAGACATTATGAAATATTTTTACTTCCAAATGTTTAATACAAGGAATTTTTCCTACCTACTCATATACCATTAATAAACTTAACAAAATTAAAAATCCTAATATCATGTAATATCCAGTCTATGTTCAAATTTCCTCCAATTATTCTCAAAATGTCTTTTAGAGTAAGATCCAAACATGAACAATGCGTTGCATTTTATTATGCCTCCAAAGTCTCTTTTAATCTAGAATAGTGTCCCCCATTTATTTTTTTCATAGTGACTTTGGATTTTTTCCAGTCTAATAGGTGAGAAACGATATCTTAGCAGTTTTAATTTGCACATTTCTTATTATCAAGGTTGAGCATCATTTCATATGTATAATGGCCATCTACATTTCTTTCTTCATAAACTATTCTTTTTTTAAATCACTTTTGGTTTTTTCCTTATTGATATGTAAGAGCTCTTTGTACTTTAGGATGATTAATCCTTTATGTGATATAAATTGCAAAACAAAATTTTCTTTGCTTATGATATTGCTATTGGTTTTGCTTGTTTAAAAAACATGTTTATATGGCTTCATTTAGGAATCTTGTCCTATTGTCTCCCAAATTTGAGTTTGAGTCAGAATTAGAAAAAAAAGAATTTATCACCACCACCCCTGTTTACTTTTACTACTTGCATAGTTTAATTTTTTTCAATTGAGGTGAAATCCACATAACATCAAGTTAACCATCTTAAAGGGTATAATTCTGTAGCATTTAGCACACCCACAATGCTGTGCATCACCTAAATCTAGTTCCAAAACATTTCCATCACCCCAAAAGAAAACCCATATCCATTAAAAAGTCACTCTTCATTCTACTCTACCTCCCCAACCCCTTGAAACCACTAATCTGCTTTCTGTCTCTCTTCTGGGTATTTCATATAAATGGAATCATACAATATGTAACTTTTTGTGTCAGGCTTCTTTCACTTGGCATGTTTCTGAGGTTCACATCCTAGGGGGTGTGAAGTGGTATCTTGTGGCTTTTCATTTGCATGTGACTACTGAGGGTGAGCATCTTTTCATGTGCTTCTTGCCTATTTGTATTTCTTTGCGGAACATCTATTCAAGTTATTTGCCCATTTTTTAATTGTATGGTTTGTCTTTTTGTTGTTCTGGACCCTTATCAGATACACGACTTTCTCCATTTTTGTAGGCTGCCTTTTCGCTTTCTTGTAATGTCCTTTGATGCACAAAAGTTTTTAACTTTGGTAAAGTCTAATATATCTATTTTTCTCTTTTGTTGTTTGTGTTTTTGGTCTAAGAATCAATTGTCAAATCTAAGGTCATGAAGATTTATCTTAGGTCTTCTAAGAGTTGTATAGTTTTAGTTCTTATATTTAGGTCATTGATCCATTTTGAGTTAATTTTTGTATATGGTGTGAAGTAGGAGTCCATCTTCATTCTTTTGCATGTGGCTATCCAGTTGTTCGCACCATTTAGTGAAGAGACTATTCCCCCCCCCTTTTGGTTTTGACACCCTTGTTGAAAATCAAATGGCCATAGAAGTGTGGGTTTATTTCTGGATTCTAGATTCTATTCCTTTGGTCTATATGTTTATCTTTATGGCAGTATCACACTGTTTTGATTACCGTAGCTTTGTATTAAGTTTTAAAATCAGAAAGTGTGAGTTATTCAACTTTGTTTTTCTTTGTCAAGAATCTTTTTGCTATTCAGGCCCCTTTGCATTTCCCTATGAACTTGGGGAGGGTCAGCTTTTCCACTTCTGCAAAAAAACCTTTTTCCACTTCTGAAAAAAAAAAGTGCACTGGAATTCTGATAGAAATTGCATTTAATCAACAGATCACTTTAGGAAGTATTGCCATCTTAACAATATTATGTCTTCTACATGAACACGGAATGCCTTTCCGTTCATTTAGGTCTCCTTTAATTTATTTCAGCAATGTTTAATAGTTTTCAGTGTACAAGTCTTTAAACTTCTTGGTTAAATTTGCTCCCAGTTATTTTATTCTTTTGGGAGCTATTATAAATGATATTGTTTTCTTAATTTCCTTTCTGTTCATCGTTGGTGTATAGAAACACAATTGATTTTTGTAAGTTTATCTTGTACCTGCAACTCTGCTGAATTTGTTCGTTAGTTCTGGTAGTTTGTGGCTTTTTCTTTGCCATTTTCTCCAAATATGAGAACCATGTCCTAACTATTTGCAGAGGACTATGTCCTAACTATTTGCAGAGGACTATGTCCTCTGCAAAAAGATAGTTTTACATCTTCCTTTCCAATTTGAATACTTTTATTCCCCTTGCCTCATTGTTCTTCCTACAACTTCCAGTACAATGTTGAATTGCAGTACTGAAAATAGGCATCCTTGTCTTGTTCCTGATCTTGGAGGGAAAAATTTCAGTCTTTCACCATTGAGTATGATGTGTGCTATGGATTGTTTGTAAATGCCCTTTATCATGTTAAAGAAGTTCCCTTCTATTCCTAGTTTGCTGAGTGCTTTTATCAGGAAAGGGTGTTGGATTTTGCCAAATGCTTTTCTGCATCAATTGTTTTTTTTCTCCTTTGTTCTATTATGTAAAACATTAATAAAATACTGACTGATTTTCATATGTTGAATCACCCTTGCTTTCCTGAAGTAAATCTCACTTAGGCATGGAGTATAATTCTTTTAATGTGCTGTTGGATTTGGTTTGTTAGTATTTTGTTGAGAATTTTTGCCTCTATATTCATAAGGGATATTGGTCTATAGTTGTCTTATGCTGTCTTTGTCTGGCTCTGGTATCAGGGAAATGCTGACTTCATAAAAATGTTTCCTTCTCTAAATTTTGGAAGAGTGTGAGAAGAATTGGGGTAAACTCTTAAATGTTTGGTAGAATTCACCAGTGAGGGCATCTGATCCTGGACTTTTCTTTGTTGCGAGGTTTTTGCTACTGATTCTATCTTTTCCTTTGTTATAGGTATGTTCAGATTTTCTAATTCTTCTTGCATCAGTTTTGTAGTTTGTATGTTTCTAGGAATTTGTCCATTTCAATTATGTAGGTTATCTAATTTGTTGGTATACAATTGTTCATAATACTCTCTTATAATCCTTTTTATTTCTGTAAGGTCAGTAGTAATATACCTGCTTTTATCCCTGATTTTAATTATTTGCATCATCTCTCTCTTTCTTAGTCAGTCTAGCTAAAAGTTTGTCAATTTTGTTGATTTTTTCCCCCAAAGAACCAACTTTTGGTTTTGTTGATTCTTCCTATTGTTTTTCTATATTTCCTTTATCTCTGTTCTAATCTTTATTATTTCTCTCATTCTGCTAGCTTTGGGTTTAGTTTGTTCTTCTTTCTTTAGTTCCTTAATGTATAAAGTTAGGTTTTTGATTTAAGATCCTTCTTTTTTAAATGTAGGTGTTTACAGTTATAAATTCTCTCTTAGCACTGATTTTGCTGCATCCTATAACTTCCGGTATGTGGCATTTTCATTTTCATTCATCTTAAAGTATATTCTAATTTCCCTTGCAATGGATCTTTGACCCATAGATAGTTTAAGACTATGATGTTTAATTTCCACTTTATTTGTCAATTTTCCAGTTTTCCTTCTATTATTGATTTCTAGCATCATTTCACTGTGGATGGAGAGGATATTTTGTATGATTTCAATCTTTCAAAATTTATTTATACTTCTTTTGTGGCCTGACAAATGGTCTATCATGGAGAATATTCAATGCACACTTAAGAAAAATCTGTATTTTGCTGTTGGGTGGAATGTTCTATATATGTTTGCTAGGTTTAGTTAGCTTATAGTGCTGTTCAAGTTCTCTGTTTCTTTACTGATCTTCTGTCTGCTTGTTGTATCCATTATTAAAAGTGGGGTATTGATGTCTCCAACTATTATTAATGAACTGTCTACTTCTCCCTTCAATTCTGTCACTGTTTGCTTCATATACATTTGGGGCTCTGTTGTTTGGTGAGTATATGTTTATACTTGTTATATCTTCTTGATGAATTGAACTTTTATCTCTGTCTTGTAAAAATTTTTGACTTAAAGACAATTTTTTCTTTACCTCACCACTTCTTTGGTTACTATTTGCATGGAACATATTTTTCTATCTTTTCACTTTCAACCTACTTGTGTCTTTGGATCTAAAGAGAGTCTCCTGTAGACAGCATATAGTTAGATAATTTTTTAAAAAATCCATTCTGCCAATCCCTGCCTTTTGTTTGGAGAGCTTTATTCATTTACATTTAAAATAATTACTGATCAGGAAGGGGTTACTACTGCCATTTCACTATTTATTTTCTGTATGTCATATACCTTTTTTGTTCCTCATTTCCTCCATTACTGCCATCTGTTGTGTTTAACTGATTTTTTTGTAGTGAGCTATTTTGATTTCTTTCTTATTTCTTTTTCTATATATGTTTTAGATACTTTTTTAGTGGTTACTATGGGAATTACAATTAACATCCTAAATTTATAACAAGCTTGTTTGAATGGATAGCTTCAGTAACATGTAAAAACTCTGCTCCTATAAAGCTCAGTTCCTACTTTATGTTGTTATTGTCACAAATTATATCTTGATACATTGTGTGCCCATTAACACAGACTTACGATTGTTTTATTTATTTGTGTGTTAATTCATATATCAAAAAAAGAGGAGCTGCAAATAACAAAATACTATAATGCTGGCTTTTATATTTACCAACGTAGTTACCTTTACCAGAGTTCTTAATTTTTTGGTATGGCTTCAAGTTACTGTCTAGTGTCCTTTTATTTCAGCCTAAAGGTCTCCTTTTAAAGCATTTCCTATAGGGCAGGTCTACTAGTGGCAAACTCCCTCAGCTTTTGTTTACCTGGGAATCTCTTAATTTTGCCTTCATTTTTGAAGAATTTTGCCAGATATAGAATTCTTTGTAGATAATTTTTTTCTTCTAGCACTTTGGCCTCTCTGGCCTCTATGGTTTCTGATGAGAAACTGGTTGTTAATCTTATTAAAGAGGACTTCTCTTTGACAAGTTGCTTTTTTATTGCTACTTTCAAGATTTTCTCTGTCTTTTGACAATTTGATTATAATGTGTCCCACTGCAAAGCTCTTTGCATTTATCTTTCAACTATTTGGATGTATAAATTAGATTTGTGTCTTTACCAAATTTGAGAAGTTTTCAGACATTATTTCTTCAATTATTTTTTCTACCTATCTCTTCTCCTTCTGGGACTCCCATTATGCATATGTTGATATATTTCATGGTGCCCCACAAATCTCTTTGGCTTTGTTTATTTTTCTTCCTTCTTTTTTCTTTCTCCTCTTCAACTGGATATTTTAAAAATGACCTACCTTTAAGTTCTTTCTTCTGGCTGCTCAAATCTAAGAAATCCTCTAGGAAATTTTTCAGTTCTGTTATTATACTTTTCAGCCCCAGAATTTCTGTTTGGTTCCTTTTTATATTGTCTATCTCTTTAATGATATTCTCCATTTGCTGAGACAGTCTCCCGATTTCTTGTAGTTCTTTGTCCCTGGTTTCCTTTCCTGATTTAAAATCTTTGTCTAGTTAATCTAATGTCTGTGTTTCTTCAAAGAGCATTTCTGTTAATTTCATCTGTGAATGGACCACACTGTCTTGTGTTTTTGCATATTTTATAATTTTTTGTTGAAAATTGGATATTTTGAGTATTATAATGTGTTAACTCTGAAAATCAGATTACCCCCCCTCCTTGGGGTTTGTTTTTATTGTTTGCTGTGGTCTGTAGCTATTTAGTGATTTTTCCAGACTATTTTTGTGAAGTCTATTTTATCATGTGTGGTGTCTGAAGTCTCTGTTCCTTTAGTTTATGTTCAGCTAGTATGTTGACAAGGATTTCCTTGAATGTGCCAGGAACAAGAAAAGGAAGATGGGAGGGAGGGAAAGGAGTAGAAGGGAGGGGTGGGGAAAGGAGCTCTCTCAGTCTTTGCAGATTGTTTTTATGTTGAGGCACTCCTTCAACACTTAGCCAGACAGTTTACAATGGCCCCTTAGCCTTCTCTCCCCACTTGTGCTGAGTCTAGAGTTCAGCCAGAGGTGAAAGATTAGGGTATTCTCATGTCTTTTGTGTTCATGTGTCCTTCCCTAGGCATGTGCATGGCTTTCTAATTCCCCAATATATGTGGGTGCTTTTGAATGCCCTAATTTCCTAAAGAAACTCTCTCCTGGTTTCCCTCCCAGGCTTTTAGTAATGTCTATAGTTTACCGCAACTATAATGTTTTGCCCCAGATAGCATGTTGTTCATTTGCCTTACAATATTTTCAAGAAATACCCTCTGCATAGCCACTTTTCTGAGCTATGTGAGTTCCAAATTAGGTGAAACAAAGGTAAGCACCTTGTGTCAGTCCTTCAGGTAGCTCACAGACAAGTTAGAATAGACAAACACAGTTCTTTGAGCATAGGTCTGTTCTACTCCCTCTGGAAACAGGGACCAGGGTCCCACACTAAGAACATGGGTTACCACCTTCAAGACTGCTGCCAAGGTGGGGAGAGGTGTGAGAGAAGGCCAAGTAAAAATACTGGAAAGCTTCCTGCCATTTTTAGGTTACCTCTTTCTTGATTCAAAATCTTCCTGGTTGCTGCAAACCTTTGACTATTTTCCAGAGTTCTGACAGCTTCTGCTTGATTTTTTGGGTGTTTCTGTGGAAGGACAAGCCCTTGGAGCTACCTACTGCATAGTTTAATTTTTACATTTAGATCTGTGATCTACATGGAGTTTATCCTGGCATATAGCATAAAGTATGGATTCAATTTTCATCAAATGACTATTCAGTTTTCCCAACTCCATTTATTAAAAAGTCTATCTTTCCTGCAGTATTTTGAAATGCTAACTTCATCTATTTCTAGATTTTCTATTTTGTTTGATTGATCTCTGTCTAGTCATGCATCAATACTATACTGTGGTTATTATAGAATGTTTTAAAATCTGGTAGGACTGGTACCCCTTCACTGCTTTTCTTTCCAAGGTTTTCTTGGCTTTTGTTGCTTGTTTATTTTTCAATGAGATCTTCAGAATCAATTTGTTTCACTTTAGTAAAACAGCAGAATTTTTATTGGGATCACACTAAATTTATAAATTAACTTGAGAAGGAGTGGTATTTCTATGATTTTGAGTTGGTCTGTGCAATTACAAAATTTTCAAGTCTACTTCTGTGTATTTTTGGAGTCCCTATCTTTTTAATTTATTACTCATGTTCTAGGAAGCATGGGAGTGGGGGCAGAGATGGGGGTACAAGATAAGGGTATTCTCCATACCTGCAGATACCTGTGCTTGAGCATCAGTGTGGCGCTGGCAGACATTACTCAAGAATTCACTCACTTGACGCAGGGAAAGGGCATTATGCAGTGTTTCCAGGGGGTAGATAGTAGGCACCATGGAGCACCCTTCAAATCCTGTTAGAAAAGAGATGGGTAAAGTCAATATTATTCCTGCCAAATATACCCCAACTGGCCAAGGAAGCATAGAGAGTCCCTGAAAGCCATCAGGAGAGTCCGTGGCTTCTGGAGTGTGGGGTATCCAAGATTCTCAGGAAAGGGAACTCTTTAGAGCCCCAACAGGAGTCTATTTCTGTCACCTCCAGATTTCCTAAAATGTCTACCTGGTAAGCCCTCCAGGTGAATCAAATCACCTCTCATCCTATCTATGGAGAGCCTGCAATGTCCCATGGAAAAATCAACAGAATCCCAATAGGGATCTACATTGCTCTTGCACTTTCTGGGGGAATAAAACAAAGGTCCAGAGGTAAGGGGTGAAATTGTAGGTCTAAATGAAGTAGGGATGTCATGGAGCTTGGAAGAAACAGCAGACTTCAGGGATCATGTACAAGAGGACCGGATTAAGGAGGAGGGCATGGAATAGGAGAGGGGGTTCATGCAGATTTAAGATATGGGTAGAAAGGCTAGAATATGTGGAAGCAAGCTGGAGGGCATGCAATACATATGGAGCTCAGCCCAGGAAAATCACATGCATGAACAGGCTGGAGAATGGAAGTTCTTTCTTGGTCATTTCCATCACATCAAAGGCTCTCCCTTCTGCTCTCACTGGAAGACCCCAGACTTGTTAGGATTTCTCTATTCCATCAGGAAAATGAGGCAAACCCCCTAGAAAAATGAATAAATACTGGTTCTCTGCTCTGAACCCAACAATTCCAGTGTAGGTCCACCACTTTGGGTAAGGTGAAGGGTAAACCTAAATGTGTAACCCAATCCCAGAGCTTGTTGATGAAAAAATATGTCCCCACTGGAGAATCAAGAAGCACACATCCCAACCACTTTTTCAGTCCCCAATCTTTCCTATGCCTCCTCTACATTTCCTTAAAGGGACTTAGGATAAGCAGGACAGCAATATCTGTGCAGGGCATAGCCTCCTGTTCACCAACGACTAAAACCTCAAAAGAATTATACCTGACCTTCTTCTAACCTCTGGCCCTTGTTTGCTTTATGGATTCAATTGGGACCTCTCTGCTTCAGTTTCCCCCTGTACTCTAGGCGCAAGAGGGCAAGAGAGGTACAGTCTCTAGCTCTTGAGAGTGGCTAGAAACATGCTTGGATTTGAATATGGTGGTAGCAGAGGGTTATAAAGATAAGAACAGATTCCAGGGCAAGACACTACTCCTGTGCTGAATAGAATTGGGAACAGGTAACATTAGGAAGCAGTGAGGAAGGATGAGCAGCCAATGCTACAGCTATCAGGCAGTCTGGTCCCAATCCCATCCAAGCAACTAAATGCAAGTCACGTAACCTTAGGGTAAATAGGAGAAAGGAACAGGTTGGCTCTCCTGCCAGAAGTGCAATAAGCAAAGCAGTCAGTCCCAGCCAGGGTAGTGGCAGCAGCCAGCTTGGTGGCAGGGGGTACCGTAGAGGCACTCGGGGTCATCCTGGCCTGAGCGCAGCCAGTTCCGGAAGAGGCGCAGGTGGTAGGAGCACTGGTGCAGGTGATGCGCCAGCGTGGCATCCAAGGAGACTGGCCGGCCCCCTGGGCAGTCAGAGGAAAAACTGCGCAGCAACCGGACCACAGGGTGCTGGTCATCCAGCAGCTCTGGAGGGGGTGGGGGCACCACGGCAGGAAGCACAAAGATAAAGAAAGAGAAGAGGGAGAGACAATGAGGGGGGCACTGACTGGCACAAGCATTACTGGGAAGTGGAGCCACTCAGCTCCAAGGGGAGCTAAGAGAGAAGCAGAGATGGTCGGAGCCATGGGGCATCTCTTGCAGGGAAGAAGAGTGTTGGCATCACGCAGTGAATCTAAAAGAAGGGGCTAGTGAGGCCTCATCGTACAGCAAGGCCCACCCCTTTCTTACTGAGCATAATTCAGTCAGTGTTTGCAGACAGAAGTCACATCATTCTGGACAGGGGTGAGCTGGCAGTTCCGTGGCTTGAGAAACTTGACTAGAGCTCCAGTATCCCTGATTGTTCTTAGACAAACTCTAGTTAGGGCCTGCTTCTCACACAAAGGTGTTTATGAGGCTGAGATAGAGATAAAAAGATTCACAGTTACTCAGAGAAGAAGATCAAGGATGATACAGGGTATCAAGATAAAGCATGAAGCTAAAAACGCTCCAAAGGCTCGGGCCAGGCCCTCTAGACCAGACTCTAAGATAGCCACAGATAGGGTGTTAGGCAGCTGGCATGGGAGATTGGCAGGAAACTAGGTGTAAGCGTCTTTTCAAACATAGTAAAAAATGGAATAAAAATGTAAAAATGCCAATATTGGCTAATCATCCATTACTCTTGTTCAAATATACAGATTCAAAAAAATGTCTGCAAAAATCTCAGGACTTGGGAGACACTGTATCCCTTATAGAAGCCAAAAGTTATATAATTTTATATTTTCTTTCCACTGCTGGTGAGTCCAACTGCCCTTTGTTCAGCTGGTGAGTGGAAAAAGCTTAAATCCTGATCCATGTATTCTATTAGCTGCTTGGAAAACTTTGTGGATATATGCAATTCAGACGCAAAAGATTGAAGACAGTGAAAGGCATGTGGAAGGGGGTGTAAGAAGAACAGTAGGGAAAAGATCTTGGGGACTAGGTATGGGTCTTAAGACCCGATGACAGGATGTTGGTATAAAGAAGGTAGGATCAAGGTAGCTGAGGATGATTGCTCAGGACTCCCAGACCAGAAATGGTTCCATAGGGTGGTCCCAAGAGACCAGGATTTCCAGAGACCTTAGTTTAAATGTCAGGAGAGGTTTTAGCTCTACCCAAGTACTAACTATACCAAATGTCAGACAGTTGTGTGGGTCCCTAAAGATAATGGGGTTGGCAGATCCAATGGGCACACTCTGACATTCTGGACACGGGTGAGCCACAGTCTCTTTCCACTATGTTAGTTTACTTTGGTGAGTTTAGCATGCAGTTTGGTAATGGGCCATATTTGTATACTTGTGGTAGTCACAGGATGTGACAGAAATTTGTCAGGAATAGAGGCAGTAATGGGCTGAGAGATGCTCTCTCACCAAAGCAAGGAGGCAGCATTGCCTTGCTTCCTTTCCAAAGCCAGGTCATTTTGCCAGCTGCTATTTCAAAGCCAGACATCATGGCAAGGAGATGGTGATGCTAGGATGGTAGGTTGGCACATTGTTGTGACTCATCTGCCACAAGCAATTGCAGGCAGCACATCCACTGTGTAATTGCTGGGTCAGTCAAGTAAGTTTTGGCCGTGGGGTAGAGCCTTCCTATTGTCCTGATGGCCCAATTAAATCTAGATTGTCTTCAGCAAGAGACATAATAGCTCCAAATTCCTCCTGTTGCCAATAGGCAGATCCCCAATTCTGGCTTCTCAAGCACTATAGCCTCCAAGCTTAAGTACAAGAACAACAAAGGCGAGAAGACCCATGAGGAAGTTTGCAGGGTGTTGGTGAAGACCTTGAATTTGCTCTCCTACACTATACCTGAATTATCCAGGTCTTTCTCCCTCATCTCCTTTCGGTAGAATTAATTATTCTTGTCTTCAACTGGTGAGGCGGCTCACCAAGGCTTCAGGGAATTAGATATACAGGTTTGAGGATCTGCTTTGTGAATTTGGATCTTTTCTCCTCGAGCCTAAGAACTAGGAGATCTATGTTGTTCGCTCGGATTTCAGAGGCCCAGGTTCCTGGTGCTATAGTCTATACCCTGAGTAACAGGTCTCCTAAATGCCAGTCCCAGGCTGTGGGGTTGGGGTTGCTACATGAGGTCCTACTCTGGAGATGACTGCGGCACATGAAGGCCAGAAGAGCTGGAAGCTAAATGTGTACGTACAGCCATGCCACTCTGAAAGGGGAGCTCCTGTCACAGGCACAAAATGGGAGCTGGGGTGGGGTTGGGGATATAAACTAAGCAAGTACAAGCTAGGGAGATTTCAGCAGTGCCTAGTGGAGATGTCTGGTCTCACAGGGCTGAAATCTAGCAGCTGCCACTGGCTGAGGAGCCGGGCCTCAGCACCTGGAGGGTTTTCCAGCCAACATGCCAGGCTAACTTTACTTCCCTCAGGGGGTCTCAGCTCTTGGATAGGAGAAAACCATATCTAACAAAACTGGATTTATCTTGAAGACAAGATACAATGCACAGAGAAACCAAAGACATAAAGGATAAAACAGTGAGTAAGCCCTGGGTTCCCTGCCACACCCTATAAAGAGACCACAGCCCTTCTATTTTGGGTTTACATGGATCTCTAAACACTCCCACTTTAGGGTGGGCAGACCCAGTTCTTCAATATTCTCAAAAATTATTCATTCCTTAGCTCCCCTAGATTCCCAAGAGACATCTCAACCCTTCACTTCAAGCTTCTCTGAGACAGCAATGCCATCAGTTGGCTGGGGCTACATAGAAACCACATGCAAAAACTAGAGGTACGATTATTTTTCCTTTACCTTCTACTTCCTATTCCTTTCTTTCTTTTATCCCAGATCAATCTGGGCTCCTGTTTTCTATGCCAGGCCCTACGTTAGTAGTAACATAAAGCAGATGTCAGGGGCACAAGAGCCACACCAAGTACACATAATGGTAGGAGAGAGAAATATGGAGATGGGCAACTATATACTCAAGACCAGTGTCCTTATGGGTAGGCTCGGGAGCTGGGAACTGCAGCATTGCTCCAGTGGGAAATAAACTAGTCATCCGCTCCAACAAGAGTTGGAGAAAAAACAGGGAGATCAAAGTTATGTAAGTTGAGGAGCAGTGGGGAAAAAAGGAAGAAATGGGTATAACATAGGAAATACCATTCTCTTCCCAAGAAGGGGAACCATTACCATGTTTATACAAAGCCCAGTAGTCATGTGATAGGAAAGGGTCGAGGTTTCATTAATGTTTTGGTGATGATGCCGAAAAAAAGTGACACAATGGTAACGATGGTAACTATGGAAGTAATACCCTGAGTTGCCACAGGGATAGGGCAGCCAGGCTGCAGCCAGGGCTCAGGTTTGTCACACAAGAATATATCCCAAGGAGGACACTTAGTGAGTGGTTCATTCAGAGACAGCAGGGTGTTAACACAGTGGAAGGAGAGGCAAAGTCAGTGTCAGAACTCAGAGGTTAAGTGTCTGGAGGTGACATGGTGAAGATGAATGATGTTGAGTCAGAAGCAAACGTACCGTTAGTCGGATGCTTTGCAAATGACACAGAAAATCGTTTTACGGCCGGGACAAACAAGAACTCTGGGGAGAAAAGACATCATGGGGATTATACCCACCGCTGCCCCCACCCTCTGGTCTGGAATTTGCCAGCAGTATATTCTGTTCTTTACAGTTAGTATATGACCTGCTCCCACCCCCACCCTGAGATTCCTGACTACCACAGTTCAGTCTTTTCCTTTGGGATAATCTCCTCTTAGGAATCCACAGGTCATCTCTACCACAATACAGCCCCACAAACAGAACTAATTTCACCACCACATCCTCTTCCTGATCATTTGGAAATACAATCTTTGTAGAAACGTTCACCCCTTCCCCCAATCGCTTTCCGTATCCTCTTTCCTGCTTTGGCTGAGCCACTTCCCCATCCCTGATTTCCTAGATTTTAATGAGGCTCCACTGCATTCTTCCTGACCATGGATCATCTTCCTTGGTCCTTAGCCCTACAGGTCAGAATCCAGGAAAGAATACGAAGGTGGAGTAAATTGATGCCGCAAGGCTGTATGTGGGAGGTTATGAAGGGATAAGCATAAATAAGTAGTATTTATATGGCGAGAGGGAATGCAAATGGAGGGGTGGATGGGGTCTTGGTTCCTTCTCCCCTCTATAATTGATGAATAAAACTTGTTGTAAGACCAATGTCAGTGCCATCTTAAGCATGAATAGTTCTTGAGCTGTGTCCTTGCTGGGGGACAAATGAAGGAAAGAATAGCCCCCCAAAGCCCACCCACATACCATCTCGATGCTTCAGACTGGCAGGTGGTAGCTTTTTGCCATGGCTGCGGGCGTAGTCCTGAAGATTCGGGGCGCTGGACGAGCCCCCCAGCACTGTGGTGCTGAACAGCCCTGTGCACTGTGAGCCTGCAAGGCCGGGAGTGCATTAGTAGCCACGCAAAGCTGCCATTAGCACAGAAGTACGTACGACTACACAGGAAAATAACACACACACACACACACACACACACACACACACACAGCGCCATTCAGAGCCACCATCATGTGGCCACTACATATAACCACAAACAGCTTTCACTACTGTTCATAGCTACACTGGGCAAGCAAAGTGGGTATTCTCCGGAAGATCCACATGGCAGGTACAATGGGGCACTACAAATGCAGGGTTAGTGATATTAGGGGACTCAAAGCTACTGAAAGGGATAGATTAAGCTCTCCACATGGCTCTAGGAATGTTGAAAGAACAACTAATCCCTCTAGATCTCCCTAGATTTGATGCAGTGCTCCTTACCCTAGATACAGGGTTTGAAGAACCCAGAAATCTAGTCCCTCATAGGTTGAAAAGGAAAGAACTTTGAATGAAGCTGGAGATTAGGTTTTGAGTGCTCAGCTCAAATCCCAAGTTCTCAGAAGTTCCGATTCTTCCCAGGTTTTTCACCCAACACTCCCTCCCTTATATCTTCCTTCAGGCTTTTTTTTTTTTTACCTTTCCTAAGAAAGAAAGTATGAGACTCACTGAATTTTTAAACCTGGAAGTGACTCTAAAAAAAGGGATCTCATTTGCTCAAGGTCATACAGTTTGTTAGGAGCTGAACTGGACTAGAATCCAGGTCTCCCGACTCTGAGGACCAACTGTGTTCACTTGGAAAAGAAATAATTATATTTTCATCAAGAAGAAACAGGTTGTTGTTTCTGAAGGGAAGATGTACACAAATTGAAAGGCATGTGACGACTCAGGTGATTATATATAAAGCATACCTACTATGTGCTGAGCACCCTACTAAGGAGGAGGACCTGGTGAGCAGGAAACAACAAAAAAGACATGTATTTTTCTGCTCTCAAAAGTTTATTGTTTTGTAAGCTCTATGCTCAAAGCCAGATGCCCACACACATAAGTTCAAAGAAAGCAAAGAGAACTCTATGGCCAATCAGAGGAGTAAACAAAACGTGAAAAATCTCTGAAGCAAATAAATCAAGCCAGTCACTGTCACAAACATCTGAGTAAGAGTACTCCTGTCTCCTACTATAGCCCATGAGGACAGAAAGGGAAGGAAGAAACAAGTCTGCCCCCCACGTTTGTGGGATTTGCCTCTGTACTTCCAAATCCATCTTAGCCAAGACCCTGGGTTTGGTTTGGAAACTTAACCTTCATAGGGGAGATGAATAAAGTGGAGAGGAGGTCAGTTTCCTTTGAGCCCACAAAGAAGGGGCCATGGGTTCAGGGGTCCCAGCATTTCAGGGTCACCACAGAAATCAAGAAGCTCAGATGGTTGATCATCTCCACCCTGGAATTTAGGACTGCTCACCTATGCAGTAGCTTCTACCTTTCATGCTCACAAGGCTCTAGAATGGGGTTTCAGAGAGTAATAAGGATTGCTAAATATGTCTGTTTTTCTTCAGAGAAACTGAAACTAGCTGGCTCTATCCCAGACCACCTGAAGCTTTGTTCCACATTTACTTCCTCCACTAAATAATTTTCTGGTGGCATCCTGCTAATCTGGCCTGCCCAGTCCTTAGACCATCTCAGAGGGTGGTCTCCACCTTACCACCACCATCTGTCAACCACATGTCCATACCTCTGCCTTGTTCTGGACAGCACTTCACTTCACTGGGCCAGACACAGCTATGCTCCTTTCCAGCTTACCTGAAACCTACCCTTTACTGGGACTTCTGGGACGAGAAGTCCATATCGCATGCCTATACATGTCATTTATTCTTCATGTCCCAAACCATCTACTTATTTTGGGGATCTAGAAGGCAACCTACTCCCATAAAATTAGCCTGGAAAGTTATCAAAACCTCCCTCCCTTTTCTGGTCCAAATGCTGACTATGTGGGGGCCGAGAAATTGGGTGCCAAGGACAAAGGTAACAGAAAAATGAAAAGAGCTACATGGAAAGACTAATAGGACAAGATAGAAAGAGCCAGGGGACCAAGTCCAGACCCCGCACAATTGTCCCTAACTGCCAGTTCTAGTTCATGGCTCACAAGGCACTGTGTTCAAAGATAGCCCCTCCCAAGGTCCACTCCCCACTCCCAAAAAATACAATACCCTCTGAGGCTTGGTCCTTCCTGCAGTCTGTGTTCTTAGGAAAGGTTGAATGATGTTCTCCACCCCTCTCCAGGAATCAAAAAAATCAAGAGACATTCCCTCAAAGTCCTGAGAGAAGCCTCTGCCACTATACCAGTCTCAGATTTGTCCCTCAATTTTCAGGAAGGAAGGAAAAAAAATTACAGGATTAGGAAAGGATGAAGGGAAGGGCATGGAGGTAGGAGGGGCCAGAGCAGGGATGTACTAAACACAGGTCTTAGAGAAAAACATAGCACAATTCTCCAAATGAGGAATATGACACTTATGGGGGGGTTACCTCTATTTATAGCTCTGTCTCTGATAACTCTGAAGATTCAGAGACTCCAAGGCCACTTAAGGTCTGGGCTAAACTGGAGGGACAGATAAGGAATGAGAGGGGAAGCCAGAAAAAAGCTCTTCAGTCAGAGGAATGGGGGTTGGTATAGAAAACACCTTCCTGGAATGGAAACAGTCATGTCGGACCAAAGTTCACACCTAAACATGGCTTCTCCCAATTCATCCTCCCTAGCCCCACCTGACAATTCCACTGACTTCATGACCCCAATTCCCACAATACAATTCTGAAAAACAGACAGACACCCCTTCCCAACAATAGGTGAGGGACGCTGGAAAACCATACCTAGGCCACTCTGCTTAATCTCTGTCGGTGGCCGTGAAGATGAAAAGAGCCGGTAGCCACCAGGCCTAGAGGATGAAGTCTCAGAAAGCACCTGGGGAAAAAGGACTCTGTGTTACCATTTTGCCACTTTAGCACAGCAGTCTAAAACCCAGGTCCTGAATTCCTGCCCCTACAAAAGCCAAGCAATGTCAGAAAGTTTGGAAGAACCAAAGGATTTTTATGGGGATAGAAGAAAGGGAATGAAAAGTATACTTTGCAGAGGGAACTGTCTGGGGAACCCTATACTAGAAGGCACTTCTATTTCCAATATGGCTGTCCTCACAGCCCTCCCATCCCAAATCTGAGAAATCATTATTCAACCATTCTCGGGTCTCAGCAGAGCAGGGTTCCTTAATCTTATCAATCCCTCCACAGGACTCAGAAAGCCAATCACAATAGCTCAGCCACAATAAGAAGTAAAATCTGGCCACCCTCTCTTCTTTCTGTGGGACAGCTGTTGGCTATGGCAACCATACTCAGTTTCTTACTTGAACCAAGAAGCCCTCCCCGCCACTCCTGGAGACATGAAACAGATATGTAAAAGGCCCATAAGGGTCCAATCATACAGCCCCCAACATACATACACCCCCTTCCTAAACAGCGTTCTGAGTCCCTAAGTCCCAAAAGGCAAAGACAGAGGCAAAAAAGGAAGACGAGGTAGGGAGGGCCACCTGTGTGCAGGACGCCAGGTGAGTGGTGGACACAGCCCGGGGCTGTAGGCCGATGGCGGGGGAAGGCCGGGGGAGGTCTCCTGACCTCCGGCGGCGCCGTCCCCGCAAGGGACTCAGGTCCAGGTTCCCCGTGCACTGCATGTTCATGACCTGCAATCAGACCGGTGGTGGTGGGGAGAAGCCGGTCACGGCTCCTTTAATCCCCAGGCTCCCGAAAGCCCCAGTGCCCATTGGGAAGAGCGATTTACAGGTCTGGAGAAAATGAATGCCTAGGGCCCAGCTGCTATGAAGGTCACAGGTTTTGTATTCTAAAACAGACCAAAAATATGAGCTGACAAGAGGAGAAGGATGGGAGGAAGGGTTGGAGGTAATAGGGCTAAGACTGCCAATGCCTATACTTACAGAACAAGGAGAGTAAATACTAACATTAAAGGGCTGTGTGACCAAGGAGCAGAAAGAAGATTTTCTCGCAAATCTAAGGGGCACATCTTGGGCAACCATCATCCTGGACGAGCCACAGTATAAGGAGAATTAGTGACGGAAAGGAAGGAAGGTGGGGCTAACAGAAAGCTTCCTGTTGGCCTGAAAGAAAGGAGTCGATCTCATCAAGCCCAAGAGATGATACAGAGAGCTCTGCCTTTCCTATATGTCTTGACTGCTTAAACGAGAAGGAAAAAGGGGGTCAAGCACAACAGTGCCAGAGACACTGGCACACTACTTGATTGGGGGAGACATTTAGATGTGGGGAGCAGTTTATTGATGGGAGATCATGTCATTCTATCCGTTTGATCCATTCACGTGAGTCGGAAGGGTACTAGTGTGCTATGGATGTGCTACGCTAACTTACACCTCAGAGAGAAAATGATGCATACCCTTGAAAGAAACAGTATTCACAACTTAAAATGCACTTTAAAATCATCAAGAAGAAAAAGATGAGTCTAGAAAGAGACTATGGTTTGTCTTCTCAGGTTTCTACAAAATTTTAACTGTGACTCTCTGGCTGAACCTATGTAAGCTAGTTATAGATTCTCCTGAGATATTCCTAAAATGAGAAGACCAATTCCTTAAAGACAGAGCTGGCACAAAGCCAGGTGAACAGATTCACCTGTCAAAGCAAGACCCAAATCAGTCCCTGAAACTGGGATAAATCATGGGGTCAAAAAGAGTAGCATTGGGCCAAAGAGGGAAACAATCTTTCCAGGAAAAAAGACCAACACAAAATCCCCAGGACAGTCAGTCACCTGGACACAATGTGACATTTACAACAGTCCCTTCCTCTTGCTAGAGAACTGGAACCAGGACTAGAGACATACTCCAAGAATAGCA
This sequence comes from Rhinolophus sinicus, assembly GCF_057876585.1. Lineage (NCBI taxonomy): Eukaryota > Metazoa > Chordata > Mammalia > Chiroptera > Rhinolophidae > Rhinolophus > Rhinolophus sinicus. Next base: position 139,846,720 of record NC_142503.1, read on the forward strand.
GAATGTAGGCCCAGGCCGATAAATCTGCTCATTAGATAGACTTTCAGACTTGATTCCCTTCTAGGATGAGAGTACAGATAACCCTAAAGGGATTAAATGAAAGTATAACATATTTGCTCCTCCTGTCTGAGCTATAATTTTTATAAGGCAACAGAGATGGAGAGGACCTGGCATTTAGTATCAATCGTATTATTATTATAGCTACTGTTCACTGAGCATCTCTATAGGATGGATATTACTTGTATTTTATAGATGAAAAAAATTGAGGCTTGGAGAAGTTACCTGTCCGAGGTCACACAGCTTCTAAGTATCAGACTGGGATTTTAGCCCAGAGTACATGCTGTTTCTACTATATTTCCTTTTAAAGAACTGCCTTTTCAAAAGCATCCAGAGGCCTCCTCCTCAATCTCATCTCTTACAATCCTTATCTCTCAGGCACCTCTCACTGGCGTCTCTTTAATCTCAGAAGTATCAACCACCTTAAAGGAGTTTTATTGTGAAACCAGCTGTGAAAGAGAGATTAAGTAACACATGTCCATCAGGGTTAGGAAGATTCTGCTTAAGGTCCCAAGGATCCCCTCCCCCCAAGGGAACTCAGAGGATTCATGGATATTGTCCCATGAGCACTTCCACCACTTCTTTCTCCCAAGACCGTCCCATTACCTCCATGGAGCCAGCTTTGCGGTTACGAATGAGGGGTGATCTCCTTGGGAGGCCAGGGCCCTCAGAGGACTGGGGTGAAGTCTGTAGTGCCCGGTCTGGCTCATCTGATGCCTTCCCTGGGCACAGGTTCTCCATGCTGCCTTGGTCTGTCTTCATTTCCTCATTCTGTCCAACAACAGGCACAGATAGAAGTGTGAATGGCCTCCAGCCTCCTAATCCCAGGCTTCCCAACCCTTTTACCTCCCTGTACTGTTTCCAAGGTTCCCAGCACTTGGTTCCTAAATGCTCCAGTCCCAAACCCCAGCATTCTGACTCACCTCAGAAGAGGCGGGACGGAATCCATAGCCAGTTGGGGCACTGCCTTCTTCCTCAACACCTTTCACTCCAGGGCTGAAGTGCAGTTCCACATGGAACCGCTCCTCTGATAAGGGATCCTGTGGGGTGTCATCAGGTGCAGGGGCTGTGAGAGGAGCTGGATATGGTGGTGGAAGACCAGGCAGGAACAACAGAGAGGAACCCGAGAGAAACATCCTCCCAGGGTGGAGGATTTAGTCTTACCCCACTCGGGATGATCTAGTAGAGCTTCCCTTGTAGCCTAGTGTTACAGGATCCTCATCCCCTCACCGCCACCATTTGAGATTCACTGCTTCATGTGACTTTCCACCTTCTTCTTCTATAACCCTCCCCATACATCTCCCACAATATCTCAGCTTTGCTACAGTGCATATAGCAGCACTTTATTTAAAGATATCCTTGTGGAGCCATATGTGTAACAATGTTTGAGAGAAAGGCTCACTGTCCCAAATTCCATACCCTCCCTAAATGGCAGAGTATGTTCTATGGTATCTCTGGCACACCACCATCCCAAAATACTTTTTCTGTTCCAGTAGGAACTTCCTAGGTACTCTGTGTCATGCTGTGCCTAGGTGCCACACCTAGCTGGAGTCTACAAATTCATAAGTTAAGAAAGTTTTTTCCTAAAAGGGGATGGAGAAGAAAGAAGGGGCCCTCTTCCTCATCCCACCCTGTTAGCTCCTCACCCGTGTGTTGTCCTCATAAAGCATGATGACAATCTGGGTCATGTAGTTGAGCTCTGAGATGGCACTAAGATAAGCCAAAGCTCGCTGCCACTGTGCATCCTGAGTTTCCTACCGAACACAAGAAGAGGTAAGCCAACACCCAAGGACAAGGGAGTCAGGGAATGGGCAGGGAGACAAGGAGAACAGAGAAAGCTTGAAGTAAAAAAAGAAGCATGAGGAACAGACTAAAAGAATGCTGGGAAAAGATGATCATAGGCTGAAGGAAGAAGTAGGAGCCTTACATCCAGAAGTCCCCCATAACGGAAGACACTGAGTAGAGAGTGGACATGGCTTTCGCTGGTGAAATAGAGACGTGTTCGAACATGGCGGCCTGGGGAGAGCACTCCTCGGGAATACCTGAGATAATAGCTAAGTCACTCGCACTGTCAGATAAACCTCTCCCCCCCCCCGCCCCCAAACTCTTTCCTCCCACCTCAAAGACTTCTCCTCTGCTTTCCACCCCAGAATCCCTTCTATTCTTGGTTCTGGATTCCCCCAAGGGCTCCCTGACATGCCCCTCCCTCCATCCAGCTCCCCTCCCAGCCCTCCCTCACAGGGGATGCAGCTTGTTGACAGACTCATCCTCGTGGGTTCTCTGCAGGTCAAGTAGTATCTTCCGCAACAATGGAAGACAGAAGCCCACGGCAATCTCCAGTTTCTCCTCCCGACTGATCCCGTACTCCTAGGGGCCATAGGCCAAGAATAAGTACCTCAGTGGATCTTGTTTTTCTTTTGCCTCATACTCTCAGGCCCAAGATTATGCTTGTGTGCACCTCAGGTTTGGGGTTTCTTTCATATCCACCACATTCCCCCGCTCCAGGTTTCCCTGCAGCTAGTCTCTTATACTTACTCAGTGCCAGAGTAGACCCTGAGAATTGTAGCAACTCAACACCTTCCTTCCCTAAGTTTCCTTCCCCTGGTTCCCACACCACCCCTCCTCCTTTCTGCCTTTTTGCTCCCTCCTTACTCCATACCCATATCCCCAGGCTAGGTTCCTGACCTGAGACACACCTGGGGAATGACCACATCAGCCAGTGCCTTAGAGAGACGGAGCAACTCTGCTGTGCCTTGAAGTCCCAGACTTGCATTGTGCTGCACATCATACTTGACACAGTCATAGATGTCAGGGATCTTACTGATATCATAGCGCCCACTCTTCTGCCGAAAGTCACGCTCCAGCTTGCTCCAACGCTGTAGCATTAGCTCTAGCGTCTCACTGTGGTAGAGTTGCAGGTCTGGAAGGAAGACGGAGTGTCAGAGAAGCCAAGATTTTACCTCTAACAAAAAACCCTAACAAAACTGAAGTAGAATCAGAGAGATGAGTATGCCATGTCTCCGACATTTAGGAGAAGACATAGGAGTGTCTGAGGAATCCAACCACACCTGAAACCTTGAAGGGAAGATAGTATTCATACCCACCTACATACTTAGGGTCCTGCATCCGTTCCTGGATCTGGTGAGTGAGGTTTTCAATCAGGGCAAATACCTGATCACAGACCTTCACAGGATTCTGGATGACAGCCATGGAGTTGAGTAGGGAAGTGCTTCCAGTGGGAGCCAGCTGTGGGGAAGAGAGAGATGAAAGGCAAGATAGGCAAAGTGCGAACTGCCCAGATTCCTGTGAGCTTATTACAGAGATTGCCTGTAAATAAAATGTTTGTTGGCTTACTCCAAAGAGCACTCTTAGACTATTGCACACACCAGCAGTTCTAGGGCCTTCAGATGAGGGGACTGCTCTAGCATGCAGTCATCTATCTAAGAAGGGTTGATCTTAAAAGTCTTAGAGTCCAGAGGAAATAAAATAGACCTAGGTTCTTTTCTTGGAAGGGTTCTAAAAACCACATAAAAAATGCTGGGGAATAAAGATTAAACCAAAATCCCTCAAAATTCTCACAGAATGTTTTCATGAGTAGGCAATGGAGATAATATTATCGTATTCCTCTAAACAAGATGCTAGCTTGAACCTAGAGAAGAGGTGCCAATCTCAGAACTAGGTGCCAACTCAAACTTTTAGGACAGTAACAGTCAATGAAGAATGGGGAAAGGCAAAGAGGATTGTGGACGGAATGCACACATTCTACCTACATGAGTTCCATTCTTGTTAGCAAAAGGAAGCAAGGGAGAAAGAAAAGGTGCCTTAGCTTTTTCAGATTTGACACTGAGCAATGGATTAGAAAATAAAGGAGCAAGGTCCAGCCCTTATCAAGTGTGTTCAGAAAAGAACACAGAAAAAGCCATTCTCTAGGCAATGTGCTCAGCTACTTAGTTCATTTAAGAGTCTATAAGAAATGGTGTGAATGTACTTAATGCCACTTGAACAGTACACTTAAAAGTGGTTCAAGTGGTACTACAATTTTAAAAAATCAATAATTTTTTTTTTTTTAAAAAGAATCTATCAGAAATGTGGAGCTATCAGTGGTAGGATGATGGAAAGTCATTGTCTAGCATATGATACCCAGTCAATAATGGCCTGGGTACACAGGAAAAAGGATGACATTGGGTGATGGCATCCACTATGATTAATACCTTGAAGCAGTGTACTGCAGTGGCTAACAGCCTGGGCTCTCAGGTTAAACTCCTTGGGTTCAAACTAGCTGGGTGACCTTGGAAACGTTGCTTAAATTCTTCTGAGCCTAGGTTTCCTAATCTGTAAAATGGGGGGAAAGTAGTACAGGTCCACAGTTCTTATGGTGGATTAAAGATGACCACAAAATTAATTCTTTGTCACCTTCCCCTTCCCTTGAATCTAGGCTGGCCCTGTGACTCCTAACCAATAAAAGATAATAAAGTTATGTTGTGCTAATTCTGGGCTACACTTCAAAGAAGTTTGGAGGCTTCTGCTTTGGGAGAGTTTTAAGTTACCATTTAAGAAGTCTGGTTACCATGCTACAGAAACCACATGGAGAAAACATGTGGAGAGGAAAGGCCCTGAGACTACAGGGAGAGCGTGAAGGGGGAGAGAGCCCAGCCATCCCAGCATCCCAGTCGAGCCTCCAGATGGTTCAGTTCCAACATCTGGATAACATCTGGGCAAATTAGGAGAAACCCCAAGCAAGACGAGTTGAGCCTAGAACTGTAAGACAATAAAATGGTGGTTGTCTTAAGTTACTGAGTTTTGAGGTAGTTTTTTTATGCAGCAATAGATAACTGAAACATTCATTCGAAATCCTTGGGACCAGCTAGGTTTGGAATTGAGAATTTTTCAGACTTTAGGAAGTTCATACAGTGCATATGCTATATGCTATGTAATATCTCTAGCAGGGCCTAGGGCATAACCAAACACATTTACATTTACACAGCAAAATGTATGACTATTTACACTAAATGGGATAAATAGGGATTTGAAATAGTCTTATCGGGGGGGTGGTAGATGAGGGTAAAGGGGATCAAATATATGGTGATGGAAGGAGAAACTGACTCTGGGTGTGAACACACAATGGGATTTATAGATGATGTATTACAGAATTGTACACCTGAAATCTATGTAACTTTACTAACAATTGTCACCCTAATAAACTTTAATTTAAAAAAATAGTCTTATCAGGTTTTGCTACCAAATGCTTCTTGGTTCCAAACCTATAAAAATCTTTTTGATTTTTGAAATTGTGGATATGAGACTTTTGAAATTGTAGACCCCTACTTATCTCAAAGGGTAAAGAGTAACTGAGATAATGTATGAAAAGCACATACCATTACTAATTACTATTGTTTATAATTCTTGGAATTTGGGATCAGGGGTATATTGTGTACAGAGATAGGGAGAGCCCGACCTGCTCATAATCCTCAGGGCCAAAGGGCGTATCCTGCTGCAAAATGTGGTGCAGTCGAGCTTTGACCCGGTGCTGGCAGCTGCTCAAGGAATCACCGTCGCTGTCCAGGAGCCCGTTCATGTTGGCACTCTTCACCATTTGTACCAAAATGGGTGTCAGCTCCCCTTCTAGAGCCAGAAGGCCCTGGAGGGGAAGTACAAAGTCTATTAGTTTTCTTTCCAGTCTAGTGCAGTCCCCGCAGGCCTAGATGGTGTGGGAGATAAAATAACAACTGGCTTGGAGGACTGCGTATAGGTCAAGGGGCCTGCCCTCGCTAATTATTCTCGGTAGTATAGAATGGAATCAGACACAAGAAGAAATTTCTCTGAGTCGGCACACAAAGACCCTAAAATTTCCCAACTAGTTCTCCAAACTCTCTGCTGCTCTCCCTAAATGAAGCTGGGATTGTGAGAGACTGTAGTGTGCACCTTAGCAAAGGCAGCAGCAGTCATCTGGACACGGCCCTCATCAGAGGCATAGATCTTGAGATCATGGCGGAAAGTGCTATGGAGACGAAGCAGCCCACATCCGGGGAAGCCAGCATAGTCACCTGGGGGGAAAGGGGAAGACCAGGAGTGCATGCTACCCACATGCTCATTCCTCCTTTAACTTCGCCATTGCCTCAGTCCCTTCATTTCCCAACTTATCCCCTAATCATCTTATCCCGACCTCGCTAGGTATTTACACAACCCCACCCCCACCCTGCCAAACACTCACCCTGTCCTCCAGGGTACATGCAGCGAAAAGCTCGCCCCAGCTCCTCAGCCTGAACACGACCAGCAGGAGTGAGTTCTCCACCCCACTTCAGTACCAGCAATAGAGATGGTCCGAGAGCCTCCGGCTGTGGATCTGTAGGAATAAGGGGCGGTGAACAAGTCTATAAAGAGAATACCTGGGATATCTAAATGTTAGGTCTTTTGAGGAGCCCAAACAGGTAATCTGGGGTTCAGGTCATCTAAGGATTCAAGAATAAGAGGTCTGAATGTAATGGGAAGGGAATATTGTATCTTACCTTGCCCCTCATTAGAAGCTTTTACTCCATGAGGGTAATAAGTCAACTGCACCTTCCGGTTGATGCCTGAGAAGTGACCATACCTGCAGGATAAACCCACAATTTACTTTCTGTCCCAGCTACCAAGTCTCACTGTTATTGGCTCCCTTTTCCGAGCCCCTTTCTCACATCTCCAGCACAGACTTCAGCTGCTCTAGTTTCCCAGTCTTCTCCTCGATCTCGCCACCTGGTTCTTTCTCCAGTTCAGCCAATAGCAGCCGTGCGATGTCCAGCACCTCCTGGAGGAGATAACAGGGTATCCATGCAGGAGGCCACGTCCTGGCCTGTTACCCTTTCATCCTGGTCTCTCATGGAGGCCCCAATCCCATACCCATTATCTTTCACAAAGCACTGATGCTTCCAGCCAGATTCACCATCTTACCTGTAGCTGCTCGGGCCGTTTTAGTTTTAATTTCCCTGTCTTGTAGCCACTATGTTTTTCAAATAGACTGAAAAACCTGAAGAAATAAGGAGAAGCTTTAGTATGGGGTAAGATAGTCAAAGCCTCTGGAAGCTGCCCCCTCCTTAGTTCCCTCACAAAAACTATTTGTTTAAATTAGAACACTCTTCCTACCTTGGGTGCGTCACTTCCATCTTCATCTTCTGCTTGGGGGTACGATCCCCATGACGGATAATTGCAATGACACAACGAAGTTCCATCCTAAGACAGGGGATGCTTTTAGGGCCTCTCCTCCATCCCACCCGACACCACCTCCCACCATTTCATCCTACTTGACATGTCAAAGAACAAAGGGAAAACTGTAGGTAGGGTTAAGGAAACTGCCTAGAAGAGACCCAGGCTCCACTAGTAAGAACGAACAGGGTCAAGAAGTAACCACTGGTCTGACTTAGGTGCCTTAAGTTGGTTACTCCAGCTTTTTTACTTTTGCTCACATAGTGCCAGATGTGGTAGGGACAATGGGAATGTCCTCAGCCTCTGTGGGGATGGACCATGGGATCTGAAACTGTGGGGCAAGTTCCCGCATTATGGTGTTCCTAGAAGGAGAAATATAAAGAAGCTGTGTGAAAATGAATGAACCAGAACCACACATATGAATGAAGCGCTCAAAAACTAGTATGTTGTAGATTAATATACATTAATATACATTAATATAAAGTCTAAAAATATGCAAAAAAAGACACCCCCAGATTTGCAATAAAAATATTAATATATGGAAATAACAAACACTAAATTAACAATTGTGGGTACCTCTGGGTGGGAGGGAAGGGGATGTAATTAGCAACGGTTATGGAAAGGCTATATTCTGGTGTTTTTATTCCCCTTCTCTGCCTGCCCCCCCATTCCGGTTCAAGCCATTGTTTCCCAGTTGTTTCTCAGTCTAGTTGTGTAGGACACAGCTCCCTGGCCCATGCTGGTATTATGAGCCTTGTGCTCCCCCAGGGCTGAGGCAGTCCGTCGCTGGTTGTCGGTCAGCTGCTCACCGCAGCTCATGGCAGCCCAGCTCCAGGGAGAGCTGTTGTTCACAGTCTTAGCTGTAGAGGGCGCAGCTCACTGGCCCATGTGGGAATCGAACCAGTGACCGCGGTCTTAGGAGCAAGGCACTCCAATCACCTGAGCCACAGGGCTAGCCCTTGAACAGTATTCTTAATATTTTATTTCTTAAGCTCAATGGTAAATACATGGATACTCACCATATTCATCGCTCCTTATATATTTTTGAATGTTTTAAATATTATGTGATGAATTTTTTAAAAGTCAAATTGTAAAACAGTATTACAGTATGATTGATCACATTTAGTACAATAAACATTGTTTATACACGGCAGAAAAAGATACTGTTACGTCTAAGACAATTAACAGTAATTACCTCTGGGGAGAGCAGTGTTGGAAAGGCAAGAGGGCTGAGGAGCCCTTTCTCCACTTTCCTTTTTCACTTTTAAATCATTTCTGCAATATTTAAATTAAAGCAAAAACTTTCTCTCTTCTCTAAGCCCATTCTCCCCAGCCCAGACCACTGTGTCCCTTACCCCAGAATCTTGGCACAGTCATCGTAGTATTTCATCGAATTCTTGACAAAACTGAAGCCATTGACATCACACACAAAGGAGTGACCATTGGCACGAAGAAGGTCAAAACCACAAACTGTTTGCTGCAGAGGAAAGAGGCAAGATGAGAACAAGAACATAGGGAAGACAGTCAATGGTATTATAACAACTATATACGATGTCAGAGGGGTAGTAGACTTGGAGGGGTATTACTTTGTGAGGGGTGTAAATGTTTAATCATTATGTTGTTTTGTATACCTGAAACTAGTATAAAACAATGAAATTAAATTTAAAAAATAAAATGTTTAAAAGAAAAGAGCCCCTGGCCCCTGCTCCTGTTTCTTTCCTTCGTTCACAGCATGCCCCAATTTACCCCCCATCCCCACCCCCGTCCCACCATGGGCCTTCCTCTACCTTAAAAGCTACGCAGACTTTCCTGGCTACCAACTTTTCCATGGCGGTCAGCATGACTGGATATCGAATTTCTTTCCCTTCACTGTCTCGTTCAACCTTCCCATCCAAAGCTGGAGATTTCCTGGCTTCAGCATGGGCATAATCTGGCCCCACTGTATACACCTGCAGGTACATAGCATCACTGAGTATGCCCACAGCTCACCCTGCATATGAGAAGACAATATGAGCACTAGTTCTGCAGACTAGTTGTGAAGAAACAAAAACAAAACAAAACAAAAAAATGCCCTGAGTATTAAGAACAAAGAGACTGACATTTTTCTTATTGAGCCCTGGTGAAGTATCATTATGAAGGTTTCTCCTTGGGATTCCAGCACTATCATCTAGTCCTTAATAAGAAATAAGTTACCAACATTACTCCATCTGCCATGTCCTTGCTCTGACAGTGACAGTATCTACTGCCCCACTTGTTATCTTCACCTGCATATGAAAGCCACTCACATTCACACTTCATTTTCTATGACCCCCTCCATAGGCTTCCATGTGCTCCTCCAGCACCCCATCCCAGCCAGACATTTATAACCTCTGGAATCCCTGTAGCCACCATAACCTTGACATCTGTGCCATCTGTCGGCATAAACTCCTCATAGATGTATGACCCTGTCTTTCGGACGCTGCTCTCAGGAGAGTAAACGCTGCTTCGGCTGCCAATCTTCAGAATGAAAAGGAAGAGAGAAAAAAATGTTGCCTCTACTTTGTCCCCAAATCCTCCAGCTTCCCTTCCCACAACTTCATTTTTGTCCTTCTACCTCTGACTCCCCAAATGCTCAAATGTCAGCCATACCTTACGGAAGAGGCGCTGGCTTCCTCCTCCAGCTGAGCTGGGGTAGTAGATGTAAACATTGTGGTCCTCTGCACTTACTGGCTTCTCCACAAAGGGCTTGGGAAAGACAGCGCCGTTTACCTCTACATGGTCTTCACCTTCTATCAGGTTGCACTCTGAAAGGTAGGTGTGCAGTCATTGCTAGGGCCTAGGTTTGTAGAAAACGTCCAACCCCCATTTCTCCATGTTTTAATCTCCATCATCCTCAAATTTCTATGACTATACCTTAGTAATAAATATGTAATAACTATATGGCATATAAATATAACAATATCTATATAAGAAAAGTCCAAGGCTGTGTCCAAAGATCCATGGCTCTTACTATAGCCATGGCTCTAATAACCAAAGCCTCACTTAGATAGGTGGTGTCTAAAGGATGGAGAACTGGGCTAAGTCATAGAAAGCAAGGCAGAGCAGGACTGGACAAGGCCAGGTACTCACCCTCAGGCCGGGCAGGGTCACGGTTGAGCACAGCATATCGAGGCAGATCAATACCTTCCTCCTGCAGGATCCGGTACACCTCCCTCCTGTCACCCCCCAGAATAAATTAGCTGGGAAAGGTGGGGGGATGGTGACTATGGGGAGAGGCTAGGGAATTCATTTGCTCAGGAACTGGAGACACCAGGGTACAGAACTCAGGAGGGAATAGGACAAATATTAACCATGTTTGTTTGACTATCCCTCCCAGAGTGGGTTCTCTGAACAGGCATACTCTCTGGGCCACCCATCCCACCAGTCAACAGAAAGCTATACCTATCCTGGATGTAATACTGCATAGCCAGGTCATTGATAAGAAAGGGGTTTCGAAGCTTGGAGTAAGCAACAGCTTTGTCCAGAGGAAAGCCTGGGATGGAGAAAGGAAATAAAGAGACCAAAGAAAGTGAAAGAGACAGAGTGAGAAAACATCAAGAGAAATAGAGACGTATTAAAGCTATTAATTGTCATGGAGCTCCTCTACTCATCTATCCCTTCCCTTATCTTTCTGCCCAACTTCCCAAGTCTAGAATGTCCAACAGGAAAAAGTAAAACAGAAATTATTTTTAGGGTCTCTCTAGAGACCCTTAGAACTATCCTGAAATTCAAATATGGGCTTTACACTATCCATAGCAACCCCCCCCCCCCCCCAGGATGTAGGGAAAGCAGACCCCTTTGTACTGCTCTCTGGTGTGTCGGGAAGAGCTGAAGTCCTCTTTACTATCTGACAGTAAGAACCTCACTTCCCAGTCCAGCATTCCCAACACCATTCCTTCCCATTTTCCTTTATAGACCCTAACCTTTGGAGTGGAAAGAAATGAGGCAGTGGCAGGATGGCCAGTTTTCCACAGGTTCATTGAGGATCACATCTTCTCCCAGGATAATAACAGTCAGGTAGTCGAATCTGCAGAGTCGCTCTAGGATTTGGGTCATTGGCTTGGACTTGGATTTCTTGGTCATGGCACAGATGCCAACAATGATCTGAGGTTCAGGAGGCTAAGAGAGGAAATGCTGTCGGGAACTGAGGAACTTCCCAGCTAGCCCATCCCTGTCAGGGAACACTGTCTCATCTTCTTAGGGCACATTTTCTTGCCAGGACTTCAGACCTATGGGGTAAAGGTTGACTCCTAACTTAGGTCTAGATTGGAGTGCCTGTAGGGATTCCTACTGCCTTCAGAATAAGCACCTTTCTACAGTAGGAAATGTGTGCTCAGGCAGAAGAGCCAGAGAACCAACAACCATGAGTCAATATGATAGGAGCTTCAAAGAGAGGCAATCCAACCAATTTCCACGGACCCTCTCCTTAATCAGGATAGGGCCTGTTTATGACAGGGCATCTATTCATTTGGAAAGAACAGAGAGGTGTATCCATCCAAAGGAATCTCAACTCTCTATTACAGGGGTCCCAACACCAAGTTACATCATTTTCTCCAGTCTTACCACTTCATCCTCTTCGTCCTCAAGGAGCTCGCTGTCACTCTCTTCTGTCCTCATGCCTATTCCACGGGTGCCCAGCCCCTCATCTCCAGCTCCAAGGAAGAAGTGGGCTGTGGCACTCTCGCTCTCACTGGCCGGCAATGACCACATCCCCGCCGGAGCACCCACTCATCCCGCTCTGCAGTGGAGGATATCCCATTAGCTCAAAATCCAAGCCCAGGAGCAGTGGGTGGGGGATGGGGAATGGGGAATGAGACAAGAAGCAGGAACTACAAGGGAACTAGGGGAAACAGGAAGCAAAGCTATGGTGACAAGCATCAACAGGGAAGGAGGCATGTGGGCTATGACTCGAAATGACTAACGCTCCATAAGAGAAAAGCAAATTATCCCTTTACCTCCCAGCTCATCCCACCCTCAAGCGTGAGACTGGTAAGCGGGTCGGTAGATTAGCCCTTACAGTGCTGGCATGTCCCTGATTCTGCCAGCAGGAAACACCATTAACTCCAGTAGCAAATGACAAAGGCGGTTCCTCATGGAAGGCTAATGTCAATTCCTACGAGAAAAAGTTCAAGAGCCATTTCAAACTTCGGATTCACTCCAAAATGTTCCTAGCCCTTCTCCACCTCCCCACAGTAGCAGCTCCTTTGGCCCTTAACCCCACCTTCATTCCTACCATGGATTAACTCAAAAAACGTTTATTAAGGGCATCCTATGTTCTAAGCATTATCAGAACATTAAAATTCCCTATGACCCCTCTCTCCTTCACCTGCTCCACCTTAAAAGACAGATACTCAAGTCCAGGAAAGCCATTCAAGGAAATAGGTCTGGTGCTGGTTGTGAGGTTGAGGACACAGGCATCCACACAATAGCCCCCAACCCATTCTCAAACTGAAATTTCAATTTTCTCTCTACTGTGTCCTGGGACTACAGACCCAGGGCTGATCCAGGTCAAAGTCCCTCACACCAGAAGCTATAGTGGAAAAAAAAAAAAAATCCTGCCTAGACTCATAATCTAGAGACTATCTTAAGATGTTCTTGAGTCAGCACAACCTGGCAGTTGCACTTCTGTATACATACACCTAGAGAAATGATGCCTAACCAATTGTGAATATGCTGTGCAGGGGACATTTGGTAGGAGACAGTTTGGGTTATCATATCTGGGGGGGTTGCTATTGGCATCTGGTGAGTAAACCTCAGCAATGCTAATCACTCTAAAATGCATAGGATATTCCTCCACCACAAAGAATTATCCCGTCCAAAATGGTGCTAGTGCTGAGATTAAGAAATCCTGTTGTCGAGAAACTCTTGCACATAAGAAGACATGTGCAAGGATGCTCATAACCTCACTGAGGTAATGGGGAAAACGGAAAACAATTCAGATGTCACAAGTAGGAGAATGGATAAATACAATGTAGTGTATACAAATGACAGCCTAACAGCAATTTTAAAAAATGAATCAAACAACACGGGCAGCTTCCAAATGCAATCTATAGGAATACATACTATACAGTTGTTTGTACAAATAAAAAATATTACATATGTTTATGACTGTATACATAATTAGTAGAAGTATAAAAATATAGACTGGAAAGAAAGACATCCAATTCAAGATGGTGATTAGCTCTGAGGAGAGGGGAGAATGGAATTGAGAAGGATTCGACTGGAACTTCACAACTTTACCTATAATGTTTATTTCAATTTTTAAAAAATCTGAAGCAAATATACAGAAGGTTAACATTTGTTAATACTATATTGTGGGGATACGGGTATCTGTTATTTTTTCCTCAAAATAAAATGGAGTCACACATAAGTAATTTTCCACATTCTCCAAAAGTTCTCAGAAATACTGACCAAAGAAAGCCACAAACTCCTTAAGCGGATGGATTTAGTCTTATAGTTTTCAAATGGTCTTCAATAATTACTTTCTGTATTTTTATTTTAAACCTTTCCATTACAAGTGGGATTTGCAGCTTTGATTAGAAAGTTAGTTAACCTTCATACAGACCTTGACCTTTCTAATCTTCACCATCTGCTTGTCTCCCCTGCTCCACCACCATGGGGAAACCACATTCTCCTTAGACATTTCCAGTTGTGCGCTGGAGGCCTTATACATACACACACCCCTCTTGATTGTCTATTTCTTTGAACTCCTTTTTCGTGATGACCCAATTTCTATGATTTGTGGCATTCCCAAGGTCCCTGTATAGTTTAAGCAAGCAGAATTTTGTAGTACTCTTTTCCTTTCCCTGAAGCAGGAGCTTTCTTTCATGTCTAAAATTCCTAACCTTTCACCCTTTCTTCCATTAAGTCCTTCCTGGTTTTCTACTGAATGTACAGTCTTGTCCTTGTAATTCGATTACAACTGTGTAACAGAGGATGGGAATGGGGAAGGACAGTCTGTTCACCAGAGAGATGAAAGGTCTAAATTCATAGTTAAAGCAAAAATAGAAGCCTGACAGAAATAGCTATGAAATAAGCCAGGATTTATTTAGATGTACCTCTAGGAGAAGCTGGGGTTTAATGTGGTGTTCCAAGAGCCATTCCCATTTTCAGTCCTCATCTCCCTATTCCCTCTCACCCAGTACTTTGTTGCAAAAGAAAAGGAAATGTCAGACTCTACACAAGGCTAAAGGGCAGTCTTACTCAGGCCTGAATCCTACCGGAAGTACAAAAAAGAAAGGGAGGGAGGGAGGAAGGAAGGAGATAAGTAGGTATAAGGAGGGGCAGGTGGGCAATCTTCTCAGGAATATCTATGTTAAATAATATCTGGAGAAGGGGTAGAAGGGAGGGTAAATAGTGTAACTTCATTATCTCTTAGAAGTTAGGGCTGTTTGCACTAGTCCTCTGATTTCCTTTATCACCATGCACTTGATGGAGGGCTCCATCAGGGGTTAAAGGGAAACATCAATACTGAGTCCAGGCAGGAATAATTCCAACCCAGTAAAACTCCAGCCAGTAGCACTACCTATCTCCTTCCCACCTTCTACAGTGGACCCCTTAGTTCCTTCTTGATGCACTTTTTAATCCTTCATACATATCCTTATTCCGCCGCTCACGGACTGTGCTGATGGCGTTCTTAGTATCAACTCACTCCTACTGCCTTCTTTCCCCAACTTGCTAAAATGATTCTTCATTGACTCCCCTGACCACTTCCAACACTGACTGCTGCCCCCTTCCCCTATCGCTGATCAACCAATCCACTTAATAATCCAACTAACCTCACACTCACTGGTTCCCCAGCATTAAACAGCCCTTCAATCCCTCCGATGAGTCACCACACTTGGTAACATATTTATATGGAACCCTCAGTGATCCCCACAAAGACTGCCTGCGATCCACTCTTTCCTCACACTACCCCTCTCTCCAGACTCACCTTCTCTTCTTTCTGCTACAACCCCTTCCTCAAGCTGAGCCTCCAGTCTGACTCCACTTTCACCTCTCCTCACACAGACCTCCCCACCCTGACCTTCTCCCACGCCGACTCCTCCGCTTACGCAGACCCTCCCAAGCCCGTCTCTTCTCTCGCCGACCCCCTCCTCCGTCTTCTCTTCCCACAGCTCGGAGGCACGAAAACCGCCCTCCTATCCTGACTCCACTTAGCCTTTGCCCGCCCCCGCCTTCCCTGCTCACTCTCCCTACGCTGACATTGAGGCCTCTTCGCTGGGTTTCTTTTCGCAGCTGCCCCCAGCGGGTACTAACCAAAGCCTTCATCGCCAACGGAGCCCACTCTACCCAGCCCACCCCCTCAGATACCGCCCCCAGCCCCCAGCCACTCCCCCACCGCCCCCGGCCCTCACTCACCCGCCTCCCTGCGCTCGCGCAGCCGAACCTGCCCTCAGCGACACCTGACAGCAGCCCAATCAAAGAGCGACTTCTCTGCGGTACCACCAATCAGCGGAGGGCGCGCACCGGCAACAGAGTCAGGTTGCGTTGGCCGGCGCTTCTGCGCGGAGGAGGGTGGCCCCTAGTGGCTCTGGGGAGAAAGTGCAACCTGATGCTCCCCTTCCTCCGATTTCCTACTGCGTCGCTACAATCCAGATGCTTGGTCTAGATACTCTCCAATGAAACGAAGAAGTGGGGAGAAGAGCGATGCAGAGGAAGAGACGGAGTTTGTGCCATTGCACCTTCTTGAGGACAAAACCAGGCATTCTGTTTGCTTTGTAAAACAAAACGGGGTATGATATACGTAGAGATCCAATAAATGTAAGTTGAAAATATTAACAAATGTGGAAGAGTGAAAGGGAGACTGGAGACAAAAACAGAGACAGAGAGAAACAGATCAGAAAGTTAAGAGAAGGAACAGAGAGTTATTTATGGAGGAGTCAAGAAAATGGATGGACATGGAAGATTGAGTTGATTCCTGTCTCCACACTCTGCTTGCTCTCTACCTCTAGACTTGTTTGACTCCTTTAGTAGCGTTGAAGTCTTGGACAAGTCACTGAACTTCCTTCAGCCTTCGTTTTCTCATCTGTAAGAGTGGGATTAAAAAATCATTAAGGGGGTGGGGAGATGGTAGAAGAAGGTGAAGGGGGTCAAATATTTTTTTAAAAACCTCATAGGGTACTGATACGTGAAAGCATTTTGCATATGTTTGTATTATTATTATCTTTGCAGCCTCACTTAGATTTCCCTGATCAAAACAATTCCAAGTTCCCTGTTTCTTCTCTGCACCCTTAGGGATCTTACCACTTTTTCAGTAAGGTACCTCATTGTACTGACCCCAAAGCCTCCCAAATGCAATAAAGATGATTCTAAGGACTGGCCCTAAGGGAAGTAGATTCCTCCCTAGTTGCTCAGGCTCCCTTCCACCACTCCAACCCTTCAAACAAGTTATTAAAGCATCTTCTAGGTGATTAACTTGTCTTCTCATCCCCTTGAAAATGTAGACTCAGTCTCTAGTCATCCATTGGAACAATCTAATTCTATTCAATGAAATAATACATACAAGAGTTCCTTGGAATTGTAAAGTACTTTATAAATATTAAATATTATTGATAACAATAATTATTAAATAAATCAAATACCACATATATTGATTACTTAACATTCTGTAGAATGTTTTAAATGAGTATTAATACATGATGTGCCCGTCAGAGGCTCACAGGGAATAAGTATGTAAATACATAACTTTTCTCAATGGAGCTACTATTCAAATTTGGGCAGCTACTTTCCAAACTTGAGTGATTTCTCTCGTCCTCTAAGCAAGTCTTATTTTTCCTTCTGTAATTCTCTCTTCCTGCTTTTAACCTCTTTAATCTTAGTAACCACCCTCTCAAATAATCTTACTGCTCTGGAAGATTATCTCCCTCCTTTATCAGGGTAAATATACACCATTCTAAGTAATTACATTTGCTTACTCATAGCTACTTCTTAATCTGGATAATGAGCCCCCATAGCACAGGTAACATTTTCCATCTCTCCAAGGTGACCACACTCCAACTGCAGAACTCTATCCTCTGATAATTGCTCTCTTACAAGGAGAAGAAGAATTAAGGGATGGACCCAGAAGAGAGGTGGGTGGCTTCTGAGGATACCCATAAATGAGGAAGCCAGGAAAAGGAGCAAGGAGAGCCTGAAAGGAACGAAGGGCATGAGTATAGGGATGAGATGGGGTCTCATTATTGGGGCCAGAGGACAATGTAAAGGGAATTTCTCTTTCTCAAATACTCTCTTGTAAGTTTCCAATTATCTTACTGTTTTATGGGTACACCAAGATAACTGAGGGAGGGGACTAATGCCACCATGCCCACCCCACCTTAACTGACCCTCCATACTGAAGTCCCACAGCTGTATTTTGGCCCCAACATTCATTTACCTTTCTGCCAGGACAAAAGTCAAGTCACACTAAAGTCGCACTGGGAGCTGTGGGAACAAAGCCCTCTTAAATCTGAGGAGCAAGAGGAGGAGAGGGGACCAGAAGGAAGGTGGAAATTCCCTGGAGACTGTATGCCCTTGGACACCGCTTCCCTTTGCACTCTGGATTAAACAGCATTAGGGAATCAAGAGAGGAAATACATGTGGTGTATGGAGACCTGTGCCTACCTGTTCCATTCCTACGCCCAATCATCTCACCACACCCTTCACCTCACCTTACACTCCACTCCAGCCCGGGAACTGGGAGCTACAGAGAGGGAAGAACAGGGAAATGAGGAAGAGGAAACTAAGAATTCCTTGCCCAACCCCAGCTCCACGCCCAGTGCAACCAACAGATAGGCAAGCTTGCAGAGACTACTCTGAGGGAGTCCTGTGAGCAGCAAACTGGTCTGAGCTTGGAAAAGACTGCGAGAAGTAAAAGAAAAGGTGAAGTAAGGGATGAGAAGGAGGGTGGAGGAGGAAAAAAAGTGGGGGATTCTGAGAGGTGTAGGCAGGATGTAGCAGGGCGTCAGGCTTATGGGGCAGGGTCGGGGTGGGGGAACACATCATAGATGGGGTAAGAGTTCATGTTTCCCTAATTCCTCTCAACTTAGTAAAGAGAGCACAGGTGTGAAGGGAGGCGCCTTCGTCCTTTTCCTGGTTAAAAGGAAAAGGTGACCTTGAGCTAGCCGGTGTCCTTCCCAGTGTCTGCCTCTAACTGCTTTTTCTGTGTCTTTCTCTGGTATCTGTGTTTATCCCGCGGTTTGCCCTCGGCCTTCTCCCCTGAGAAGACGGAGAGGTTGCTGGGGCAGGCTGAAAACAGAGAAGAGGTTGGGCAATGTCACTCTCACCCCACGGAGTGACGAATCGGGTGTCCAGTTAAACCGAGAGGCTTGGGGGAAGGGTGTTCAGGTTTCGCCAGACCCCTCGGGTGCTGTCCTTTACTTGGTGCTGAAATCTGGGCGGCCTCGTCCCGGGGATGCGGGCCCCCAAATCTACCTGGCGGATGCTGCCCACCTCTGCCCCCGCACACCTAGCGCAGTGGCAGGCGGGAAGGCGGGGTCTAAGTGAGCCCCACCCCTGGAGACTGCGGCTGGGCCTCCCTGTCCTCCGCCCGCCCGCCAGCTAGCTCATTGCGCCTCTCCTACAGTCTGGTTGGTACCCGCTCCCATTCCAGCCTCCACTCCGGCCCCCATTTCGGCTCCAGCCTCGCACCCAGTTCCGGCCCACAGTCCGCCTGGTTGCATCCTCCCTCCTGGTTCCTGCCCTGAGCCAGCGCCTGCTCCGGAATTCTGTAGCAGGGTCCTCAAGCCATGGCCGGTCCTTTCTCTCGTCTACTGTCCGCCCGCCGGGGGCTCAGGCTCCTGGCTTTGGCTGGAGCTGGGTCTCTAGCTACTGGGTTTCTGCTCCGCCCGGAACCTGTACGAGCCGCCAGTGAACGACGGAGGCTGTATCCCCCGAGGTATCAGTGTCTGAACCCTCCCTCCCCCCGGGGAGGGGCGAGTCATGATGGGAACGAAGATGGGGATGGAGATGAGGACCCGGGCCACAGAGAAGGGCTATAAACACGAAGGCTCTAGAGTGGGGCGCTCTAAAGTCTGGAGTGGGGCATTGTACAGTGGGGTGGGGGTGGAAGCTAAAATCATAAGGCAAAGCATTCCTGGAGACCTGTAACCTGCAGTCCCTGCCCCCAAGACCAGCTCTGTCCCTGTGAGTTCTGGCTGCACCCATTCTGTCAAAATCCCTAATTGAGAGACCAGGAACTGTCCTTTTTGATCTCCATCTCCTTTCCTGCTGCTCTCCCACATTTCCTGAATTCCGCTCCTTAGCCTTTCCCCTCCCCCATTCTTAATGTTGTGCTCAGGGCAGGAAAGAACTGAGCAGATCGGGGGAATTGAGCTGGTCAGCCAGAGGAAGCTAGAGCTGTTGGGAAAGAACAGCCCCTGAAAGTCCCTAATGAGATTACCGAGGTTTAGCCTCCCTGTAATGTCCCCTCCTCCCAAGGAGCACAGCCAGACATAGCTACCTGGACAGCTCCCAGCTGACTGCACTGGGTCTAGGACCCCTGTGCCCTCTCTCCATGGTTACTGGGTCCCCCCCCCCCCTAGCGCTGAATACCCAGACCTCCGAAAGCACAACAACTGCATGGCCAGTCATCTGACGCCAGCAGTCTATGCCCGGCTCTGCGACAAGACCACATCCACTGGTTGGACGCTAGATCAGTGTATCCAGACTGGCGTGGACAACCCCGGCCACCCCTTCATCAAGACTGTGGGCATGGTAGCTGGAGATGAGGAGACCTACGAGGTAGGGGGCCCCCCATAGTTTCCCTGGTGACCCAACTCATCTTCCCAGTAATCCCAGCGCCTTCTCCCTAAAGACTCTTCACTTACCCTCAAGAGTGGACCATTCATACTCATGTTTTCTGACCCAGTGAAATCAATCCACATTTAAAACCAGGGAAGGGATTCCCTCTCCTTAACCACCTTCTCCCTCTAAATCTCCCTCAGGTGTTTGCTGAGCTTTTTGACCCTGTGATCCAAGAGCGACACAATGGATATGACCCCCGGACAATGAAACACACCACTGACCTGGATGCCAGCAAGGTGGGTCAAATATTCCACTTCTGATTTGCATGGCCTTATGTACAACATTCTGTTTTTCCAATCCTTAATGATTTCCAGACTTGTAATCATTATATTGCTGAGCTTTTAGTCTGGGTGAGGGGAAAGAATTGTGTCTTAAGGAGCAGCAGATATGGAGAAGAGAGGGTGGTTGAGAATGACCATATTGCAAGGGAGGCAGTTTTGGGGAAGGATCACCATGCCCCCTTCAACTGGAGTATTGCCCAGTGCATGCAATGAGGACCCTTCTAGTCCTTAAGGTCTCTCCTTCCCCATGGCCCTCTGTTCCCACCCTCTGTGTTTCTGTGACTTATATTAATTTATCTTATTCCCCAGATCCGTTCTGGCTACTTTGATGAGAGGTATGTATTGTCCTCAAGAGTCAGAACTGGCCGAAGTATCCGGGGACTCAGTCTACCCCCAGCCTGCACTCGGGCAGAGCGACGAGAGGTGGAACGTGTTGTGGTGGATGCACTGAGTGGCCTGAAGGGTGACCTGGCTGGTCGTTACTATCGGCTCAGTGAGATGACAGAGGCTGAGCAGCAGCAGCTTATTGATGTGAGGGGCCTGGAGAAGGATCTGGGTGGGGGGAGCAGAACGAAAGAGTTAGAGGAGAGGCTGGGCCTGATGAGCTAGGTGGGCTCCAAGAGCCCTAGGGGCTGCTGTGAGAATTTTTAATCCAGGTCCCTTTATTCTCTCCAGGACCACTTCCTATTTGATAAGCCTGTGTCCCCATTGCTGACTGCGGCAGGAATGGCTCGAGACTGGCCAGACGCTCGTGGGATCTGGTATGAGGCTTACCTTACCTCTTTTGTGCCCATGTCCCCATAAGTGCCTTCTTTTCTCTGTCTCCCCCAATGCTTGCCCTGCCTCTTGATCCCTGTCCTTCCCTCTCGCCTGCCCTCAGGCACAACAATGAAAAGAGCTTCTTGATCTGGGTGAATGAGGAGGATCATACACGGGTCATCTCCATGGAGAAGGGTGGCAACATGAAGAAAGTGTTTGAAAGATTCTGCCGAGGCCTCAAAGAGGTTGGACAAGAGTGGATAAGGGAACTAAGTGGGAGGACATAAGGAAAAAAACAAAGGCTAGAACAGGTAGATTAACCATGTAATTTATCAACCAACCCAGGATATTTCTGATAGTGAAAGAGATCACCATCGATTACTCCAAGACAATAGTTATAAATTAGGACTGTCCAGGGGCAACCAGGATATATGGTCACTCTAAGAATCGGAAGAGAGAAAGAATGTCAGGAATCTAAGGAAGTAAATAAAGCAGTTGCCAAATAATGTGAAAAAGGAATAACTGAGATGGTGAGTCAATGCCTGGGGTGTGTGGTGTGGGATGGTAGCGTGTGCAGATAAGGAAAAGGTTTTAGCCTGGGTTGATGTGTGGAGCAAGAGGTTGGCATGTTCATGGTTCTAATGTAACCAACTCAGTTCTGAGCCAAGGTAGGCCTTGACTTTGGGTTCTGTGATTCTTGCTAAAATATTATGTCTAGGTTTTAAGCTGAGAGCGGGACGGAGATGGGGTAAGGTGGAGGATGAAATGGCTTAAGAAGCGCTAAATGAGGGGTTGAACGGGATCCTCAATCCTATATGGATTGGGTCTCCATATTCAATTCTAGGTTAGGAATCCCCATAAACCCAATTCTTATTATATGTTTTTCTACATACACAGTTCTATTTTGGACTTGTAAAGAGAGGGAGCTCCTCTTTCTTTTAGATTCTAGCTTGGAAATTTCTACTGTTTTGGGCAAGTAATAGATAACGTATTCTAACTGTAAGCTGGTAGGGGAGTAATTTTTAAATTATATGCCTCAGTTTCCTCATCTATGAAATTGGGATAATGAGACTTCCCACATTTTAGGGTGTAGTGAGGATTAAATGAGATAATACATGTAAAATGCCTGGCCCATAGTCAGTGCTCAGTAAGTGTTAGCTGCTGTTATTATTCTAGATGGAAGGGTTTCCCCATGTTCCGCATGTAAGATGGCCCCCTGTGCCATGGTTCTTTCTGCACTTTACTCATGTTAGGTAGTGGTCTTCACATCTATCACTCTGGCAGATCCCCTGTCTCTTCAACTCTATTAGTCATCTTCATGATTAGGATACTTAGTGAAACAAAAACATCCTTCCCACACCACCCTCTACACACACACACACACACACACACACACACACACCTATAAGTCTGGCCCTTCTGCATTGTTTTCACTTGTCTCTCTGCTTTCACACATGTGCTCCTTCCATAGCTAACAAAAGGCTCTCTTGCTTCTTCCTGTTGCAAAGTGTACACTCTGTTTTTCTGCCTGAAAGGACCCTTCCAGGCTCTAAGCTCATTAGCAAAGGAAATGTAATCAATGCATACAGAGCTCACTGAATAATCAATCCTTTCTCAGCTCAGTTTAACACCACCGTTCTTCCCCTTGATCATCCTAGTGCATTATTCCCTCAAGTTTCTCTTCTTTCATATAGAATATTTTTCTGCAATCTTATCATTGTGGGCTTCCAACATCAAAATTACCTTGTATGCAAGATAATAAATGGTTTGCACCCAAAACAAAACATGCCTAAAAAAAAAAAAAAAGAAAGAAAGAAAACTGAGCCATGTCGTTCCTTCACATCCCAAGTTTCTGGTTCTAGACATATTTCTAGATTTTCTATGGGTCTAGCTAAGGGAGGGTCCACATATTCCTGACTTTTCACTAACAGAGCCTTTGTGGACTCAGGTGGAGCGGCTGATCCAGGAGCGTGGCTGGGAGTTCATGTGGAATGAGCGTTTGGGATACATCTTAACCTGTCCGTCTAACCTGGGCACTGGACTTCGAGCAGGAGTACACATCAAACTGCCCCTGCTAAGCAAAGTAAAGGCGCTGTGGGGTTAGAGAGGGGTGTGAGTGAGGAAGGTCGCTGTGTGTGGATGGGAAGGAGTGGGCATTTTGGAAAAGAGCCAGACACTCTGTGGCTAAAGGGTCAGGGAAAGAGCTCTGAGCAGGTTCAGGGCTCTCGCAGGTAGGACCAGCCTCCGCTCCTACTGACCCTGCGCCCATTTTCTGTCCCCTCTAGGATAGCCGCTTCCCAAAGATCCTAGAGAACCTAAGACTCCAAAAGCGTGGCACTGGAGGAGTGGACACAGCTGCCACAGGCAGCATCTTTGACATCTCCAATTTGGACCGACTGGGCAAGTCAGAGGTGAGATCTTCAGGGATTCGGGTGAAGAGAGGTATAGGTCTGTGGGGGTTGAGATATGACAGTGAGTCTCGGGAATGTCATAGAATCTGAAATAAAATTCAGGTGGAGTGGGGAGGAAACTGGAAATGAGTTCTCAGAGCAGGCAAATTAGTGCTAACGAAAGAAACTCAGGTTGTGGGAAGCAGAGATCAAGGTTTAGTGTCCCTCAGGTGGAGCTGGTGCAACTAGTCATCGACGGAGTAAACTATTTGATCGACTGTGAACGGCGTCTGGAGAGAGGCCAGGATATCCGCATCCCTCCTCCGCTCATCCACAGCAAGCATTAAGTCCCCATCCTCAGCTGATGACTTAAGATCCCCAGGACTTCTGCCATTCTAATGGTGGCCCATTCTCCTTGCCCTGGATGCAGCCCCCTGACACCCTCCGTCCCAGTAAAGAAACCTTGCTATGCGCCAGCTGTCTGTGTTATTTCTTATGGTGGGGATGAGGAGGGAGTGACCTCCACAAAAGGCAAAAAGGCAATGGGGTAAGTTATGATGGAAAGAGACTCCAGATATGGCATGCCAGGAACACTATTCTCAGGTGGGTAGAAAGCATTAGCATTTTCCCCATATTTCTCATCAGCACCCTGAGAATAATTAGAATATACTTCCATTTACACTTTATTCACTGTGACTTAAGATTTCTTTCCCAACAATCTCTCTGTAACTGTAGACACAGGCTCATAGCAGGTTGCCAAGGAAGCAGATGGTTAATACCAGGGCCCAGGAAGGTCGTGACCAGTTCTGGAGGCCCCAGGCTGTGCTTCGATCTATAATGAGACAGAATGGAAGGAATGTCACAACTATGTTCCCCAGAAGCTATTGACACTTGGAAACTATCTGCCTGTATACCCCCTTCAGAGATCTCTCTAGGTAGGTTCTATGAGCCAGATAGCACCAAGTTAGGGGTCAGATTCTGGGTCAGGAGATGGAGGGTCAAGCTGTGCAGCTGGGAACTCACCCTGCTGTTCTGGGCTCTCCATCCCCTCATGCTGGGCCCATGCAACTGCTCGTCGCTGCTCAGGACTCAGGAAGGCCATTTGCTCAGGAGTGACAGCCACAGCCTGAACACTGGTGAGGCTAGACAGCTGGGTGGGGCTGAACACCACCTGGGGGTGGGAACAGGCATCAATATATCGAGTGTAGCCCCTGTTGAGCTCTGGCTCTCTTGTGGTCACTCCAGACCCCAGTCCATCAACACTTACGGCAAATTTCGGAGCAGGGATGACAGAAATGGCAAGAGGGGTAAGGCCCTGGATCTGTTCCGCCAGCAGTGCTGAAAGAGCCAGGTCTGGGATCCCAGCTGTTGAAGCAAGTGGAGTGGGCATCTAAACCTTGTCTTAGACTGGCCTTTTCCAGTCTCTTCAAATCTCTACACCTTCCCTAACCACTCCAAAAGTACCCTACCATATTCTTCCCCAACACATCTCCAGCCTGTTACCTAAATGCCCTCCCAGACTCCCACTTGGAGAATTCCAGAATAGTCTTCTCCCCAGTCCACCCATGGTATGGAAAAATAACACCTGACAACTAGCACCAGCAGTGGCCCAGCCTCCCTACCTGCTATTGTACCAATTTCAGTGAAGATCTCAGGCCCCCAGTTACTGACTGGACCAAAACCACCAGGTAGTACGAGGAGTTGGGCCAGAACCTCCAGTTGTTCCTCAGAGCACTGGAGATGCAGGTTGCCCAGGAAGAGAGCTGCTTGGCTATGGGAGAGTGAGAAGGAAGGGAGAAGGATTCAGCCGTGGTGATCGGGGCCACGGTCAGGAGATGGGGGTAGAGATGGCTTCAGGTGAGGTCCCTTCCTCCATGGGACCACTCCTTCATGATCCTTCCCTGCCCAGTGAGCCCACCTTCACCTCAGTACCACCACCCACACCCCCCCTTCCCATGTGACCTAAACTCCCAACTGCTGATATGCTGTAGCTCCTCTGGTCGCAGTCCACAGAGCGTGTAACCCAGTGCAGTCAGGTGAAGGAAATCCAGGTGGCTCATATGCCGGCCACTCTGCCGCAGGAAACTGGAGACCACGACCCGGAGCTGGGGGGAGGGTGGAGGGCACAGGATAAGGAGAGGAATCATGGGGAATTAATAGATGGGGAAGTGATTAGGAAAGTGACACAAGTGCTACTGGGTTATAGTCTTATGATTGAGACCTGAAGATCCAACAGCCATGAGGAAGGTTGAGAATCCTAAAAAGAAAAGGACAAAAAAAGAGGAGGCCTCAGGGAAAAGAGGCAGGAGAGAGTATTATGTCTCGAGGGCCTTAAGGTGAGTAAATACAGAGTTCCTAAGGCCATTAGTATGGGGTATTAAGAAAAGAAACTAAGAATGACCAGGCAGTCACAGGAAAAAATTCCTTGGATTTTAGATAACCTAGAGGCCTGGATCTGTGCGATGGATGTTTGGAAGGTGCTAGGGGGGAGGGAAGGTGTTACCTGGATGGAGCTCCAGCCGTCTATCTGCCCCAGGGTGCTCAGCACTCCCCAGTCTACCAGGATTAGCTCCTGTAGTTCTCGCTCTCCTAGACCTATTAAGAGCCGACCCAGCTGCAGGATCTGTTCAGGGCGGAATCCCCGGGGGGGACCCCACAGCTAGGAGAAAGAGAAGAACAATGTGAATGGAAAAAGCACTGGACTAGGAGAATGATGGGTCTTAGTCTTGCCTCTGACCTTAGCTGTGCAACTCTAGGCAAATCACATGCCTTCTCTGGGTCTTAGTTTCCTCAACTGTAAAATGAGAGGATTAGATTAAGGTTCTTCTGAGTAAGGTGTTATTGACAGATTCTGGAGTCTCAGTAAGAAAAAATAGCAGACTCTAGTCCATATGGTATTTGTCTTTCTCTATATAACTTATTTTACTTAGCACAATACCCTCTAGTTCCATCCACGTTGTTACAAATGGCAAGATTTCATTCTTTTTTATGGCTGAGTATTCCGTTGTATATAGTATGTACCAAACCCTAAAATTCTTTTTTTTTTCTTTTTTCTTTTTAGTTGGGTAACTGTGTTTTTTCCAGGACCCATCAGCTTCAAGTCAAGTTTTTGTCCTTCAATCTAGTTGTGGAGGGCACAGCTCAGCTCCAAGTCCAGTTGCAGTTTTCAATCTAGTTGCCATATGTGGTGGGGGGGTAACGGAGAGGGCACAACCCACCATCCCGTGTGGGAATCGAACCAGCAATCTTGTTAAGAGCTTGTGCTCTAACCAACTGAGCTAACCAGCCGCCCCAAACCCTCTAATTCTTTTATCTCCTATTTTCCCCACGTCTCACCCAGCTGTCCATTCATTTGTGTCCTACACCACACCCAACCAGCTCCCTCATGTTTTTCCACCCCCAACCCCGACTGGCCCCCACCCCTAACCTGTTTCGCCTTGCCCATCGCTGCCCGTAGTTCCTCAGGCCCAAGGCCCGAGTCTCCTGCAAACAGCGCCAGGCAGTCCTCAAAGTCTGAGAGCTCCATCTCCGCAATCTGGGTTGCAGACCAGGCTGCTGGGAACGTCCCCCGTATATCTGCACAATTTGGCACAGGTTCTGAAGGGGAAAGGCAGGGTTGGAGTCAGTGTAGAATTAAAGTATGCCTGGAGAGATACTGATAGACGGAGTGAACCCTCCAACCTTTGGAGGACAGGCCAATGTGGGCAGTATGGGTCAAGGGATTACTATCGTGAGAGATTTATAGGACTCAACGGATGTTAGAACAAGTGACTGGAGAGGACACTGTATAGATGGAAGATTGAGGGGTTGCCCAGGGATTTAATGGCAGATCTAGGTTAGAACCCAAGTCCCTAGCCCCAAGGTATCTCCTTCCTGCATCCTAAGCATCTTCCCAGCAGAGAAGTCAGCTGTTCACAGGGATAAGAGAGGCGGAAAAGAGGATCGTGAGCTAAAACTGAAATGGGTTATAAATTCCCCGAGTTATAAAGTGCTAGAACTAGAAGAGACATTGAAGATCATCCTTTTAACCCCTGAACTTTATAGTTTAGGAAGCCCAAGCCCAGAGAGCAGAAGGTGTACAAATCTGCTCAAAGGGCACAGCACACCTACAGCCCCAACTTCTGACTACATTGTTGGATACTTTTTCCTATTCGCCTTGCTAGAGGTCTGAGGATATGGGTAGTTTCACCTGGAAGATAGTCCACCGTAGGCTGCACAACCCCAGCTACTAGAGCTGCTTTCTTGGAAGCGAGTTGTGGACCCCCGCACAGCTGCCCAGCTCTGCTCTGTTCCCAGCTCTGCTGCTTTTCTAGGAGGCGCTCCAAGGTCTCTGGGCCCAAGGCCTCCTGTGTGAGAAGGTAGAGGGTGGGTGGGGAGACCTGGGCAGGTCAGGGGCAGCTGCTGCAGCTCTAATTCCAAAGTCCTGTCTCTTTTTAGCAGTCTCCTCCAGATTCAGGCTTCACATCCTTTGCCCTCAACCTTCTTGATCTTTGCTCCCCAGAATCAGCTCACCAGTCCCTCTCTGTTCCCACTCCCTCCTTTGTTCCTTCACCTCACCCTGGGGATCAAGGAAATCGCCTCAGTAGACAGAGTGAACACTAAGCGTCCAGCTTGCTCGACTTCATCCTGGCTCCACAGCTCTGGTTTCCTGGAGGACAGAAAGAAGATCAGGGACTGGGATGCTGAGGAAACTGTAAGGAAAAGGAAGAGGAAAAGAGACTATGCTGGAATTTTGGGGACTCAGGGCTCCAAGGGACCGCAAGCATATTGCATGGGCAGCCGCTGATAATGGTGGTTGAGAGGTTTGGTGTAGGATGAATTAGAATCTGAAGTTCTGAAAGGTCCATACCCAAGAACAGGCTCCTGTAGCAGCAGCCATCCAAGCTCTGTGGTAAAGGGCTCTCCTAGGCAGAAGCCCTGCAGCTGGCTGAGGTGAGCCAGCAGGATCTGCAGGGGGATCCGTCGTGTGCTCTCCATCCCCAGGAATCCAACCAAGGGGCCCAATGTCTCCAGAACTTCCCTTGAGATTGTTGTCTCCTTTGGAGCCTGGAAAGGGGCATCGGGCCTTGGGACAATGCGCCTCTGACTCAGACGACCAGATTCTTGCATCCAGACACCAAGACCTTTGACCTTCCCTCCTTTCAGCTCCCAATTCAAGACCCTATAATGTTCACTGCCATTGTTCACTTTCTTAAACAATGAGCCCAGATAGGAGCAGGCAGAAAAACTGGGAGGAGGAAGCCAAGGGATTTCCTGGACTCCAAGGGATGTGGGCAAGAAACATGAAGCAAGTTATCAAGAGGTGGATCTAAGGGCTCAGGCCTTGTAGATAGGAACCTGCTTGGTAGCAAAAGTGTGGAGTTGGACCTAGAAGACAGAGAACGTTTTCTGAGAGGTAAGAATTGCCTAGGCATCAGCTCTGAATCTGGTAGGGTGGACTCTTACCAAGTTTTGTAGTGCCTTCTCTGCCAGGGCTGCCCGGTGGAGTGGGGTCAGTGCCAGCAGTTGCTCTGGAGCAGCTCTTACCAGCTCCACCACCAACATGATGGATTCATTGGACAGTCTGTCCATCAACCGGACCCTATAGCAATTTGACAACAGGGACACTCAGAACTGAGCCAAGTTGAGAAGGAACCACAGAATGCCACATTTTCCAAACAAGCAGCAACACCAGATCAAACCTGGTGGCCCTGACAGGAACTGATATTAAACAGCCTCAGATCCAAGTCCCTCTATAGTGCTTGAAGGGAGAGAACAAAGGGACTGACATATTTGTAGTCTTCCTGAAAAGAAATGACAAACAATCCTACCACATCTAATTGAATCAAAAGCCAAAAATATTAAGTACCATTAAAAGTTTTCCCCATTTTATACGTTAAAAAAAACCCTGAGGTTCACAGAAACCAAATGGTGGGGTCTTACTCCCAATTCCTGCTTTCCTCTACTTGTTATGAGGGGGTTCCCTCTCATTTGTATAATGCTATGTAGTTTACAAAGTTCTTTTAGGTGTTATCTCATTTGATCCTTTTGACAAAACCTGGGGGTAAAATAGGTATTTTTCATATCCTCTCTCACAATGAAGAACTTGGATCTTCCAACTCATGGTCTGAGATCATTCACTTCATCTAGGCCCTTGGGATTCTAAATTATCTCAAAGAACCAACATATTTAAACAGATTTGAATAGCATTAAAAAAAATACTTTTTCCCAGAAATCAGAGGTGACATTCTGTACTCTGTCTAGGGTTGCCAGTCCTGGAACTGGGCCACCAAGTACTACAAGAGCCAAAATATGTGGAAAGGCCTGTAAAAATGTAAGGACAAGGTCAACTGCTTTTACCACCACCTCATCCCCAAGAAGACTAACATGAACCTTTTCCTCCTCTGACTTACAGTTCTGATGGCTCCTCTGAGTTGGGAGGAGCCTTAGGTTTATCTCCTTTCCCCTCAACCCATACTTGAATCTGCTCTATAATATTCCTGCCATGGGCCAGTCAGACTAGCCTTGAATAGCTCCAATGACTGGGAACTCACTACTTCAATTTCCCTTACATTTGGGCAAAATCTGCTTTTCATTCATTGGTCCTAGTCATGCCCGATGGGGCCATTCAGAAACATGCCAATCTACTTTCTATTTGATAGCCCCTGGGGTATTTGAAGGCATTTATCACATTTTTCATACATTTTCTCCTCCGAACACACTGAGAACACAGTGCCCTAAGCAGACTATAATCCTCTGATGTAAAATTGGACCATTGCTTCCCTCATTTCAGATACTCTGTCTCTATTAATGTGGCCTAGGTTATTTTCAGATTGCTTGGCAGGCCACATCAGTGTTGTCACTGTCAGCTATTCCATGCTGGGGCCATATTCTGGGAGCCAGCCTATACACAGAGCAATTTGAATAGAATCCTTTGCTTCTGGCTATAACTGATGCCAAGGAATCACCAGACAGACAACCACCACCTCTAGGGCATTTTCCAAGGGCAGATCTTCTACTCCAGGCTGAGTTTTCTAAGGACCCAGTATCTCCAGCTGTAGCACTTACGGTAAGTCCAGGAGTAGCTTGGTGTCTAGCCCACTCAGCTCTGGCCCCAGGGTGGCCAGCTCTGGCTCTGGCATTGTCATCCTCCGCTGTAGCTCCGCCCAGATACAGGCCCTCTGTGGAACAGGGCGGGGAAGCAGGAGCAAGACAGAGCTGAGCATGGCAGCTGGGTCCCGTACCTAGGGTGCATGCCTCCCTGCTCCCATTAATGCCCAAGCACCCCTCTCACCAGGCTCCCTCGCACCCCCGTGGGCAGTTGATAGATCATGTGCATCACTTCCAGGAAATCTGCCATTGAGTTGATCTGCTGCAGAAACTTACAAGACATGCCCCCTGCCAGGGTGCCCAGAGCCCTGTGGGTATGTGAGCGGGTAGATGCTCATTCGACACATGCTACAGGCTGTCTTCTCCTTGATACCAACATTCTCAACACAAACACAGGTGTTCATTTATGGTAATTTACAGTCTGGAAAATGTTTTTCCATAGGTAGTCTCATTGGCTCCCCACAACGTCATCACTATTTACCAGAGAAGAAAATAAAGATTTACAAGAGGTCTAGTGACGTTTTCAACATCATTCTCCTAGACATGTGGTAAAGTGAGACCGAGCCATGTCTTCAGATCCTGAAGCCCATGATGCTTTTACTGTGGGTGTAGGTAAGGTAATAATTATTTCTGTTTATTCCTGCTTGGCCAGTGGCTCTGAAGTCTCTTTGGATTAAACTAATAACAGCAAATATCTATTGGGAGCTTACACTGGGCCAGGCACTGTGTTAAGTACCTTATATGCCTCACCTCATTTAATCTTCACAACTACCTATGAAGGGGGTACCATTTTAATTCTCATTCTACAGAAGAAAACCCTGAAGCTTAGAAACGTTAAATTATTTGCTCAAGATCACAAATAAGTAACAGGGCTGGCACCTGAACCCAGGTCTTCTGAACCCTTAGGTCTAGCGGGATAGGCGTGGTACTGTGGAAAGGCAGGGGGTGAGGGGAGGAGGAGCCAGGAGAATACCCACAGGTTGGGACCGTGCATCATTCATCCCCAAACCCCCCACTGCACATCACACGATGCCTGACGCACGCTAGGCATTCAAAAACTGTTGTTTGAATTAAACTCACTGCTCAACACAAGTTACTCACTGCAGATTCCTGAGGGTCAGGTTGCCGGGCACCTGCATCTTCTTCCAGAGAAACTGTGCCTACAAGAGAGAGAAAGAGGAACCGCTTCCCAGCAAAGATGTGGCCCAAGGACTTACGATGCCCTGGCCCAGGACTAGTCTGACCTTGTGGGCCCCACCAGCCTCCTACGCTCCCCAATGCCCACTCCTCTCTCAGAGTGAGAGATAAAGGAATAGGGAGGACAGAGAGGGAAGAGCAAAGCAACTCCCATTGTAAGGGGTACTACCGTAGTGATAAGGCACCAGATTGAGGGCCTCATGGGCAAGGAGATGTTGCAGATTGAGAGAGGGGAGTTGTGGGTTAAGTGTGGGAAAATTACCTGCTGCTCAGACCAGGGCAGGTCCCGGTAGCGCCTTCGGTCAGCCAGAAGAGCCGCAGAGTCCAGTTGTAGCAACTTTAGTGGGAGCAGGGGAAGCAGGCAGTCTGGCCAGGTGGTGGGGACGGGCTGCCAGTGGGGATGGGTGCAGCGGTGTAGTAACAGGTGAGAGGGTCTCGACTCAGCCCTCAGAGAAGAAGGGGAGCCATGGGGGCAGGAAGAACCAAAGCAAGGATAAGGGTGGAAGGGCATGTGCCACTGTAGCCGTGCACAGCTGAGAGCCCTCATGCTGAAGGTGATTGTGGTCAAGTGTTGCTGCTATTTAGGCACCTGATGAACTAAAGTGCCTTAGCCTCTCTGAGCCTTGGTATCTTTATCTGAAGGTGGGGTGGTCAGCCTGGAAGACTCAGACCCTTCTGACTTTGACATTGGAGGAGAGTGTGGTCCTGCTGTCCTACACCTGGCACCGGGCAGAGCTGCTAATGCCTTGGTGGGCACAGAGCTAACCCGCACTCTCAGGGCCACTGCCTGGGGCATGTGTGAAGCAGCACCAGCCATGTGAAGCTGCTTTGGAACATGGACAGGAGCTTAGTCGGGAGGCCCCACACATACCTGACCAGGGATACACACAGCTGCACCGGCACCGGTACCCATACTTTTAACTCCATCTTTCACCTGCATGAGAATGGGTAGTACGTGTGTCTGTGTCTTACTGGGTGTGCATAAGGAAGTGGGGAAGTATGGGAGGCCTTTCCTGGCCACGGGGAAGATGCCCTCCTCCCCACCAGAGCCCACACCCCTGATTGTCTCATCCTCCCTGCTACCCTCATACCCGAAAGGTCTGCAGCAGTGCTGCGGTCTGGCAGGCTGAGAGGCGTGACAGTTCAGGGGCCAGGCAGGAACAGGCCCCAACCAGAACTCGCCTAGGGATGGCCTGGAGTGTCTGAGAGCTGAGGCCTGGCAACAGAGGGTGCAAGGAGCAAAGCTCCTCCAAGGACAGCTGGGGAGCAAGAGAGACAAGAGGTCTGAAGAAGAGGGGTGGGTGGGGCTGGGGACGGTGAGGAAGTCAACAATCACAGTGCAGCCAGGCAGCAGGTATGAGGGGAGGTGAGAGAGAGGGAGGAAGGGGCAGATGTGGGAACCTGGGGAATGGCACAAAGACCTCTGGGAGATGTTGAGAAGTTGCTGCTACTTACTTCGTGCCTAGGGAGAAGCCGTCTAAGCAGCAGGACAGCCTAAAGTGGGATGGGACAGGAAACAACAGCTCTTGGGTCCCTACAGCCAGATACCAAGCAGGGTCCTATGACCTGCCCTCCAAAACTTCCAACTCCCTCTCTACTGCCCACGGTGACCAGACTGGCTGCTGACTCTTTGATCTGAGGAAGGAGGATGAGGGAGTCCTCCTCGGAACAGAGGAGTAGGAGGCTTCAGGGAGGCTGACAGTATCCCTGAATGTAATCCTCTTGACTGGGGTTCCAGAGGGTACAGGGTGGATGCCAGGGAGTGAGATAGACCCACCTGGGCAGGTGTGACACTGGTTCCCTGCAAGGCAGGAAGCATGGCTCTAAGCTGGGGCTCTGACAGCTCCTGTAGGAAGCGGAGGCCCAGCTGAGGGAAGAGAGGGGCCCAGACCCGCAGCTCCCGGGGGCTCATCACAGTTCCTCCAGATGAGCGCAACACCCCCAGAAGTTCATATGCCACCTGTAACCAAAGAAGGTTTGGGACTGAAGAGAAAAGACTGGTGAACCTTAAATCTCCTCTCTAATCCCACATCTGGATTTCCCAAGGCTTGGATTAGGGCTTGAAACTAAAGATGGGATAGGAACAGATTGGGTTCAAGATGTCAAAGGGGATGTTTGGAGTGTCATAGAGCAGATGGGGCAGGGTCAGGAAGAGGTGGTACCAGATAAGAACAGCCATGGAGTAGGAATGGAGGTGGCAGAGGTGGGGGGAGGGATGCCACCACTGTGTTCAACCTTGGTTGAAATGACTGGGCAAGTCCTTCCCACAGACCCGGAGAAATCCTAGAGTCTATCCAGGGGCTCACCCGTCCTTGTGGGCTGAGGGTCCCATTGGCCGCACATTCCAGCAGCCCCCGTTCTACTGGCCCCATCGGATCATTCAACGGTACCAGGCTCTGCAGCTCCTCAGGGGTCAGGAAACAGGCGAGGGGTCCCAGCCTGAGGAGGGCACAAAGCTGGCCTTCATGTGGTCCCTGAGACTGGTACTAAGGCAGGGACCATGTGGGCACATGGAGTAGGCACTCTGACCAATAAACTAGGAAACGCCATAAAACTAGGAGCGTGTCATAGCTAGGCCCCTGTCCTGGAGCCCTGCACTGCCTATTCTCTTGGCCCTTCCTTCCTAGGACCCAAACCACCGTGGCAGCTGGCCCTGCCTCTCTCCCTCTCTGGCCTTGATCACTGATCCCACAACCACTCACCTGCGCACCTGTTCCTCTCCATCCTGGACACTCTGGTTCACCAGGCTGCGCAGCACATGCCGGGCGTGTCCTGGCCCAAGACCTGCTGCTGGCCAGCTATCCTCCAGGGCCTGGATCTGAGATGGGGAGGGTGAGCTTGTGTTGGGGGTCACTGTGGGACACTGTGGGACACTTGTGGGGAGAGGCTCACTAGGAGACATGCCTCTGACTCCCATCCCACCAATAGAAGATGGCCTAATCAAGTAAGGAAGATGGTTCTCAGGGCGGCCGGTTGGCTCAGTAGTTGGAGCACAGCGCTCGTAACACCAAGGTCACCCGTTCAATTCCCACATGGGCCAGTGAGCTGTGCCCTCCACAACTAAAGTGAAAACAATGACTTGACTTGGAGCTGAGCTGCGCTCCCCACAACTAGATTGAAAATAATGATTTGACATGGAGCTGGTGGGTCCTGGAAAAACACACTGTTCCCCAATATTCCCCAATAAAAATTAAAAAAAAGAAAAAAAAGAAAAGAAGATGCTTCTCATACCTGGTGAGGGCTGAGCTGCAGAAAGTTCTCTAGAGGAAGGTGAGGGAGCAGAGGCAGCACTGCCCACAGCAGCTCCTGAGGCCAGGCAGGAACTTCTCCGAACAGCTCAGGGGCCAGCAGTCGCCTTGCCAGAGCCTCTTTCTGTTCAGGCCTCATTTCTGGGCTGTAATCCCGGATGGCAGCCAGGCTGAGAAGAGTAATGAGTCTTAACCCTCAGCCCTGTTCCAAATTGTCCCCTGGTTCTCTGCAGCCCCATTGTCATGGATAGGAGATTCTCCTTAGTTTCAATAGAGAGGAAGTCTCGAAGGAGGTGTTCTAGGCAAGTGGGGTTGACCTGACCTTGACAGATCAGAAGGAGTATTGTGAGGTCCTTACACGCTGTCATTGGCCAAGAGGGATGGTGGGAAGCGCATCAGATCAGAGACAGCCAAGAAGGGGATGAGTGGTGACAAGTCAATGAAGAGTTGGGAGGTGAGGCGTGGGTAACGTTGGAGCAGCAAGGCTGTCAGGCGACCCAAGGCCTGCTCCTCAGATGGTGGTACCTGTCAGGGCACAGGAGTGGATGATGGCTTGGGAGATGCTCAGTATCTTTGATCTTTCTTGAGTTCCTCCTTCCTTCGTACACCAGGTTTCAGGCACTCTTGATTCCCAGATTTCGCCCTCCACCCTGTTTCCCTTTCCCTCTATGCCCACCTGCAGCTGAGCCCAGGAACGGTGCATGAGCGTCAGGAAGCCCTGAGCGGCCTCCCTCTCTGCTGAAAGCACCAGTTGCTGGAGATTTTCCGGGGGCATGTGCAGGTATGCCTGGGAGTAAGAAGTCATGGTGAGTATGGCCTCACTGGGCAGTGACCTCGGGCCACAGTCTACCCCTGTGCTCCTCCATCTGTTACCTGCATTAGAATCTGCAAGGCCCAAACACTCTTCTCCCTCTGGAGCAGATCCCACAGCACAGGCTGGTGGGGAGACAGAAAAGATGTCAAGAGAGCTGTCTTCTCTGTCCCTCCTGTAGCTTCCTCAGGCAATCCCACTCCGCTTGCTAGGATGCTTGTTCTTCACCTGAAGCTAGTATGTGTTTCTCCTCAAATATTACACTTCTCTAGGTCAGGGACGATGTCTCTAACTTCCATATCCTCTTCCAAGCCAGGTCCATAGTTGGCGCAATAAATGCTTGTGGATCAAAAGCAAATTACTACAAGCCTATCTAACCCCACTTCACTGGTCCCAGGGCTTGAGAAATATGGGTGCTATCATGAAGTAAGGAATCTTGCATACCCTACAGAACCCAGCAAAGTGCCTTACACGTAATAGGCTATGAATGAATTAGGGTGTTTACGTATTCTAGCCCCTTCAACACTACAGAGAAGAAACTGAAGCTCAGAAAAGCTAAATTAAATTACTTGCCCAAGACCACACTAATTTGTGGCATAGTTGAACCTAGAATCCAAGTCTTCTGCTTCACACTCCCCCTGAATTTTTCTCATTTCTGCCTGTCTTCTTATATTTTGCCAGCCTCCAGTTCTCACTCTCTAAGGATAGAATTAGAGCCTTCTAACTTGATCCCTTTCCTTTCTGGAGCAGAGAGGGGGAGAGTCAAAAAATCGGAAAGAATAATGAGATAACATTTATCACGTGCTTCCATATCATTCACTGTGCTAAGTGTACAGCATGAATTATCTCATGTAATAAGCACCATTCTTCTCCCCCATTTATAGAGGAGAAAAACATTGTTCAGAGAGGTTAAAAAACTTGTCCAAGGTTGATCACAGAACTAAGAGGTGAACCCAAGGCTGTCTGACTCCAGAGCTATATGCTTAAACCACTGCTGCTCAGTAGTGAATTCCCCAGGAGGCCCTTCCCTCTGTTCCAGGAGCTTTCACCTTGGCAGATCACTCACGCTGAAGCAGGCCAGCAGCTCCATCTTGCCTATACCAGAGCTGGAGCTGTCAGTGAGTTCAAAGTCCAGTGAGGTCGGCTGTTCCTCCTGTTCCAGGTATTCCCCAACTGTCCGCAGCAAACTGCGCCGGCCCTCTGGGCGGAAGGCATCCCAGAAGGAGCAGTTGTCTGGGAGACTGGAGAGCAGCAGGGCCTGGCCCAGCATCCCCTGGGCTTCTGTCCCTCCGGCCCCTGGACCCAGGAGGAAGGTCAGCAGGCGAAGGAGATAGTGTAGGCGTGTGGGGTGGGCAAGGACCGGCACAGAGGACTGACAGCGTGGCAATTGGGATAGCATGCCAAGCAGGAAGGGGCCTGGGGCCAGGCAGAGTGGGGATGGTCCCAGTGGTGGCAGAGAGGGCAGAAGAGGGCCCAATAGCCCATCTAGGAAGCAAGTGTCATTGCCCCCACGACTTATTCTGCACTGGCCTGTTAGCCAGGGCCAGAAGGGCACCAGGGCCTCGTACAGAGTGTCATTGGCACAGACCATCATCAGGAAATTGCCCCCATCTGGGCAGCGTTCCCCACAGGGTCCAATGTGGCAGGGCGGGAAGGCAGTGATATCTAGGGTGGGGCCCTGGCACACATGCTGAACCCAAGCCTGATTGCTGGGGGGCACAGCCTGCAGACTCGCCTCCCCACACAGCCGCTCGGCCCACAAAGTCTCATTCTCCAAGAAGCAGCCCCAAAAGATCTCCGGGGTGACAGGAACAGGGGGCAGGCCGTCAGGGCAGCTGGTAGGAGGTGGAAGCAGACCAGCACAGAGCCGCTTTACCAGGCGGCGGTTGGGGCCAGACAGGGCTGAAAAGGAGAGGTTGCTACAGATTGCCTCCAGGAACTGATCAGGAAATTGGTCATGGCAGGCCTGTAGCCAGCCCTGGGCACCTGGTGCCCACGAGACTGCATACCACACAGCTGTCTGGCAGATGGCAGTGATGCTGGGCGGGGGCTGCGGGGTGGCAGGCTTGGTGAGCTGGCAGAGCAAGTGAATGGAGAAGTTGGAAATGCTGTAGGGTGGTGCTGGGCCCGAGTGGTTCTCACAGATGGCCTCCACAGAGATGGCTCGCCGTTGGCGAGGGCTGATGTGGGCTGAGGGCTGGGAAGTCCTGGGCAGAGGCACACCCGCGCTCAGGCAGTGGAGGAGGGCGGGGGGTGGGGGGGGTGATCCAGACAGAAAGCCCAGCTCCTGGACGTCCCAGGAAAGGTTGTGCCGGACGCCCCTGGGTGCAGAGGGAGGAGCAGGCAGGAT
Source organism: Rhinolophus sinicus (assembly GCF_057876585.1). Taxonomy (NCBI): domain Eukaryota; kingdom Metazoa; phylum Chordata; class Mammalia; order Chiroptera; family Rhinolophidae; genus Rhinolophus; species Rhinolophus sinicus. Next base: position 139,884,882 of record NC_142503.1, read on the forward strand.
CTGGTCAGTTTACATTTCCTCCATTTGAAGAGTCTGACCCTGGCCCACAGCCCTGCAGGGGGTGGTGGCAAGCATAGGCTTTTCCAAAAGTGAGGTCCCTGGGAGTATAGGAATTACTGGTTTAAATGCTGGGATGGTGGGAAAGGGAGCGAGGTCTGCCCTGCCAAGGCACAAAATAACCTAGGAGCAGCCCAATTGGAGTCCCTTCTATCTACCTGGCTTCCTTCTTTCTCCTTTCTTCATATGCTTTTAGGTAGTTTAAACACAACCCTCAGTAGGCCTTATATCAGGAAATCTGCCCAGCAGCTGAATATATCTAACTGTGCTCTGGCTCTGGTGTACTGAAATAGCAAGTAGTGGAGGAATCGGTCCTGCCTTTTCTTTCCACATCCTGTCTTTATTAGCTAACATTTATTAAGTGCTATGTGCCAGGCACAGCTCTATGTGGCTTACACATACAGTATCAACTCACTTAATCCCTTGCAACAACTCTGCAGTAGTTAACATTACCCATTCACAATTGGGGAAACTAAGGTATAGAATGAGACTGTGAGCTGCACAAGGTCACCTTAGCTGTGGAAGAAGTAGAGCTGGGACACCAACCCACACAGTCACATTGCAAACCACACTCCTCCCATCAGTTTTCTCTTCCATTCTAGAAGCTAACAACTTCCCAGGCCCAATTCCCCAGAACTCCTCTCCTGTTACTTACCATAAGAGCAGTTGCTGTAGGTTGCCTAGGAGGGAAAGAGTAAAGCAGAGGACTGCCCCAATCTCGCCCCTTCTTGCCTTGCCATAACCCAGCCCTGACCCCGGCAGCACTCACCTCCCTGGCACTGCCCATTGGCATCAGGCTCTGGTTGCCCCAGAAGGGAAAAGACCTCATCCTGCAGGGAGTCCGTGACACGGAGCAGCCCCTCCTGGAAGGCAGCATAGAGGGGGGCCCCCACTGTGCGCAGCAGACCTCCCCAAAGAGCCTCCTCAGAGCTCAGCTCCCCCACGGGGGTGAGCAAAGCCAACAGACCCTGTAAAAGGTGGGGGGCTGGCTCCCTCCCATCCAGGCCTGTGATGTTGGTGAGGTCCACACTGGGCTGCACCTGCACCAAGGCCTGCCAGCGTGTGCCTTCTAACAACAGCAGCAGAGAAGGCAACCAGTCAGCCACCAGGACGCAGTCGGGAGGACCATCGCGGGTGCATGGGGGCCGGGTAGGGCTAGGGGGTCCCCCAGGAACTAAGGCTCCCAGCAGCACCTCTGCGAGTCCACCCAGCACACCTGCCTGGTGCCCCAGGAAGTCGCGGGGGGTCTGCTCCTGTCCCAGCAGTGCCAGCACATCCCCGAGCAGCCCTAGCATTGGCTCCCAGTCCGGGCTGCCTCTCAGTGTCAGTAGGAAATCATGGAGCCGGAGGGCAGGGGGCTGGAGTGGTGGGGGCTCTCCCACTGGTCCCTCCCCCATTCTCCCAGGCTCAAAGTTAGAAGAAATGTTGGCCAGGAATGCAGAGAACCGTGAGCGGCTGAGGGACCCCCGGGGAGCCTGGTCCAGAGTAGAGAGCAATGACTTCAGAAGGGAGAGACCAGGGTCCAGGGAGCCTGCAGAGGCTAGAGTCACTGTAAAGGGAGGAACCAGAGGTCACTAAAAGGAAAGAACCTACCACCCAAACTCATCCCTGCCCTGGAGCCCAGTCCTGGCCTGGATCTAAAGATGAAGTGAAGAGAGCCAAGTCCCTTTCATCAGCCTGCAATAAGTCTTGGCCCGCTTCCTGAACTCTCATTTCCTCCCTTAGCTGCAGTCTCTGCCCCTCCTCCTTCCCCCTCTATCTTTTACCTAACCAGTTCATTTCCACAGTTTTAAATCTCTTTCTAGCACTATTCCCTTCATCCCCAGCCCTGCTCACTGTTCTCACCTGCACAGGACAGCAGCAGCAGCAGTAGGGGCCAGAGGCTCAGAGCCATGTTTCCAGGTGAGCACTGGTACTAGAGGTGAATTCTGGTTATTCTCACCTTGTATGGGATAGCCAGGTAAGGGCAGGGCACTGCAGGCAGCCTGAGTCTCCACTGACACTGTAGTGTGGTCTTTCAGGAAACAATATCTGTAACCTGACAGCAGGTTTGTCACCTGAGCCACTAGAATACCTGATCCTTTGGCTTTGGAGAAAGGTGTGCTTCTGTGAGAGGGACAAATGATAGGGGATCCCAGGGGGCCCTTGGAGGAACCCAAGGGGATAGCTTCAGTTAGGAACCACGATGCCAATAGGGGTAGGCCTATGTGGAGACGGAGAACTGGAACCCAATGTATAATCTGGGGGCTCTGCAGAAAAATATCAGAAAATAAAGAGGGTACAAAGGAGCAAAAAAGCAGGTAGGATGTGAGGGAATCGAGGAAGAAAGGGGGCCCAGGAGAAAGAAATTAGGCAGCCAGGTGTAGACAGAGAAGAGTAGTGAAGATAAAGTTCTGGTCCAAGGATGGGACATTCAGGAAGAAGTGAGCTGCTTTTGATATAATACCTGAAACCACAAAATGTTAAGAGCTGGACAGGACTTCAGAGATCACATAGACAAAACCTCTCATCTTATGGGTAAGGAAACAGACCCAGTCAGTTGTGACTTGCTCATTAGACCACTCAAATATTTGGATTTGCCTGCTGGCTCTCTTACTGTGATCCTAGAGAAAATTCTGGGCTGAGAAAAGAGATAAATCAGATTAAACCACTGTGCAAGGGGGCTATCCCCCTTATATACACACGTTGGTGGGGGGGGGGGTAGGAGACAGAGAGAGAGAGAGAGAGAGAGAGAGAGAGAGGAAATTGCTCACAGATCAGACAAATTCCACTCAAAACCACCTGGTCTCGTCAAGGTAAGAAGTCTTTCCTATCCCCCATTTCTATATCCCTAAATGTCTTTACCTGATATTGGCTCTAAACAGTAATTCAACACTGAGGCTCCACCCAAACCATTATTCAGTCCCCCTTTCCTTAGAACACTCCTCTGTTCTATTCCCCAAAACCTACACCTTCAAATCCATTATTAATGCACTTCTGCCCTAGAATGTTCACTTAGGAGCATAGAATTTTAGAGCTGGAAGGGACCTGTGAATCCTCCAGTAAAAACTTTTTTATAAATGAGGAAGTGAACTCCCAAATAAATGAAATGCACTGGCCCAGGCCACAAAAGGAGTTGAAGGCAGTGCTGGCATTTTCCAAGTCAAAACTTGAGACCAGTGAAATGATCTATTGCATCATTTTACCAATATTTTCCCTTTGCCCATCAAAGACACATCGAGTCTGAAAAGTAGAGAGGATAATCAGAGGAAGACTATGGCCTGGGTTCCCAACAGCTTTCTAGCTCCTGGTTCCAGCCTATCCTGCAATTCACCTGAATTTCTACCCTTGGTTCTATAAAAACACTCTTATAATAAATTCTCCTTTTTTCTTAATACAATAGCAAAAAAAAGAGATGGCCTGGATTCAAATCCTGACTCCAATATTTACTAGCTGTGTGTCCTGGGTCATTTCTAACCCTTTCTGTGTCACAGTGTTGTTTGCTGCAGAAAGGAGAAATCTAGTATAGGGGTGTTGTGAGGATTATATTAGATAATGCATTTAAAGTGTTTAGCATAGTGGCTGGCATTCATTCAACAAAGAGTAAGCACTATCGTGTGCCAGGCACTGATCCAAAATAAACATGCACTAAATGTTATTACTATTATAGACTAGTTCAATATAAATTTACAAATCCTTTTATTTGAAACTAGAGTCCTAATTAATAAAGATATTGTTACCAAGAAGTAGTGTCTTGAGTGAAAGACCTTCAGAACAAGTATGGAATTAGCAGAGAGAGGAACAGTGAGGATTCCCTCAACCCTGGATGGGAAATTCTTAGCAGTCCACCTGATGATGTAGCAAGAAGTTGGTTAAGCAAACCTGTTCTTGCCAAGGATTCAGACTGTGTGCCAACTGAGGATGAAGTGCTTTGAGTTTATAGCAAATATATCAGGCTATTCCGCATAAGTGGGTTACTGCTTATAGCTTGGTAAGGTTTAGCAGGAGTGAGACAAGTTCCAATCTTCGATGATCAAATGAAAAGAGAGAAAAACAGAACCAACAAACAAATAAGAGCGGTCCAGAACAAGAAATTAATCATGCGTCTTGCCAAAGTGTAATGGATCATGTTGGTGGGATGATTGGAATGCTTTGTGATCTGGTGATTTTAATAAAGACACGTGGGAGGAGCCAGGGGAGGTAAGACATTTGAAACACCCTCACTCCCTCCTAACCTCTCCGAGGGCACTCTCTGTCTGACAAGATCAGATACCTCCCTTCGTAAAGTACAATTATTTTTCTCCCTTTTCAGTTTGTTTTTTATAAAATATACACTGCTCACTAGATATCCAAGCATTCCCCATATTTCCCAGATCTCTTGCAGTTAGGTGGGGTCAAGTGATTAGCTCCAGCCAATGGATAGTGAATGACCAAAGAATTTAAGAGCTAGTGAATGACCCTCCCACTATCTCATCCCTGTTGTAACTTAGAAACTGCATGTTGAGATGGCAGTGTCACAAGGCCAAGTAGCCTGAAGCTCCAAATTATCACATAGCATTTACAGTCGATTCTCATTATTTGTGAGTTCTGTATTTGTGAATTCACCTACTCACTACAATTTGTGACATAAAAATTAATGCTTGTGTCATGTTCACAATTATCTACACACATGTATAGAGTGGTGAAAAATTTGAGTCGCTTCATGTGCATGTTCCCAGCTGAGTTTGAACAAGGTGCTACACCTCCTTTTTCTCATACTATAAATGTCCTCTTCACTGTCTAGTTAGTGAAACAATTTTCACATTTGTATGTTATTTGTTGGTGATTTCACTGTTTAAAATGGCCCCCACGCTTAGTGCTAAAGTGCTTTCCAGTGTTCATAAGCATAGGAAGGCTGTGATGTGCCTCAGGGAGAAAATACATGTGTCAGGTAAGCTTCATTCAAGCGCGAGTTATGATGTTCTTGACAGAGGAGTCAACACTAATAAGTCAACAACATATATTAAATAAGGTGTCTTTAAACAGAAACACCTTACAGAAAACATAATACATAAAAAAAGGTGGAGCGGCCAGTTGCCTCAGTTGGTTATAACAGTGCTCATACCACCAAGGTCGCCAGTTCGATTCCCACATGGTCCAGTGAGCCGCACCCTCCACAACTAGATTGAAAACAATGACTTGGCTTGGAGCTGATGGGTCCTGGAAAAACACACTCTTCCCCAACAAAAAATTAAAAAAAAAAAAAAGCTTATGTATCCATCGGTTGATGAAAATGTTATAACCAGAGGCCCACAGGAACTTAACCCTGTATTTCCTCTAGGAGGCATAGTTCAGTATTTGCTAACTCAGTGTTTGCAGCAACTTTATAGAACATAACTACTGAGAATAACAACAATCAACAGTAGTTGCCTTGAAGAGTTGCCCAACCAATACTGGAATCTTCATGAATGAGAAATAAACCTTTTTCCTGTTAATCACTGAGGTTTCCAGGTTAATTTGTTCTTGCGGTATAGCTTTTGACTCTCCTGATTAAGACACTTCTAAATTACGCTTGCATTTTGATATTGAGTTCTGAAGTCTAGGTTCCTATTCTATCATTTATTAGTTCCATAACCAAGAGAAATTTCTACAGTTCACTCATCTGTAGAATAAATATTACCCATTCACCCAATTATGTTTATTCCCTTGTATTATAAAGTGCCTATGGTGTACCAAGCACTTGTATAGATCCAATAAATGTTACTACTACTGACTAGCTCACGATGAATTCTTTTTCTTTTTTTGGAACTAAAAGAATCTTAATCAATACAAAAGTTAGTATAAGAAGCAGTATCTTAAATGAAAGGCCTTCAGAAAAAATATGAAACTAGCTAAGAAGGGAGGAGATAAGGGGATGACTGAGGATTCTCCCAACCCCGAGAAATTACTTGTCAATCCTCACTGGGAAGAAGAGGAATAGCAGGTTTAAGGGAATAGTAATGAGTTGCATTTTGCACGTGTTACAAATGAAGTACCTGAGGACAACTGAATATTTTCCCCTGGAGTTTCTAAGAGAGGTCTGGGCTGAAAATGGAATTAGAAATCATAAATGTACAGATAGTAGTTAAAAGCATACAAGTGTATGAAACTAGTTAGAGAGAGTTTGTAGAGTATGAAACAAAAATGGCTGAGGACCACTCATTTAAAACTTGGGAAGAAGATGGCTAGCAACAAAAGCAGAAGGGAAACAATCCAATGGAACACTTAAAGAGCATAGTGTCCTGAAGCCAAAGGAGGAAAACATTTTAATGAAGGTGCAATGGTCAAAATGAGTTGTGGTGGTTTTGGACTTTGTTGGTTTAGCTAAACTGGAATGAATTTCCCAGAATTCTCTTCCTTGTATGGCTCCATGTTATGCTTGGCCAACAAGAGAAACTTGTATGAGATTTGAGAGGAGGAAGGAAAGCAGTGAAGACCTCTATTTAGAGGTGCTAAAAGATAGACACAGACATTGAGGGATGGAGGTCCAGTTTGCCCTCACTGAAAAGAGGATGAAAAATAGGGAGATAAGTTAGTCAGGTAAATATTTTTATTTGGTCCTACAAAAGCGTTTGTGGGGTTACATGCTACTTAGTGGAATCTGTCTAGTCTCCAATACGGAAACGTAAGTATCATCTTACACCAGACTAGACTATAAGCTTTCAAGCAGAGACTACACACTGTTGTACCCCAAGTGCCTAACACAGTTACTGGCTCATAATATTAAACGAAGGATTTGTTAAAGAAATTAATTAATTCTACCCCACACATTCTTGGCCTATATTATAGGGGCTAAGTACTGAACTTGCTGCTTCCACTCAAAGATTTAAAATGTTCACTGCAAGGCTGGCCAGTTAGCTCAGTTGGTTAGAGCGCGGTGCTAATAACACCAAGGTTGCCAGTTCAGTCCTTGCATGGGCCACTGTGAGCTGCGCCCTCCTTTAAAAAAAAAAAAAGTTCATTTCAGAGAGGGGACAATTCTTTACAAAGGAATTCCAATTGATAAATTTGGGAGGAATGAGAGAAATATAACACCACAGCAGTAATTACTATTATCCAAACAAGATCCACCAATGAATGCTAAAATTATTGGGGAAAAGTTTAAGGAGAAAGAAGATATTTGCATAAACTCACAGTATCCCCTCCCAAGTTTTACTAATTATAAAGGGAAAAATAGTTAACTTCACAATGGAAAAACCTGGCTGATATCACCTTCACTAAAGAATCAAGGTTTGGGCCAGCCCGGTGGCTCAGGCGGTTAAAGCTCTGTGCTCCTAACTCTGAAGGCTGCCGGTTTGATTCCCACATGGCCCAGTGGGCTCTCAACCACAAGGTTGCCAGTTCAATTCCTCGAGTCCCACAAGGGATGGTGGGCAGCACCCCCTGCAACTAAGATTGAACACAGCACCTTGAGCTGAGCTGCCACTGAGCTCCCGGATGGCTCAGTTGGTTGGAGCGTGTCCTCTCAACCACAAGGTTGCTGGCTGTGCCCCCTGCAACTAGAAACGGCAACTGGACCTGGAGCTGAGCTGCGTCCTCCACAACTAAGATTGAAAGGACAACAACTTGACATGGAAAAAAGGCCTGGAAGTACACAATGTTCCCCAATAAAGTCCTGTTCCCCTTCCCCAATAAAATCTTTAAAAAAAAAAAAAAAGAATCAAGGTTAACATCACCAATTATAAGATATATCACTATCATATACCTCCCAATAGGATGGGCTAAGAAGAGCACTTCACTTCATGGTATTCTTCTAAAAATTCATAATCTCAATACAATCACAGAAAACATTAGATGAACCCAAATTGAAGAACATTCTACAAAATACCTGACCAGAACCCTTCTCAAGAAATGAGGTGGAATGAGACATAAGAATTTGCTGAGGTTTTAAAGCTTTGGAAATAAAATAAGTAAATAAAAATTTTTAACATTTAAAACTTTATATTAAAGAATAGTGATAATATATGGACAAATTATAATGAAGAAAAATTAATATAGATTCATAACCAGTGATCGGTGTTGAACATTCAAAAATAAAAGTTTAAGTTATTAGGGTTATATAGTAGGTAGAAGCTGTACTGTAATTATAAAATTTCTCTTCTTGCATTATTTTTATATAATTTATAATATAACAAAACAAATACTATTTTTTTTGCTTCAAACTGAGAACACACTGTGTTAAGTTCCAGGATGGTATTTGAAGAGGTAGGTAATAACTGGAGATCAAAGGGGAAATCTATGTTACAAAATAAAGCTTAATACAAATGTTATGTGAAAAAACGTAGTTATATCACAACAATATCTAAATCCTAACTTCATTTCCAAAATGCTCCTGAGGAACCTTTAGCGTTACCTGGTGTAGAGCTCGAATCTGTTCCTTGACTTAAGAATAGTGTTGAGAACTCTAGCAAGGATACTCAGCGCAAGGATAAAATAGAAGCTAGAGGAGTAATGGATTCATTGACAATGGTTTGATCCTTAGACCTTAGAATATTTACTCAGAAAATGTTTGGTTTGTTTTTATTTTTGAGCAGCTATTTCACATGGGCCTGGACTGCTAGAAAGAAAGATAATTTGGGGGGTTGGGTGGTGTCATGCGGGGTGTCAGGCGGGGTCTCAGCTCCCACTCCCCACATAGGAACGCAGGATATGGTAAGGCCAAAAAGGAACACCCACGGAGCTATAGATAGGGGAGTCATACCACTATATTCTTGCTGGTGGCTGGGTTGGAGACACAGGAAGCCGGAGCCACACTATCCGCAACCTGCTGTTCACTTCTCTGCCAACCAATCAACCCCACTTGCTAGCTGCAATCTGCGCTTCCTAGCTCAGCCACCATCTCCTTGCTAGCCCCCATTTTCTGCTAGCGTAGCCACGGCAGTTATATTAGTGGCCAATGGCTCACGGGTTACAGCTGATGGACATCCAATCACAGTTGATGGCCATTTACTACCTGAGCCAGCACCTTTCCATGTGAGGCCAAGAGCCTGGAAACTGCACTTCTGGCTCTGTCCCCACACTTGGTAAATGAGTGGCACTAAAATTACTGTCTTCATGGAAGTTATTATTTGGTGCTCTTCTGACGAAGTAGTTAGTATGGCAGGGATTTCTGTCTTGTTTGTTCACTGATATCCAAGGCTTAGAACAATATCTGGAACATAGGAACTCAACAAATATCTGTTGAATAAACTTCCATTTCAGTAGCACTGAAACCAGATAGTTTTCATTAAGGAAGGAGTTAAAAAACGACGCAGCATGCATAGACCGTTCATTTGAGAGAAGTTCAGCTAAGAAAGCCAGGAGGGGATCAATCATCAAAAATACCTAGAAAGCAGTCTGAAACTTTAATGTGCATATGTAACACCTGATTCAATAGGCCCGAGGATGGGACCTGAGATTCTGCACTTCTAACAAGTGACCAAGTGAAGCTTGTCTTCAGACCACACTTTGAGCAAAGCTACTCAAAGAGCATCTACTTTGTGGATAGCATATATAAGATTTACTAAATAATGCTTCTTTACTCTGTTTTATTATGTTTATTGTATTATGAATGCTAGGTTCAATGGATGCTCCAATCCAGATTTTACTGGACCATTTCTTTCTTGAAATTCTATCTTGGCTCTAATGACATTGCTCTAGAATGATTATCCTCCTGTCACTCCAGCTCTTCCCTCTCAGGCTTCTTTGTCGGCTCCTTTTCCTCCTCCCGTCCCTTAAGCGTTCCTGTTACCCAGGTGTCTGTCTCCAGCCCTCTTCTATTTGTACTTAATAGGACTCCTTTGTCATCTCTAATTCTTTGGTGTTTCTAGGTATAAAATTTTGTCTAACAATAGTAGTTTGTTTTTTCCAAATATTTATGCCATATTTATGATAGGATATTTAATACAATGTTACATATTGACATTTTTAAAAAACTTTTTTTTGCTTTGTTCCTAATTTTATGGGGAAATGACAACAATGCTTTTCTTTGAAACATAGTGTTGGTTCTTGGTTTTAGATAATTTTTATTTACTTCATTTTAAAAATTGAGCTATAAATTGCATAACAACTTTCACTATTTCAAAGTGTAAAATTCAGTGTTTTTTTATGTATGAGGATATGTATGAGTGAAGCACTCAAAAAATGATAGAATTTTTAATAATAAATGTTTCTAAAGACTTAAGTCATCCAACAATGGAATGGGATCCCTTCTAGATAATAAATCCCCAGTAACTAGAAAACCATTACGCATCAGCTTGATAATCCCCCTTTCAGTGACATTCTAAAAGCTGTCCCTGTTTCTATGGGAGATAGAGTAACTCTGAGGTCCCGTCTAATGCTAAAAATCTATACACTTACTGATTTGAACACTCCTACAGAGTGGAATCACTGTCCTGAGCAATGGCAAGGAAATGAAATAAAGGGACTCTCTTCTGGCCCAGAAATAGGTGAAAATGATGTTTGATTAAAGTTAATGGTGCACAGGAGAATGTTCATCGAGTAGGAAATGGAAACAATAGTTCTCAGTTACACTAACAGCTCCTAGGATCTCCTTACCCCAACCACCCCAACCAGAGAGGCCTGTACCCACCAGGGAGAGAGGGTAAAATTAGGACTCAGTCAGGAAGTGGAAGGTGCAGGAAGGGTGGGAACTATAGCTACAAAATCAAGGAAAGAATCAGCCTGAGCAGCTGAGGAAAGGGTAGAAAGCCAAGGACCACAGGCGCCACTGGCATCTAAACTCGGTTTTTTGCTTGACTTTTTACCTTCCAATACCCTCTATGTTTCAGGGATAGGCCACTGAGAAATTATCAGCAGTATTTATTAGACATTTATACTTTGAATTCTCCATTTCCAACTACTGCCTTCATTATCTTTTGCCAAAGATATCGAAGCCATCCATTGTTGGCTTTACTTGTCTTCAAAGTTCATCAATGCCTGCACTGTAAAGAAAGAGACTGTGAGGCTGGAGAGCTAAGAATATGGTGACAAACAAATGTTTGGTGAAGACCCTGCTTTTCTAGGTCCCAAATTTTTCTGGGTCACAAATTTTTACCAAACTTTACTTTAAGCCATGTGTTACGTGTCAACTATAACTGAAAAATAAAAAATTTAAAAATTAAGCCATATGTGTCTATACTCTTTGCCATAGATGAATGAACCAGTATTAAAGAAGTTGCTTTGCTACCTTCTCTCTTTTACTCTGTTCTCTCCAGAGAACAAGTGAAAAGACAGGACTGAGGACAACTGGAAAGAGCAGGATTAACCTTAGGCAACATTTTGAAGTAGGCAAATGTGTGCTTTGACAAACAACTTTGACATCCTGCTTGAAATTCCATGTTCCAACATTATAAATTTCTCTTCTTACCCTCCTGTGACCACCACACACAAATTCCTCTTCCCTAGATTGTTATTTTCACATTGAGTTGATTTCAACGAGGTATGAGAAAGATAACACTAATCCATATTAAATTGTAGAAAAGGACCCACTAACTCCCAGTTTTTATTTTTAGAGGGAAAATTTATTAATCTAAATTAATTTCTAAGAGCTGAAATTTCAACTGAGAAACTTGGGGAAAATAATTTTGACCAGGTAGTTCTCCACTTAACTCAAACTCTACTATTTAAATCACATACTTCTCTCTGCCTAGGCTGATACTAGAAGGTGCTGAAAGGAAGAAAAATCTATAATTCAAAAACCTCTTTCGGGGGTTGGGGACAGTGGACACTTGTAGGCTTTCTGCTCACTGTCTAATCCCCATAGCTATCAGTCATTATATATATAAACCCCAAATCTCGAGCCTGAGGCCCTAGTGTTCAGGTCTGAAATGTGGCCTTCAAAGAGAAGAAACACGTACAAAAGGGGGTGGGCCACCCAAATCAAGCAAGAGCCCGCCTTGTCTTAATTCTCAACAACTGGAACACTTTCTTTCCCCTTGGGAAACAAGCTCTCAAACCTCAAAGGATTTAGAAGTCCCCTACTGAAGAAGCAAAATTGCCAGGTTCTCTTTAGGTTAGAAAAAAATCAAGACATATGCCCAGAACGTGGCATGCCAAACCCAAGAGTTGCCTTTTTTAGGTGTAAGGTAGAAATTCAGAGGCTGAGATGGCAAACTAGTGGACACCCTCCTCCTTATCCCATTGTATGTGCTACTCCCATATAATTAACTCCTGGTCCCCATGCTTGCCCTAAATCCATACCTGCAAACTCTTGCAACTGCTTACGCTCCTCTAGGTTATACTGAAGCTTTTCTAGCAACTCAAAATATCGGAAAAGTGAATCTCTAGGCCAAACAACGCGTTCATCCTGATCCATGTCCATTAGTCCAGGCAGATTCTGGTGCACATGGGTCTCCCAGTCCAACTGACCTGGATGGAGAAAATCTTCTTAAAAACATATATAGATTTGTGGAAGTTGGGAAAGAGCTGATAAACCTTCTGGGGTGTGGGGGGAAGCAGGAATGAAAAAAAGAAACAGAAAGCAGGGAGGGAGAAGAGTGCATCATCAAGAGGACGCTTTTTACAATAAGCAAAGACAGCCACAGCCACACTCATCCAAAGCGAAGCAGAAGTACAGGGGAAATGAAGAAGCACAAAGAAAGTAACTAAGGCCAGAAAATCAGACTGGTGGAGAAAACTGGGAAGTAGATATAATGGGAGCGCTCCTATTAAGATAGGGATAGCTCCTAGAGAAGAGGAGTCTGAATTTCAAGTGGAAGAAACCCTGTGCTTACCAATAGAGTGAAAATATCTGGATTCAGACGAGGAAAGGAAAGAAGATGAAGAGGGGGAAGATGAGGACTTTTTCTTTTTTGGCAAGGACTCTTTTGGTTTTGACTCAGATGGTCTTGAACTCTCTTCAGTGACACTGTTTTCAGATTCTTCTTGAAAAGCTCCTGATATGTCCAAAGATTCCCCTAGTTGACTGGTATCTCTATAAGTGAAAGGGGAAATTTTATTGCTTCAAATACATTTATGAGATATGGCTAGCTCTTTCATTATTCTGGTCCTGGCCCTGGCCGTTCCCTGAAACTTAAGGCAATGAGGGCCAAACTGCTCATTGTATGTTGAAGTTATTGTACATACAAGCCCCAAATCTGAGCTTAAACATTTCCAAGCTCCATTATCCCATGTGCTATATCCTTATTAGTGCTCCTCGCCACATAGCTTCTGTGCTGGTTTACTCAGGCTTCCACATTCCACACCCCAGCTTATTTTGTGAAGCTATAGCTCCCTACTCCATGGCTGTATGCATATTTCACCACAACTATAGCCTTTGCCTCCATGATTCCATTTCTTAATAGTAGAGGGCCCCCGGGCTCAGCTCTTGTTTTTTTGTTCGTTTGTTTGTTTTGTTTTTTAAATTAGTTTATTGGGGTGAAGAAGCTCTTATTTTTTGTGTGTTTTTTATCTTCTCCATCTACAGTCACCCCTTGGGCGATCGCGTCTGAGTTTAAATGCCTACTAAATGCAAATTTAAACCTCCAGTCCAGACCTCATTCCTCAATCCAGACTTGTATATACAATTTTACTCACATATCATCACTTGAATATCTAATGGACACCCCAAATTCAACCAAAACTGAACTCTTTGCCCACCAAACCTCTTTCTCCCACAGGCTTCTCCATCTCAGCTAATTCATTTTGCCAGTTGCTCAGGTCAAAACTTTGCTTAACTCTTCTCTCATACCCCATGTCCAATCCTCAAGAAATCCTGTTGTCCCTACCTTCAAAATATATCTTTTCTCACTCGTACCACTCTTGTCTGAGCCATCATCACCTCGTGCCTGGAGAGCAGCACAGCCTCCCAACTCATCTCTCTGCTCCTTCCCTTGTTCTTCTACATTCTATCATCACTACAGCAGCCAGCATAAACCTTCTTAAGTGTAAGTCATTTCTCGTCACTGCTCTGCTCTGTTCCCCATTTCACTCAAAGCCTAAGTCCCTGTAACGGCCCCCTCAGCCCTGCAGGATCAGGTCCCCATTATCTCTCTGATCTCATCTCCTATCATTCTCCCACCTGCTCACTTTGCTCCGGTCACAATGGCTTCCTTGCTGTTTCTCAAACACACCAGGCAAGCTTCTGGTTTAGGATCTTTGTAATAGCTGTCCCTCTGCCTATAACACTCTTCCCATAGATATCCACATAGTAATCCCCTCACCTACTCCAAGTCTTTTCTCAAATGTTGCCTTTTCAGTGAGGCCACCCTGACTACCTTTTTAAAGATTACAACCTATCTGCAACCCCATCCTATACTCCAGTTCCCCTTAACCTGTCCTAATTTTCATTTTTCATAATGCTGGTCATATTTTAACATATGAATATACTTATTTAATATGTTCATTGTTTATTGTCTCTTCCCCTTACTAATATGTACGCATCATGAGAGCAGGCATTATTGTCCATTTTGTTAACTGATATATGCCAAGCATCTAAGTATTTAATAATTATTTGTTGAATGGATAAATGAATTTCTTATTTCTCCTTCTGTTCTCTTGTCCATTGTTGAACAGGGTCTAGAATAGCATCTGTTTCATGGAAGGTATATATATTAATCTCCTGTGGCCGCTGTAACAAATTACCACAAACTTGGTAGATTAAAACAACAAGAAATGTATTCTCTCACAATTTTGGAATCCAGAATCTGAAACCAAGGTATTGGCAGGGCCAAACTCCCTCTGGAAGCTCTAGAGGAGAAGGTCCCTTGCTTCTTCTAGCTCTGACAGTCAGTTGCCTGGCATACCTTTCGCTTGTATTTGCATTACTCCAATCTCTATCTCCATCTTCACATCTCCTTCTCTTATTCTCTATGTCTATGTCTTCTCCTCTTCTGTCTATTATAAGGACCTTGTCACTGGATTTAGGGCCAAACTGGATAATCCAGCACGATCACATCTCAACATCCTTAAACTTAATTGCATCTGCAAAGCCCTTTTCTCCAAATAAGGTCACGTTCACAGGTTCTGGCGGTTAGGACATGGACATATCTTTTTTGGGGGGGCTACCATTCAACCCAGTACAATAAATAGTTATTGAATGAATGAATTCTCTCTCAAAGCCAATATTCATCTTTGGTTTTCTACCCTCTCCTCCTTCACGTGTGTCCATACCAGTTCACATACACACTCCTAACCTGATATCCATTTTGCTAAGGCTTGACCTCAGTGCCTCAGGGGATAGGTTTTGTCTCCTGCAAAGCAAAAAACACACAAGAGTGAAGAGAGTTTTACTGAAGCAGGAGTATAGTAAGGAGAAAAGAAAACAATTCAGCTCATAAAGTGAAGAAAACTGAGCAAGAACAAATTTCAGTAAAGGGGTGAAAAAGAGTAGGGAAACCTCCAACAGTGGATAAAAGAATCAGGCAATAGTCTAGAGCTGGGGAATTCTAATCCTGGGGCAAATCTTCTGTCATAAAGGGAAAAATGGGGTCGAGGCTAAGGAATAGAAACTGGGAATTGGTCAGGAAACCTTAGAGAACTGAAGCTGGGTTTGAAAAGGGGGAAGCAGACCTCTGGATAATCTGTCGCTTGAACATGCCGGCTTTGTACTGAACCTCCAGGTGCGTCATTTCCTCATTCAGCTCATTCCTGATATTCTGGAAGTTAGTAACTGCCCCAAAGGGCCATTAGGAGTTGGGAAATGGTGGTGACTACACATGGGGAGAGGGATTGGGTGGGGAGAAACCAAGTGAAATACCCATCACAGGCCCCAAGCCTTCCCGCTATATCAGGTTCTCTTTATCCATAATCTATTCATCCTAACTTCCACTCTAATTCCTTCCCAACCATCCACGAAGTTTCACTTCTTCTATGCTTACCCATCATGGCTACTATGATATTTCGAAAGACTATGGAACCAAGTAACAACGAAAGGATGACATAGATGCCGGTGAAGGTGCGGCTGACTTCAGGCACTTTCCAGCTATCCTGAAGCAGCGCGTACCAGTGGTCCATGGTGAAAAGAATGAACACTGTCACCAGGGAATTCAGCACGTCCCTAAAGAAAAAGGAGATGTGTGTATACATAGGACAGAGATCTAAACCTCTCAGAAACAGTATCATTCTCACTCTTTTTTTTTTCATTCTCACACAGAAGAGCATTTCTTCGTTTGCTGTGCTAAGTGCTTAAATGCATTACCTCATTTATCGCACACTCTCATTTCTATTTTTCAAAAGAGGTAACTGAAGCATAGAAGCCAGGGCTTAACCACTGGAGTATACTGCTATTTAAAGATGGTTGATGAGGGTGTATTTGAATTGGCAAAACCCAGAGAAAATGTGGAACTAGCTGCCCTATCCTCAAAATCAGAGCAAATACCACTCACTATTCTTTTGCTTTCTCCTTTGCCTCTCCTTACTGTGTTCTATTCCAATTTCTCATAATAGACTAAATTTTGTATAACTATACTTTGGAGCAGCTTCCCAGTCTCTTGCCCAAATTCTTTCCCCCCACCCAGGCTTCCCCCAGCCCTGCCTACGAGAAGAACACGCGGTACTCCAGGTCCTGCCGAGTTGAACGGGTATAATCCTCGAAGAAGTGGACACCGGATACAGCAAAAATGTAGAAGAAGATCATCAGCAACAACAGGAGGAAGGCCATGCTCTAGAGGCCATGACCTCAAGTCAGAGCTGGGCCAGACGAGGCTGATCTCCACCTACAGCCCAGTCAAGCCCACCCTGGCAATCCCCCACCAAACCCTCACTTCCAGTCCTGAGCCCAGACATCTCTAGACACAAGCAGCTTGATCCCAGCTCCCCTTTCTTATCCAGTAACAAATAACAGGGTCTTTCATTGTCTTCTTTGGCCCACCCAGACTTGATTTCATGTTAATACCCCATATTTATCCACCTTGCCCACCTGGTTTAGCTGCTATAGTCAAATCACCTTGAGAGCCCTGACCAGGGCCAAAATAATGACTCGAATTTGACGGAATCGTGCAAAGAGTTTGAGAGACCTTAGCATCCGGCAGATCCTCAGCAACTGGAGCCATACAGATTGACTTGTTACCCCTACCAGCACCACAACCTCAGGAATCAGGGACTGTGGGAAACACACAGATTATGAGTAAAAGCACCCACACACAGTTGCCTCTTGTTTATCTCATCTTCTTCTTACTTCCTTGGGCATTATCCCTTGAATAACATTCTCTGGGGATTATTTCCTAGTCAGCCCTTCTATGCTAAATTATTAGGTTGGTGCAAAAGTAATTGCGGTTTTTGCAATTATTTTTAACCTTTTAAACCGCAATTACTTTTACAGCAACCTAATACTTAAACTGTACTTCAACTTGCTCAGACATAAAAAAAAAAAAAGGGGGTAAATATAGTGCCTATCTCATTGGGTTGTTGTGGAGCTCAAATGAGAAAACACATGTAAAACACTTAGAACAGTGCCTGGCATTTAGTAAGTGCTTAGTAAGTGGTAGATGTTATTGTTGGGATTAATGTTGTGGTTAGATTCTGCCTTGTTCCTAATACCAACAACTCCTGCAATGACTGACTTTTAGTTTTAGAAGGAAAAAAAAGAAAATACCAACAAAATAAGGAAGTTAGGTACATTTCTATTTGTTTCTTCCTATGATCTAATTATCTTAACTTTTCTTGTCATTTTGATTCACCTCGCACATTCCTCAGGCACTAAACTAAACCTCAGGATATCTATCCTTACCAATATGGTGACAACAAAGTCAAAGACATTCCAGGAATTCTTCCAGAAGAGGTAAAAGCTGGATAGCCACATAAGAAGGATTTCCAAGATGAAAATAAGCAAGATGAACCAAGCTGCCACCTCCAGAGCCAGCTTCAGTGGCAACAGTTGGACATCTGAAGATTCGAGCAATTCTGTGAGAGTAGAGCAAAGGATGAATAAAGGTTAAGGAAGTGGGAAAGTGAACGATAGACAATGATTACAACCTGTTATAAACCACAATTGTGCCCAGTGCTATTCCATTTTTCTTTGAGTTTCTCTAACACTGTTGTTGCTTCAACCTGTGAAATACAAGGGAGGACAGAATCACACATGAACAATAGCTACGACTCATCTCTCCTGCTGGTATCAATATGTCTGACAGTTGTAAGTCACTGCCCTCCCACTCTGGGGTCACAATGACACCAAGGGATTGATCTCTTTCTTTACTCCCACCAACGCTGGCTGCTGTACTGTTATGTTACCCAGTCCCAAACCTCACAAAGCAGCAACGGGCCTTGAGCATAGAATGAAAATGTAGGCCATGATATGTAAAGTGCTTTATAAATGATGTAGAAACAAGAAGCCAGATTCACAGGGCATATTGAGTTACAAGAAGATATTAGTTGGTTATTTATTTGTTGGCTTTTAAAACTTTTGCTTTCTTCGCCGTCTAAATTTTATTTTGTTCTGCAAAGCAAATTGAATCCTATACTTTTTCTCTAGAACCCTATTATTTGCTATTTGCTATTCCTTAACTCGTTTCCTTCCTCTTTCAACCCTCTTCATCTCTTTTATACATTTAATAGATGTATACTATGCTATTGAAACAGTCATTGAGATCAAAATAGGTTTAAAAGCTAAAAATGTAATATGTTTCCCTCTGAAACAGAATAATCTAAGAGCCTGCAAATGCACTAGGACTGATATGCTTGGCAGTTAATGGAGACCAAAAGAACATACTCAATCACCCTGAACAACACAAACTGCAGTGTAGATTTTAGACACACAGTTTTAAATTGTTATTGTTTTTAGTAACATTTTGGCTCATTATATCCATAATGGAATTAAGGTACAATGATATTGAAATACAACTTCATGAAGAGCATAAGAATAATTCTGCAAGTTTATCTCAAGATGATTTCATTAGTTTATTTAAATTGCATTCATCTGATCAAAAATTTTATATAGCACATCAGGATAGCTCTAGAACCTCAAAAATGAATGTACAAAATTGTAATGATGTTATACTCAGTTTTTTGTTAGCAATGAGGGCTATACACACTTGCAACATGTTATTTTCAGAGAAAGCCTTGCAAATGAGCTACATCTTTCTTTCTCTCTCTCTTCATTTAGAAACAAAATATGAAAATTATAAAAATAAGCAACTAATATCAGTGTGAAAGTTGATATTTTTCTATATTTTATGCCCTAATTCATAATTAAATTTGCATCTATACTTTAACATATATCACATTTTTAAACATATATATTATAAACCTGAAACTAATGTTAAATGTCAATTATATCTCAATTTTTAAAAAGGAACAAAAATTTGAATTAATTTAAAACTATACAATTACAAACTAAATATATTTGATCCCAAAGTCAAACTTAATATGTTATATTAAAATACATTTGTAGACAAATCATATATTTTATTTAAAAATAGCATGAATCATTTTTAAAATGACAAAAGTAAAACTTTGTTCACATATGATTATTACAATTATATAATAAGCATTAAAATACAATATTTAATAATATGCTAGCCTAAAATATTTACTTCAACTTGCTTCTTTATAGCACACAAAAATAATGAAATAATTAAAACTCGTAAGGAGGTTTTCAAGATTATATATGTATTACTGGGAAACAAAATCACAAGACAAAAAAGATTGGGGAGCTTTGATCTAGAAAACATTGTCAATTACTACCTTTTCCCCTATCTATAACAACTTTCTTTGTGATCTGGAAAATTGTTTTTTAAAAGCCTAAACAAAGCCTTAATGTTTATCACATGATTTAGTCTGTTCAGAGAAATCTGTTAGTCACAAATTATTATCCCTCCTGCCTTTCTACCATGACAACGTACTGAAGAAGACACAATATTCATGAATTTGCTAGGTAATTCCCACTTAGGCAATCACCTATCCTCTGGCACAGTGATAAGTTTCATATTCAGCTGGTTTACCAGACAGAATGGTTAGTGCTATTCTATTTTGATTTGTCCATTAGACCCAGGGTCTTATACATTTACTGCTATTTATTTTATTCCAAGGCTTAAGACTATATTCTTAACCCCACAAGGCGAATATATGCCAGTTATCATATAAGAAATAGGAAATGTGGGTGACTTACTTCAAAATGTTCCCCATATGCAGAGGAAATAGAACACTTCAAAATATATATTACAGTATACTGTAGTGAGTCAATGACATCAAACATTGTGGTATATTTAAATATATTTGAACTAATTACATTAAAAGACTGCTTTAAAGTGGGAAACTTCCCCAAAACAGTGAGGATGAAACAAGGAAGTGAGTACTTTTACGTTCTTTATCCCTTCTGAGCAGTTTGAGTTGATAATCAAATGAGCTCATTGATTCTCCAGATTTATTTTATTATTAATAGATTTCATATAATTTATAATTGGTTTTAGAGTCATACTCTTTAAGTCATTTTTTGGCTTATCTAATATCTTAGTTGTACCTAACTTTACATTCTTTGTGAGCTTTCTTATTTGTATTTAAATAACCTTTCTAAACATACCTATAAAAATGTAAATATTGGATCACTCACTGATAGGCACTAATATCTCTAACAGAGAAGGTTAATTCAAACACATTTAGACTAAACTGACACAAGAAATATAACTAGTCTTCCCACCGCCAGTTGCTTGTGAGTCTTACACCCTACCTGTAAGTGTCTAGATTACCTTATATCTGTTATACTACACTCTCGAGAGCCCTTCAAAAGGTTTCTAGGTCTTAGCAGTTGCACAAATCCTACTGCGGGAGACTTAATATAATCATGCCCATAAGAATTCAAATAACATTTAAAAATGTAAAATGACTTAAGTTAAAGGAAAAATGACTCCCACCTACTTCCTCTTTCATTCAATGTCAGTTCTCACCTATTTCAACCATAAGTACAATTGTATTCAAAAAGATGAGGAAGATGATGAAGTTTGTGAAGAGAGGACCTGTTTTCTCTTAAGGAAACATACGGAATGGAGTTCTGATTCATGCAGGTGAAACAATAGGGGCAAGAATAGAACCAGTGAGAATGAAAAGAAAATGGAGTTTGGAAAGGGAAAAATAAGTAATTAGGCAGATGATGAGGCAAGAGAGACAGTAAAGGTATGGGATAAAAATGAGTGGCAGGAAAGGATACACTCAAGGACCCATCCAGCCCACAAAGACAGAGGTGGCCTACGACTGCAGCGCACTTGAAGCCTGCTCATCAGTCTCTGGCCATGTGTGATCCGCTCTACATGACGAGGCTTTATGGAGAAGCGCACAAGCTGGTGTTGATCTCCCAACATAAGTTTCTTCTGATGGGAAGGATCTACACCAAAAATAAAAAAGGGATAGTAGGTAAATACAAAGAGAAGTTTTGGGGGAATATTCAGAGCAGGTAGGATTGGGGGCAGGGGCACTGTTACATAATGGACACCTAGAGCAGCTTGCTTGCCTTGCTGCTCTTTCTCACAGGAACTAATATTAGTTTGGAGTAAGAATTAATGTAATGCTTGTGATCAACACTATCCCTGCCAAAGAATAAAGGGAACAGGTTCAACCCTCAAAGTTTTAAGTGTCTTTGGTAGAAATTTTCAAGTCAGCCAGGGCTAGTAACTATCATAGGCCGAAATGTGAGTGACATGGGTTCTGGATTCAAAGAGTTTTATTTATAAAGCCTTTGATTTATCAAGTTTGGTGTAACCTCCAAACTAGCAACGAAATCAATTTCCCCTGAATTTCCTTAAAATTGTCTCTCTGCTTCCTACTGTTTGGAGGGTGTGGATGGGAGTCTTAAGTTTCTCGGAGTGAAGAAACAGACTGCTGACCAAGTAGCTCTCGCATAGTGTGCCGTGGCACAGCTTGGCTCAAGCCTTGCAGATGCTCGATGAGAGAGAAAGTATCAATGAGCCGAGAACGAATGGCATCAGCTCTGGGCAGGTGCATGTGTCCTGCTGGGTGGTAAGTGGCCATGTCTGTTAAAAAAAAAAAGTAAGAATCAAGTATCATTTCATTCTTGGAGTTGCACCAAAGATTATATGTTTTTCCTTCCCCTTCTCCCAACCCCCTGAAGACAAACACACTGTACCAAGGCTCAAGGTTTTTTGAAACAGAAGGAGATAGGAGTTGTAAGAGAATATTGAGCAGTTGACTAAGTGGCCAGGCACCTTCACTTGTGTGACAGCATTTCTAATTAAAAGTAGCAGTCACAAGGGCAGGAGTCCCGGGACTGGACAAGGAGGAATTCGGGCACCACCTGGACCTGAGGGAATCAGTCAGTGCAATGAGGTGGGGCAGTGGGCGGGCTTGGGGCTGCCTCCGAAAGAAAAACCAAGAGGAACTGGACAAAATGCAACAGCCTGGCATTCTGAAAATGTGTCCCGTCCCAACCCTCCCTGCGGTGCCAGCTCCTTCTCTCAATTCCCGCTTGTGGGCCTCACCTCAGCCTAGGCTCTCTTCCGCCCACTCAGCCCTGACTTCACTCCTCCTCCGGCTCTGGCGCCCCCTGAGCAGAACGAGCTCAGGGTCGCCTTTCCGCCTCACTGCGCCCCATTTCCAGCTCCGCCCCGCCCGCTCCCAGGTTTCGGGTAGCCCCAGGCCCAACCACAGACCCCGACCCCGTCCCAGCCCCGCAGCCCCGGCGCTCGCTTCCTCCGTCCCGCCCCGCCCTGAGCTCCGACCACTCGGCAGTTACCAGCTGGTCCCGCCCCACCCGACGCAGGCGCCGCGCAGCCAATCCGCGGCTGCCACACTGCGGCCGGAACCCGGCTAGGGGGTTGGGGCCTCCGGCTGCAGGTCCGCTTGGGGCAGACGCGTGAGCGCAATCAGAGGGTGCGTGGTCGCCGGCCCGGCCTCCGCAGTCCCCGCCGACCCCCGACCCTCCTGGCCGCCCCCACCTAACCTTGCCGCCATGCACCTCCGCCGCCTAGCGCTGTTCTCCGGCGTGACGCTCCTTCTCATCACGGCCTGCCTTGCAGCTGCATCCGACGTGCTGGAACTCACGGACGACAACTTCGAGAGTCGCATCTCCGACACGGGCTCTGCGGGCCTCATGCTTGTTGAGTTCTTCGCCCCCTGGTGAGGCCACTGAGCCGGGGCGGGGAAGGGAGGGCTGGGTTAGGCAGGGGGCAAGGCGCGGGAACGGTTGGGCCTACGCAACGCCGGGCCCTCCACCATTCCAGCGGGCCCGAGTGAGGCCGGCACATTTCCCAGCCCGAGGAAGCCGAGCTACCTCATCGAGAGCGGAGAAGTGGGTGCTGATCGCCTGAAGGGCGAGACCCGAGAAGGAAAACCCGAAGAAGGCCCCTCGCACGCAGGGTCACATCCTTACCTTGGTGCTCTTGCGGCACTTCCTATTTGCAGAAGGTTTTCCCACCCTCCTACCCCCCTTCGATTGGTATCTTTACAGTTTCTGGGTGAGTCAGTGTTAATGTTCTCCATTCTACAGACGAGGCATTCCAAGGCCTTATACTGGAAGGGAACGTTTCACCAAGTGCAGTGGTCCTGGGCTCCCAGGGTACTTCCTTTCTTCTTGCCCCACGCCCCGCAGCCATTGGTTTCTAGCCAAGGTCACTCGGTGGCTGCAGAATGGTCTGAAGTGCTTTCTTGGGGCAGGCGATTTTGTCCATCGCGTGGTGCACACTTTCTCCATTGAGTTAATCACTCACTTCCCAGCACTGTCAGAATCCTGTCAAACAGAAAGAGTAGAACAAGAGTAATTCCGTCAGAATCTGTCTACATTGTCAGTTTTAATTGAGATTTTTGAAAAATGCCACAAAATAAACTAACAGGAAAGTAACCAGTGTTGGAGAAATCGCCACTTCAGGGTGACTTAACTAAACAGGTGCGTAAATTCCTTAGGATAGAACTAATTCGAAATAAAAAGCTGGGAGTTGGAGAGCAAATATGATTTCTGACCCAGTAAACCTGAGTGTTATTTTTTTATTTAAACCTCAAATCTTTACCGCAGCAAACAGTGATTATCTTAACTCCTGGGATAGCTCAGTAGTATATCCATGCTAATTAACAGTATTTAATTTTTCCACCTCTGCTACACTTACCCTTAATAAAAAACTATATTCAAAAGTATCAGAAAAACAAAGTGTATAACTTCCACTTGCTTCTAACTCTGGTCTTCACCGCAGGGGCTCAACTGATTTGTAGAGGGTTACACTAGAAGTCCTGTAGTGAGGACCACCGGACCCAGAAGGATGTGCTAGAGGCAGCAAATTTTGTTTTCAGCTATGACAGATTTTGTGTCCAGAGCATTTCTGTGGCTAACTGGCAGTACCGATTTCATATCATGGGTGGTCTTTATACATCTTAGACTTACATTATCTCTTAGAAACAACTCTTCCTAATCCTATAACCATGCTGATAATTTTAAGGGGGTATCACTATAATTAGGATGGCTGTATGGAGTTGGGTCAAAACTCAGTGGTGCTTCAGTGACTACCGGAGTCAACATGAAGTGAATTGCTGGAGTATTGTGGGCTATTAGACTCTTAGTTTAAAGCAGTTTTTTTTGTTTGTTTGTTTTGGTTGAAGGCGTTCTTTTCTACCTTAAATTGTTACATGTGCTTCCCTAAGAACTACATATCCTGTCATGCTCAACTATCCCAAAAATTGGGTGGATCTCTGCTGTAGTGTCGGCTTTTAATTGGTCTAGAAGGTAAGGTCATCTTCCACAATGCCGACAGGAAGGATCAGCTTTCTGAATGAGTAATTTGGAATCAAGGAAGGCTCCTGTATTAAGACTTCAGCTGGAGATGTTTTCTTAACTGCTGCATTCCTTTGTACAAATCAGGAGTACTAGCTCACAACTTAGGAACAGTTAAAGAATCCTTACTAAGAGTAAAAGGAATCTATTTTGAGCAAGTTTTATTTGTTTGCTTTAGGGTATTTTTCCAGTTTCGTTTTATAAGTGAAAGTGAAAGATTTCTTTGCAGTTGACTAAAGTTTCCGTTATGGAGTTAATCTGTTTGTAAAAATGGGAGTATCTGACTTTCTCGGGGGAAATAAATTGCACTATTTAAATGTGATAATTTCTGAAAATTTATTGATACCAGTTAAGTAAGTTTCAAGTCCTTAACATCTACTTATGTTGTAAATTTGTGCCCTACCACCTGGGACAATAGTATTAAATAATGACATTTGATATACATTGTTTCTAGAGTACAGAAAAAGACTATGTGGATAGTATAAAATGGAATATTTAATATTTATTTTTATACATGCTAATTCCTTGGAATTCCTGCTGCTGTACTCCCACCTCCCCCCAAATGATCTCTTTAAAAAAATTTAGCTCAAATGTTACTTCTTCCTCCCTTGAACAACAAACTGGTTGCTCCCTCTTCTCTACTGGGACCTAATAATACTGTCTCACCCCTGCCAGACATGTGTTCCTATAGGGAAAGGACTCTTGCTAATTTTTCTATCAGAGGCTAATACCCTTTGGCACAGGGCAGGGCAAGAAGTGATGATCGATGATTGTTGGGTGAATATATGTTGGGATTCATTATTAACTGCTAAGTGTCATCCCTGAAGGTGGGTGGGATTATTTGTGTTTTCGTATTATTTAGGAGTAGGTGAAAGAAATAATGATTAATCTTGATCACTTTCAAAGTTCACCTGAGTTCCATTCCTGATGAGTTTGAAGAGGACCAGCTCTAGCCTCATTGGAACTCGTTAAACAGGTTCTCCTTGAGGGCATTTGTTGACCTTTATGGATACTGCCAATGCTTAACTTAGGACAGTGGTTTTCAGTCCCAACCTTACAACTTGTACACACTTCTCCACCTCTACATCCTGGTTCCTTCCCAGGTTCCTGGAGAAATCATTCCAGTGGGGCCCAGGCATGTATTTGTTTATTTAATGCTCCATGAATTTTTTTTTTTTTTATATGCATCCGGGTTGAAACCCACAGATAATTAGGCATCTGGCCTAATTTTATACTGTTTTTTCTATTCAAGTGCTTTAAGATAGTTGAGGTGAAACTGTTCTTATATCTGTTGCCTCAGCCTTCTTGACAATTACTACACATTCAACAGAAAACTCTCTCCTGTTTCTTCTTTATTTTCATTGCTGCCACTCTGGTCCAAGCGTTCATTATCTGCCATGTGGAATATATTTTGTAGGTGGCATTTTTTTTATCTCTGCTTTCTCCCTTTCTGTCAGTTTTATATGTTGCTGACTAATCTAGTCTCAATACGCATAACACATTTATTATCTCTTTAACAACCACCGAAAAAGCCTTTTATAGTTCTCTGCATATATCATTCTCACTAGTAATTTTGCTTTACTATTTCCCTTATCTAAAATACCCTGCCTTGTCCTCTCCGAAGCCTTAAATCCTTAAAAGCCCAGATCCAGTTCATACTCCCTTTAGCATACATTCTCTTCTTAACTTTTGAACCCTTAGTATGTTCCCAAAAGCCTGGATTTCTCAGATAAATTGATTACTTTATTAAATCAATTGTAATTTGTGTATCTTTGTTACAACCCAAGCACACACATTTTTAATATGCAATAGTAAAGGAATATAGAGGATATAATGAACGATACCATATTTCAAACACATCTAAGATGCCACTGATTGTGGGAGGAACCGTTATTTTATGTCTGAAAGAAAGAAATGCTACCATTGAAACTATTACATGATTGCAAGACACATCCCAAATTCAGATATGGTAAAATGTGCATCTGTAAAATGTAGTATAGGAAATACCGTTTAGTTACCACCCAGTCTAAAAAATAAAAGCCAATACAGTTGAAGCCCCCTGTGAGCCCCTTCCCCAACTTATATACTCCCCCATCCTGAATTTGGTATTTATCATTTGGTCCTCTTATACCTGTAGTGAACATGTATGTGACCCTAAACAACATCTAATATAGTACATTCTTTTTTAAATGTCACTTTTTCTTCATTTAAGCTTTCTAATGATGATTTTTGAATAGGACTCCTTAAAGACGCTTGAAGACTATAAGTAAGCTCTTAAAGTCTTTTGTTTTAAACAAGTTTTAAGGGCAACTGTTTCCAATTTGCTTCTTCATTCATCACTTAATAAAATCAAGTTTGAGACTTGGCTATGAAATAGATCAGCTGAAGTCTCTTCTGTGTTTCCCTTCCTTTGGTTTTCTAATTCTTTCTGTTTTTGCTGTCTATGGTGATGCTACAGAACTACTCACCTCAAAGTGATCCCTCTGCTTTTGAAGAGATGATATACAGCTGGTGCTAACTCTATGCTAAGGAGGAGTGTGTTCCGCCTCCCCTTGCTGCATACACTGTGTGCCTGTGGGACTGTTAAGACTTTGGGCAGAGGAGCAGGTGCTTGCCGTGGCCCTCTGGGAAAATATTCTAAATGACATGATGTTTTATTCTCATGAGTTCTTACAGCCAGGTAAACTGTGTAGCTATAAAATTCATGCTTACCATCATATCATTCAAATGCTGTGTTAAAACTTAGTTGAGAGGAAAAAAGCCTCCAATGAGCTGCTAGAGTATTTATAACAAATGAATGCCTTCTGGGCCTCATTCCGCTACTCCTTCAGACTGTTTCTAGTCAAAGAGAATCATATTGAAGGAATGGAGAAAAAATACTTGATGATGATTCTTAAAGAGTTAATATCATACTTGGGAACTTACAGGTTTCAATCACTGTGTTTTGAGAACCACAGTGCTGTTTTCTTAAGAAAAAAATGTACTTTCCTTTCGGAAATGTTACCAGGAATGGGATTGTTGCTATCTTGTCTTTCATTTTCTCATTAATTGGTCAAAAGGGCGTGAGCCCTTTGCCTCTTTAATGTGAAATATACTTTTGACTACAGCTTTCAGGACTCAATTGTATTTTTAATTGAGAAAATAGATGCTGCTCTGGACTGAGCCAGTCCTATAGAGTCAACCTTAGGCTAGAGATAGTACTTTTATCTTCGGAGAGTTCTGCTTTCCCCTGTCAATAGTGGATGTTGTAGTTTGAGTAGTGTTGTCGTTTGAGATTCTTCCTAGAGAAATAAAGTTAACAAATTTGTAGGATTAAAATGAGAATTTGGCTTTTTATTTTTTATTTTTTTTTAATATATCTGTATAGGTGTGGACACTGCAAGAGGCTTGCCCCTGAATATGAAGCCGCAGCTACCAGATTAAAAGGAATAGTCCCATTAGCAAAGGTGAGTATCGGTGGATTCTTCATTATAGGAAATGAGGTATTTTCAATAGTTATTTGTAAAATTAATATTTTCTCTACTCTTATGGTTCTAAGAAGAGAGAACACTAGTTTCTGGGCAAATACATAACTGATTATTGTATCAATTATGGTTTTAAAAGATTAAAAGGGAATTATTTGCATAAGAAACAAGTAAAACAGTAAATTTAAGAGGCAAATATGAAAAGTACAAGTACAGTAGTCAAGGTTAGAGGGCAATTATCACTGAGTAAATGAGTTCCCTAAACTACCATTTGATAATCACAATGATGGGAATAGGAAAATGACATGAGGATGTTGACAAGTACGGAACTAACTGGTCAACTGTAAACTTGGTATGTGCTTTTACAATCAAAGTAATGCTTTCAGAATTTTGCAATTATTTTGTATTAAACCCATATTTGTTCCAGTTTAAAAGCTCACATCTCAGCCAGTGTCAAATATATAGTTCATACATATATAGGACTGTTTTGGAAACTGCTTTTAATCCTAATGTTTTTATGGCAGCTTGCCATAGAAAAAAAAAGAGGTCAGTCTTGAACTAATTCTTGTCTCATTGCTATAGGCTGTGTTTCTATAGATACATTGTTTTTCTGAATTTTAGATTATGTTAAAGTATTGGGAGTATATCTCAGAATCTTGTGAAGAGTAAATGAGATAGTATATACAAAGTGCCTATAGCACTGCCTAGTTTGAAGTAAGTGGCTAAATAATGGAAATTGTTTTCCTTCTTCTTGACGGGTCTCACTAGACGTCATGTTATAGTTTAGCCTAGATTCATACTAGCTCAGGGAGCATATTCAAGTATTAGTACCTTTGCTAATAACTCTAGATGATTTGCCAAATCAAATTATACTCCACCCCAGCTAAAGGGTATGTGCACCTATCTGTTTATTCCCTTGATGATAATCATCAAAGTAAGCCACTGTTACTAATTTAAGTGATTTGTCTCTCCCGTGTTCCTAGGCAGAAAAAAGGTGGTGACTGCTTTAGATAATAGACACACCAAGGGCAGAATTTAAATTGTCATTTGTGCATTTTGTTTGAGGCCCAAGAATGTGAATTTTAAAGATTTCCTAGATGGTTCGGCTGTAGCTAGCCCAGTGCCAGTCTGCCTTGAAAATCTGAGATGTTTTGTGGCATATATGCCAACAATTGCTTGATCCTTTTATGACTTGACCAGTCTAATATTTTGGGAATATAGGAAGAGCCTGCAACAGGCATTTGGTTAACAAATACTTTGTGTATTTTAATCTTTAGGTTGACTGTACTGCCAACACAAACACCTGTAATAAGTATGGAGTCAGTGGATATCCAACCCTGAAGATATTTAGAGATGGTGAAGAAGCAGGTGCTTATGATGGGCCCAGGACTGCTGGTAAGGATCCTGGATTACATTCTGGAAACTGAATTTGTTAAGTATCCTGCTCTTTGTCATGGGAACATGACATTTTTCTATACAACATACTTTCAGTCCTTAAAATTTCTCATCTAAGAAGTCAGTTTGGTAGCTAACAGAAGACTTCTCTAAATGAACAGAGTATGTATGTAAGTAATGTAGAAAATACTTGAACTTGAGTTATAAGATTAACCAGGCATTTTTTCATTTAACAAATATTATTGAGTACCTACTCTTTGCCAGGTATGTTAGATATACTAGGTGTTCAGTATTTATTGATAAACAAAACAGACAAGATTCCTACTCTTGTGGCGCTTACATTCTGGGGGATGAAGAAAAGAAGACAACAAATAAGTTTGAAAATACACATAGGTAACCACCACCTCACGTCCATTATGATGGCTACTACCAAAAAAAAACCAGGGGTGGCCAGTTAGCTCAGTTGGTTAGAGCGTGGTGCTAATAATACCAAAGTTTCTGGTTCCGTCCCTGCGTGGGCCACTGTGAGCTGCACCCTCCTTTAAAAAAAAAAGAAAGAAAGAAAGAAAAGGAAAGAAAAAAAAAGAAAAACCCAGAAAATAACAAGGGCTGATGAGGATGCAGAGAAATTGGAACTTCTTTCCATTGTTGGTGTGAATGAAAAATGGTGCTGCTGCTATGGAAAATAGTATGGTGGTTACTAAAAAAATTAAAATTAGAATTACCACATGATCCACCAATTCCACCTGGGTATATATACCCAAAAGAATTGAAAGCTGGGTGTTAAAGAGATATTTGTACATCGTGTTTATAGCTGTGTTAGTCACAATAGCAAAAACGTAGAAGCAACCTGAGTGTGTCCATCAGTGGATGAATGGATATACAAAATGTGGTATGTTAATAATAATAATAGTTACATATAAATGTGTATATCATACAATGGACTATTATTCAACCTTAAAAAGAAGTTCTGACATGACTACAACATGGTTGAACCTTGAAGACACGTAAATTAGATAAGCCAGTCACAAAAAAGATAAATATTGTATGATTCCCCCATATGAGGTTTCTACAGTAGTCAAATTAATAGAGACAGAAAGTGGAATGGTGGTTGTCAGGGTCTCTGGGGAGGACCGAATGGGGAGTTATTTAATGGGTCGAGTTTCAGTTTTACAAGATGAAAACAGTACTGGAGATTGGTTATACAACAGTGTGAATGTACTTAATGCCACAGAACTGTATACACTTGAAAATGGTTAAGATGGTAAATTTTGTGTTGTGTATTTTACCACAATTAAAAATTTTTAAATGTCAAAAATATATATGGATAAGGTAAATTCCATTAGTGATAAGAGCGTTAAAGAAGAAAAATAAGACCAGAAGTGGCCTTGGGAGCACCACATAATTAGAGTGATCTGGACAGTAATGTTTGAGTTGAGATTTGAATGATAGGAAGGAGCTAGATCTGGACCAGAGCCTTCCAGGCAGAGGGAAAGCAGGTACTAAAAAAAAAAAAAAAAAAGGCCTTAGGGTATAATTGAGCTTGACATGTTCAAGGGACAGACAGGCTGTATGGCTGGAATATAATTAGCAGGGCTGACAGGTGCAGTTAGAGGTGTAAATAGAGAACCAGATCCTATAGGGCCCATAATTGATGAGAAAAAATATTTTTGTATAAACTAAAATAGTTTTATCTTGAGTCTCAAATAATCAGGCGTATTTTACATTTTTATGGTAGAAAGCTGATAGGAACAGCGTTCAGTTTTCACATTTTAGGTGACATGAAGTTTTTTCAGTGTGTATGATAGTTACTCATATACAAAGGTCTGCATAGCATGACCCATTTCTAACTCTGATGTCATCTGAAGACTGTTTCACCTTAGGCCCTTTGCCCTGGCTGTATTCACAGCCTGAAATGATATTCCCCCATGTTTGCATAGCTTGCTCCTTTCTTCCATTCAGATCATGACTTAAATTTCACACACTCAAAACACACCTTTCATCCGCCCACCCCCACGCTTTCCTAAGGTCATTTTTTTGATCACATCATCCTCTTAATTCTCTGCACAGCCCAAGTTACTACCTGATTTTTTAAATTATTTATTTGGAGATTTATTTATTATATTATTTATTATTTGGGGATTTATTTGGAGATTTACTTTTTATTGTAAGCTCCAAGACAGCAAGAGACCTTGTTTGGTGTATTTACTACTCTGTCCCCAGCACCTAGACTGGCACGTATAGTAGATAGTCAATAACTCTTTGTTGAATGCTTAAGTATTTTGACCCAACTGAGGTCATTTAGCCAGCACTCAAAATTTCATGTCTAAGCACAAATGGAAAATTTTTCAGTTTTTTTCTGAGCTTGAAAATCATTAATGAAGAACCCAAGTTACCATTCAGGTTTTATTAGTTTAATTTAGTGTAGAATTAGCAATTAGAGTTATTAATATAGTTTTTTCTGACGTTGGGCAGGTCTTAAGTAAATTGTAGATGAACCCAACTAGACTGCTGCTGCTAAGCAAATATTCTCAATTGGGCTGCAACATAGATTTTTTTTTTTTTAATAGAATTTCTCAGTATCTGACTAGGGGGTCAGATGTTTGGCTATTTAGGATGGATTATTTTATTCATGTACTCTTCTAAGAACTATGCTGTTCACCTTTCTGCTTAGTTACTCAGCATTCCCACTATACCTTCCAGAGAATTTGAATACTCAGAGAAAAGTAACACTTTTCATAATAGCCCTGTTTTAATGTTTTTTATAATAATTTGTATTGTGATATAGTAATAACAGTCCTCTCAAAGACTAAGCAATTCCTATCCAATTTCAACTAATCTATTGATACAACCCCTCTGTGAGGAATTGAGGAAAACTTTTAAAAGAAAAAATATCCATGAATGGAGA
This sequence comes from Rhinolophus sinicus, assembly GCF_057876585.1. Taxonomy (NCBI): domain Eukaryota; kingdom Metazoa; phylum Chordata; class Mammalia; order Chiroptera; family Rhinolophidae; genus Rhinolophus; species Rhinolophus sinicus. Next base: position 139,917,328 of record NC_142503.1, read on the forward strand.
GCGAAGGAAATAACTACCTTAGAAAAAAGGCAAAGTAGGCTCAGTTGTGTTGACAGAGTTGAACAGTATTCTGTCTCAGCCAATTAGCAAATCATTAGAGTATTTAGAAGAGAAAAGGGGTGGAAGAGGTAGAATATTATGGAGAAGTAGTACTGTCTGCCTTGTAAGCATTTTGAGCCTACGAATGGTTTCAGTGGACCCCAGAACAATGTAGAATAATGCTCTGTCAACCAGGCTTAAGGGATAAAAAGAGTCTTCTGTGTTTTTATATGTGGTTATTATTACTTTTAAACTATTTTACTTCTCTAACGCATTTCACTTCAGTAGTAAAGTGTGATTTGATTTGGGTGCATCTTAAACGTGGCATGATTTGACCTTTATGCAGTTAAGCCCCTATATAGCTTAGCCAAGTCACTGCATTTTCTGCTTTTAAAATTTGATAAGGTTATGAGTAATTCTTTGTGCTACTTGAGAATAAGGGATTTGTTATTTGCAAAATGAATAGTTCTTCAACTTATATACTAGGTATTATTTTAGAGCTAGGTATATATCAGTGAACAAAACAAACAAAAATCTCTACCCATTTGTAATTTGTAGTGGGGAGAGATAGATAAAAAATAAGTATATAGAGTATATTAATTAGATGAGTGAAAAATGCTGAGGAGAAAGATGAACAGGAGGAGAAAGATGAACAGGAGGAGATAAGAATTTTGGAGGTTGAATAGGTTTTAGTTTCCAGTGGGGTGGTCAGGGAAGGCTTCATTAAGATGACATTTGAGTAAAGACCTAAAAGAGGTGAGGAAGGGAACCACGTAGATGTCTGGGGAAAGAGTGTTCTAGGCAGAATAACAGGCACAAAGGCATTATTTAATTTGTGCTGTTATAAACACTTTACTACATTGTGGGTAGGTGTATAAATAAGTAGTCTCTTTGGGGGCAGTATCTACCGTGTTTCCCCAAAAGTAAGACCTAACCGGAAAATAAGCCCTAGCATAATTTTTCAGGATGACATCCCCTGAACATAAGCCCTAATGCGTCTTTTGGAGCAAAACTTAATATAAGACCTGGTCTTATTTTCAGATAAATGCGGTAAATTATGTTAAATGACAAAATACAGAATAGCATGTATGTATGCCGCCATTTGAGGAGAAAAGAAAGAAGAATAAATGTGTAATTGCTTATTTATGCCTAATATGTCTGGAAGGATATACAAAAAAACCTGAAATCTTACCCTTTAGGGAGGAAACTGGGTGACTAGGGACAAAGATGGGAAGAAAACTTTATTGTATACCCTTGTGAACCTCGTGAACTTTGAATCATGTGAATGATTACCCTCTCAAAAGTTGTAAATTTGTTACTATAATCTTTCATTTTGTTTTTTAAGATGGAATTGTCAGCCACCTAAAGAAGCAGGCAGGACCAGCTTCAGTTCCTCTCAGGACTGAGGAAGAATTTGAGAAGTTCATTAGCGATAAAGATGCTTCTGTGGTGGGTAAGTAGCAAATATTTAATTATGTCACAAAATCAACTTGGTTTCAAAAACCCTCTGTGGACATTTTACAAGGAGTTCACTGCAAGCAGATCTTTATTAAACACTGACGTTTCATTCACTTTTCTAGACTTGAAGTTCTAAAAACAAGACAGAAAAAAATATGATTAAGTTATTTGCATTGATTGTGACATATTGCCTTATTTAATCCTTCTGCCACCTGAAATAGTTTCTGAAACTCTTAAGAAGTAAAGCAATTTGCACAAATTTATTCAATTGTGAAAAACTAGAATTAAGACTTGAACTCTGACAAATAAAATTCCTTTGGCTCCTTCAAAACTGTTTTTTTTAAAGAGTAAAGGAAGAATTCTCATCCTAAGTATTTTGTCAAATTTCCTAGGTAGTCATGGCAAAGCAGATCCAGTCCTCTTGCCAACCTTGGTTTGCTTATCCATAATAGAATAAAGGTTTTGAAAAATAGAAGAATTTTAAAGTTTTGAATGTTCAGCATTTACTGTTTCTTCTTTATGTTTGACATTTTCCATATAGGTTTTTTCAACGATTTATTCAGTGAAGCTCACTCTGAGTTTCTAAAAGCAGCCAGCAACTTGAGGGATAACTACCGATTTGCACACACTAATGTTGAGTCTCTGGTGAACAAGTATGACGACAATGGAGAGTAAGTGCCTGAGAGGAATGCCCTTGCAAATCCCTGCACCAAGTGTTACTGTGTGAACTGGTGATTTTTATGCCTGGTTTTTTCAAAAGGTTTATTGAGCACTTGCCTAGGCATTAAGCTAAATTCTAGACACTGTTGCTGCCTTTGAGGGGCATCTAGCAGGGAGAAAGAGTGAATGTATATAAAAGTGTAGTGAGCATTATAGGTGTTATGATAGAAATAGATGCACGGTATGGTGGAAGTACAAAAGAGGGAGTTATTTTTCTATCTCTTCTGGGGTGGCGTGTAGTATCAGAAAACACTTCGTAGAGGTGACTCTTGAGGTGTGTCTTTCCAGGCAGGTTATGGCAGTTGGGATAAAAATTATTCCAGATAGAGCAGCAGCAGTGTAGGCCATGAGATGTGAAACAACCTAGGCATGTTGGGAACTGTAGTACTGCTAGTAACTGAGGTCATAGTGAAAGGTAAGGTTGGAGAGGTAAGTAGAGACCAAATTATAGAAGATGTCAAGTGCCAAACAGAAGAGTTTAGATTTTTATATTTTAGACATTTGAAAGCCATCGAAAGACTGAGCTAGAGAATAATGTGATTGATTTTGTGTTTCAGAAGAAAAGTCACTAGCACCCACATGATGGTGGTTTGAATGTGGAGAAAGAGTCTAAACTAAGGGTGACATCTAAGAGTCTAAGTTAAGGTAGTGTTGGGGCAATGGAGAGGAAGGAGTGAGTATAAAAAATGTAAACAATAGGATTTGGTCCCTAGCCACATGTGAAAAAGGGAAGCTCTAGAGTGAGTCTAGGTTTCTCAAGACTTAAATGACTAAGCCAATGACATCATCAAGCTGGAAAAAGACAAAAAGAAACAAATTTGGGGAGAATGATGATGAGTTCTGTTTTGTCACAATGAGTGAGAAGTTTGTGAGACATTCATGTGGTGAAGACCCAACCCAGTGGACAATTGGATAGATGAGACAAGAATTCAGGAAAAGTTCTGCACTCGAGATAAAGATTCGTAGGTCACCCACATATAAATGATTATGGAAACCATTGGACTAGATGGGATCACTCAGGGTAAGCATATAAAATTTTAAAATATGTGCCAAGGGCTAGTGTTATTTATTCATATGTAACAAAATATGTAGGGTTTACTACGTGCCATTTACTGTGTTAACTCACTTAATCCTCTTAAAAACCCAGTGAGATAGGTCTATTATTATCTCCATTTTACAGAGGAGAAAGCACGCGAAGAGGTTAAGTAATTTGCCTAGCTTCACACAATAAGTGGCAGGACTAGGATTTGAACTTAGTTTGGCTGCAGGATTGGTAGCTTTGACCATAAGGCTCTGCCTTTTCCATTGAGAGACACCAAGTCTATAAATGGATGTGGAGCCACTTGTGTGGCTCATTAAGCACAACATATGTCAGCCTGTTAACCTTAGATTTCTTCATATGGCTGCCTCTTAATGTTTGCCATTTAAAGTGGTCTACCAGCTCCTGATCAGAAGTCTTATGTGAAGGTTGTTTTAAGGTTTTCATGTGCACACCAAGGCCATATCATCATTAAAGATCAACTGCCTGATTTCTATTTTTTGAGAATAACTGCTTTGAAATTGGTAACTATAAAAAAAAATCTTAGCCCTGTTCACATTCTTGTTTTCCCAGCATGTTTATATTAGTTTCCCTTTTGCTATGTAGTTTCCCTGTGTTCTGTGAAAATGCCTCTGTTTTAATTGACAAAGTTAATGATTAATACTGGAAGAGTGAGAGAGGCATGTTAGGACTTTGGTGCTGAAGCCTCGCCAAAAACAAGTGATAAAAATTGTATGTGGGTGTGTCTGTAGTATGGAGAGGAGAATGAATGAAGGAGAAGCTAGAGGCAAGATATTGGTAGTTAGAATATGTGGTGTGATCAAAACATACGGTGAATGCTGTTGCCATGTGCCATCCATTGGAAAGGCAGGGCTCTTCAATACAGAAAGTCACACACCTTAGTAACAGTGTGTGACAAATTTCAACTTGTTAAGTGCAGTCAGTCTGGTGTGAGCTACTGTTGAAAGAAGGTGTGCCATAAATCATGGATCACGAACAACACATTAACATGAAATGGGTTTCATCCTCCATCATGACAGTGCGCCATGTCACACATTGCTTTTGGTACTGCAATTTCTGTCAAATAGAAACATTACGGTGTGTCCTCATCCACCTTATTCACTGGATCAGGCACCATGTGACTTCTGGCTCTTCCCCAAAATCAAAATGACCGTGAAAGGTAAACATTTAGAATCAATTCAGGTCATTGAGGCAGCCACAACAGCACAACTAAAGACACTCATGAAAGAGGACTTCTAGAACTGCTTCAGAAAGAAGCAAGAACGATGGGATAAGTGTGTTTTAAGTGAGGCAGAGCATTTTGAGGGGGATTAATGGCAATGTGTCTTTTACTGTAATTTTAAAAATTTAAACATTCACCATAATTTTTGATCACACATAGTGGTATTTTCCGAGAAAGGTGGTATTACATATAAACCTGTCACTCAGAACCAAATTGGGGTTCAGTTTTAGTTTAACAAAAGGCTAGAAATGAAAGAAGGAATTTGCTTCAGGTGTTTCAATGGAGTGAGAAAAGCTCGGCTTTGGTAGAGTTGCAAAGTAGTACCTACCAGCAAGAAAAAAATTTGTGAACTTGGTTTATTGGTATAGAAACTCTAGAACAAAGGAATTTCTAATGAACTCAAGCTGAATATTACCTATAATTGTATACCTACCTATAGAATTTTACAATTGGAAAGAATCTTAAAGATATTTTCTCTAATGAAGTCATTTTCTGTGTAGGAGAGTTGAATTTTTAAGGAGAATGACAGGGCAAGGTACCTTCCAAAAAGAACAAGGTCTATTTTATTGTACATTTTGGGGCTTTGGGAAAGTTGGGCTCTGTTGGTTATTATTTTTAAAGGTTTGGAAATTAATCATCTATGCTACCCTCATTTTGTACTGAAAAAGAGCTATAGCCCAGAAAAATTAAATTGATACCTGGTATAAGGTCTTTGAAATTAGTAGTAGAGCTAGAATTAGAACAAGATTTCTTAATTTCCCAACCCAGGGTTCATTAATTCCTCATACCCAATTATTGCACTTTAGATTAAGGTGCTGATCACCTTACTGTCAATAAGGTCATGTTGCCAAGTCTTTGGTCCCAGAAAAGAGTCCTTATGTGCTTAAATTAAATGATGGTAGTAAAAGTGGCAGCAGGAGTACATAGTTTGAGCTTTAAGTAAAAGATGAGAGGCAGTTCTGTCTACTTACTGAGACTTTTTTTTTTTTAAAGGGGTATCACCTTGTTTCGTCCTCCACATCTGATGAACAAGTTTGAGGACAAGACTGTGGCATATACAGAACAGAAAATGACCAGTGGCAAGATTAAAAAATTTATCCAGGAAAACATGTGAGTACCATTTTATACCTTGTTTGGGATTTCTTGGCTTCATGATGTTTTGTTTACCTGAGTTATAAAACAGAGCCATGTTGTGGATTAAATAGTCTCAATCAAGGGATTATAACGATAATCGTTAAAGTTTATATTAAAGCAGTAATGTGTGGGCCGCAGAACTCCTTTTGATCTATAAGGTATATTGCTCAGTACTTGTCCTATATGTTGAAAATTTCTTTTTAAGTGCTAACAGTTACTTTGTGATAATTCCATGCTACAGCTATAAACCTACCAAGTTTGATAACGGATTATTTCATTTCAGTTTTGGTATCTGCCCTCACATGACAGAAGAAAATAAAGACTTGATACAGGGCAAGGACTTACTTACAGCTTACTATGATGTGGACTATGAAAAGAATGCTAAAGGTTCCAACTACTGGAGAAACAGGTAATAAGAGTCATAACAGGTAAACAAGTTTACCAAGTATGTAAACAGTTCCTTCTAACTATCCTGTGACCATGTGTGATGTGAGAGCAGGTAAGAATGGGTACAGTTGGCTCCCCAAAACATTTGAAGCCGTAGGATAAATAAACTTTTTCGAAAATCTATTGGGCATGTCTTCCATAGGTATTCCTTTGCCTGTCACACAGCTGATTCCTTACCTCCAAGTAAAAGACGCAAATGTGATCTAAAATGTACTCTAAAACATTGTGCCTGCTTGCCCATTGAGACTTGCAGTGCATTTTATCCTTACAAATTTTCTTTTCAGATCAGTCATTATGCTTACAATATTTTATATTTTTATATATATAGATATATATAGATATAGATACACACACACACATATGTATATATATTTCAGTGGAAATGGACTATTTGATTAAGCACCACCAGTTTGGCAGTAAAGTTCAGTAAGACATTGGAGTACACCATAATCCTATGTCAATGCCCAAGAACACAAATTCAGACCGATTCCAGAGGGCTGCATGGACTGTGAAACTTGGTCTTTGCTTTCTAGACTACTTGCTTCTTGGTTTCAGAAGTGTTTTATCACCCTGGTATAGTCTTGGCATAAATTTCTCTTATATTCCACAGAGTGATGATGGTGGCAAAGAAATTCCTGGATGCTGGACACAAACTCAACTTTGCTGTAACTAGCCGCAAAACTTTTAGCCATGAACTTGCTGATTTTGGTTTGGAAAGCACTACTGGAGAGATTCCTGTTGTTGCTATCAGAACTGCAAAAGGAGAGAAGTTTGTCATGCAGGAGGAGTTCTCGTGAGTTAGCATGGGTTTGGGATTGGATTCTGCAAGGAAACTATTAAAGCCTCTTACACTACTGAGAATTGATAAAGAAGAATGTTGGAATGTGAACATAGCTCTTCTAGTCAAGATCCATGACTGTTACTTTTCTCAATTAATTTAATTATAGGTACCGTTGGGATCATGATCCTTAATAAATTCTGAAAACTAACAAAAAGATAGCAGCTTAGAATTCTTACACGATTGTTTCCACCCTGTCATTAAAAATAGTACATAGAGAACACTGGACAATGTCTTTGAGATTGATGTAATTTCAGGCCAGCCCAATCCCCTCCCAAATCCTATTTTTCTTCTTGGAATACCACATTGGCATAAAATAAACCCAGGGAATTGGAGCGGTCTTAAGATTCCAGATAATTTTGACCTTCACCTTCTGAGACTTTGGGAGATCATGACAAGAAAATCTTCCTTGTGAGCAAATCGGTAAAATGAGATACCATAAATAAGCACTATTTTCTAGAGCAACAAAATAAGACTGGTTCTAAGGCAGAATTGAATTTTCAGAAGACCAATGTGTTCTTCCTTCTTTGCCCTTTCTAATCCATAAAGAATACACTAGAAATACAAGGAGTGGTTGGTTTTTTTGTTCGGTCCGTAGTCCTGCATACTGAGAGATAAGAAACCCCCTTTATTTTTAGCTTCTGATTTCTTTCTAGTCTTGAAATTGAAGCTGAAATATGTGGAAAATATTCTTAGGAAATTGCTTTTAATCCTCTCAATGGTGGGAGTAGATTAACAAACCTGACCCTTGTCTTTAATTGGCAGGCGTGATGGCAAGGCTCTTGAGAGATTCCTGCAGGATTACTTTGATGGCAACCTGAAGAGATACCTGAAGTCTGAGCCTATCCCAGAGAGCAATGACGGGCCGGTAAAGGTGAGGCACTCACAGGTTCCCCAAGCCTCTCAGCTGCCTCCTCATTTCTTTCTTCCAAAAATGCTACGAGTGAAGACCTTGTTTGCTATCATGTTTTTGTTTGTCCTCACCCCTATCCAGAGTCGTACAATAGTCGTTGGCAGAGCTCATAATGCTCAATAGGAGCAGGAGTATAAAACCTTCACAGAATTTTCTGATGGTATTTGTATCAGAGTTAGGTTACTCTTTGGGACAGAGCAAGCTAACTCCTAAGAATCATTTTAAGATTGTTGCTCTGAAATTACTTTAAGGAAGGATTGGGTAGCACTTGTTTCCTGTGACTTCCTGAACATAATTTGACAGGAGACAGACACAGGAATGAGTTGGTTTCTGGGGAATGGCAACATCTTTAATACAATCCGTAAATGTGATCTGGTTTCAGTGACATTTTCAGTGGTAACACATCCAATTTTAGAGGGATTGGGTCCAGACACAAATATAGCTCATGAATTTATTCTTCATCTCATCTTACCAACCAGAGAATCTCCGTGTTTTCCAGGTAGTGGTGGCAGAGAATTTTGATGAAATAGTAAATGATGTAAATAAAGATGTGCTGATTGAATTTTATGCTCCTTGGTGTGGCCACTGTAAGAATCTAGAGCCTAAGTATAAAGAACTGGGAGAGAAGGTAAGTCTGAACTACATTCTGAAGATCAAATTTGAGTTGGGATGTTCACACACATATTTAGCATTGGCTAGTTACCCTAATTAGTTCATTGCCTAAGTAAGTAATGGTAGAGTTTTTCCAACTACCTACTGTTTACTCACTTTCTCTTGACTTCTGCCTAGCGTCTAGCCTGTGCGCTGCCTCAAGTACCTGCTTTAACTTTCCACTCAGACTCAATCTAAATAATGGTTAAAAGTATCCAGGCTTCTAAATTTTGGTAATGGCTTATATGAGTCCATTATGTTCCTTCATCTTAAAACACTGGCATTAGCCCTTAGCACTTACGTCTTATTTAGGCCAGGTAGTTTTGAAAATGGCTGTATATAGAGTCTTAATATAGAACCAAGAGAGAAAAGGGAAGCTTGTGAAAGGCTAGATATTGTGTGCAAGTGTTATTACTCTTCCCATCTTAGTAGCAAAACTTATCCAGGTGTTTAAAAGCAATTGTTTTAAGTCCTGAATTGACTAAATGTCTCTCAGTCACTGAAAACTTGAAATTTAAAGAGCTAACCTTTTTGTTAACAGCTCAGAAAAGACCCAAATATTGTCATAGCCAAGATGGATGCCACAGCCAATGATGTGCCTTCTCCATATGAAGTCAGAGGGTAAGTAGATTAAAAACTAATAAAGGTGTCTAGGCAATTGACTAGAAAAAAATAAGCTCGTAAACCATTTTTTTTATTGGGTATGGTTTGGGGAGTCTTCATACTCCAGTTGAGCACAAAACCACTGATACCTTCTTGGCTTAGAGGTCTGCTGCATGGACCCAAATAACTGCCACAGATTTTGTGAGTTCTCATATTCCTGAGTTTTGATAGGATGTAACCTAGCACTGATGGAGGCTGGTATCTGGTCAGATTAGAAATCATGAAGAGAAGTTATCGGGGAAGTATGTGTCAGAGTTACTCTGGAACCTAAAATTAGTCAACTCTTTTTTTTTTTTTTTTTTTTTTACCCAGTTTTCCTACCATCTACTTCTCTCCAGCCAACAAGAAGCTAGATCCAAAGAAATATGAAGTAAGTGCATTGTCTTATCTCTCCACAAATACACATACACATGCATACACACTTGTACATATCTAGCTCTTCGTTTATTTAACTAGAAACTTTAAACTCTCATTGTCAATATATGTGGTTGTTAATATGTTTTTGCAAACTCAAAAGTCTTCCTATTGGGAGAAAAAAAAACCAGGGTTCTTTAAAAGGATAAATTTTCAGAGTAATCTTTCTGTTTTCAGGGTGGCCGTGAATTAAGTGATTTTATTAGCTATCTACAGCGAGAAGCTACAAACCCCCCTATAATTCAAGAAGAAAAACCGAAGAAGAAGAAGAAGGCACAGGAGGATCTCTAAAGCAGCAGCCAAACATACCACTTTGTAAAAGGACTCTTCCACCAGAGCTGGGAAAACCATTGGGGAGGACTGGGACCCATACGGCATTATTACATGTCAGGGCTAAAAGGACACATGGGTATAATCTGAATCCTGTTAAATTTTCTCGAAACTGTTTCTTAGCTGCACTGTTGATGGAAATAACCAGGACCAGTTTATGTTTGTGGTTTGGGGAAAAATTATTTGTTGGAGGGAATATGTTGGGGTGGGGGGTAATTGAGTTGGGGGGTTATTTTCTAATTTCTTTTGTACATTTGGAACAGTGACAATAAATGAGCCCCCTTTAAAATGTCTTTTTTTCCATTAGATGGGAGACCAAAGGTTCTCTAGACCAGCACTGTCCAATAGAACTTTCTGCAATGGAAATGTTCTGTAATCTTCATTGTCTAATGTAGTTATTGAACATTTGAAATGTGGCTAAGAACTACATTTTACATTTTCATTAATTTAAATAGTCACATATAGGGTCAGTGGCTACCAACTAACTGGGTCCATAGTTATCACCTGTAAATACTTTCCAAATTTTGTCTTTCAATCCTTGCATGTTTATTGCCCAGGCCCCTAGCCTGATAATTAGAATAGGTGAGGGAGGGACCTTTCTTGTTGGGCTCTGTTTCTGACAGCGTCCGTGCCCTAAGGATGGGTTGCTATCTATCCTTGCCATGCAGTTAAGCATGTTTATAGCTCCCAAGGGCTGTTGTCTGCCCAGAAATGCCCTGTGGGTGTGGCAGCAGGTTGGGGTTCCATCCAAATTGTTTCAGGAATTGCTGACACTGCTGGGTGCAGTTCTCTCCCCCAAAGCTCAAGGTGTGGCCTATTAACTTCCCTCTCTAGTGGACTTGGAACAGCAGTATCATTCCTACTTGTAAGTGAAGCATCCACTTTTCTTCTGCAACAAAGAGGAATGAAAAGGATAGGACTGGTGTGATCTTTTATTTAAATGAATTGAACCATTTCCCCTTTTCCTTTTTGTGAGCAAATACAAATCCTGTCCACAGTTATAGTTTTCAGTAACTGGATAATTCCAGATAGGAGCCCTAATTATGTTACCTTCAACCTTGATGTTTAGAAAAGAACTTAATTCCTACTGTAATCTCTAGTTGTCAGTTATAAAATGGATTTGGTAGAGCCTTGTAGCACAGTATATATCAGGATCATTCATAGTGCTTTGAAAAAGATGCCTAACCATAATTTTGGAGATTCTAAGCCACAAGACCTGGGCTGGGACCTGGGGATCTAATTTTTTAGAGAGCCCAGAAGTGGTTCAGATATATTGGCGTAAGAACCACTGCCCTGGAAGGTTTAAGGAAAGCATATAAACTTACACAAAGGACACAAACAGTTTTAATTTTTTAGCCATGTTTGTAAAAGAATTCACTTACAGTACATGGGTAAGACCCAAGCCCTTTTCCATTATATCCAGGTGTATTACAAGTTCCTTTAGCTGTTTCCAAAAGATCTCTTTGTTCCTTTAAGGGAGGCTACCAGGCTAAATTTTAATGTCCTCAAGGTATATTGTCCTGGAAATGGTGTCATTTCTCAGGATTTGAAAAGGACTTGGCTGAACTAAAGGTGAAGAAGCCAAGCCTCTGTTGCTTTTCCTAGTCTCCCAGGCACAGCTATGGAGTATTGGCACTGTGCCCAAACCCTAAATATTAAAACATGGCAACAATGAAAATCAAACCTTAGCCTAGAGTAGCTCTCCTTGCCACCACGGACTCAGCAGTAAGAAGAGCAGACAATTGCTCTCTGTTTAGTTTATAGCTGCTTTGTTCCTTCATATCTCACTGGGCAGAGGGTCAAAAGACGTCTGACTGCTTCAGCTGCCCCTGTTCTTTTCCTCAAATTCCAGGATGAGCCCTTTAATGTGGGACAATTTCTGATGCAGGTACTCACAGCGATGCTTTTCTTCCCTGTAACCTGGGTTCCGCTGCAGAGAAAAGCAACTGTGTCAAAAACAATTTTTTTTAATCCATTTCGACCTTCTTGTTACCATTCCCAGACCTTGCTTACCTTCCTGAACTTTTTATATTCCTGGACTATCTTTTCTTCCAGCACCTGAAACAAAGTACCAAGTTTAACCTTTGAAAAAAGGCTCCTGTTCTCTTAGGGGAGGGAACTAACTTCCCTTCTCATTGCTACCAAATGATACAGACTAATTTTTTCTCTCAAACAGGCTCGCTTGTCACTTTTTTGGTCGCTGAACAAACACAGGTTTATAGGCAGTTAGCAGAGTTTATAGCCAGTCAAGCTGGAAGGCTAGCCTGGGTCCGGTCCTTACCTTGTGCTCTGGAGTTCCTTGCTGAACTCTCTTGATCTCTGCTCCCAGGTCCATGAATCTTTGGCTTGCAGCTGCAACTCTAGCATGCAGGATGCGGTATTCAGCATAATCTGTCTCAAAGTCCTGCTCATAAGCACGTTGCTGCTCTGTACTGTGGATGGCTCCATATTGCCTGCCAGGAACAGAGAGTTACCACCTTCAATTTTATTGCCCCCCCCCCCCCCAAGCTTCCAGCTCCCGGGAAGTTAATATCTCATGCACAAGCCTTGATAAAATTGGAAATGGCAGGGGACTCACAGGAGGTAATCTGGTACCTCTTCAGGGCTTGGGGATTCAGTGTCTACAAAGGAAGCAAGAAGACATGAAGGAGATTATTGGCCTTTTCCCCTCACTCTAGCAGTTTTACCCTCCTTTCATTAACTCTCACCTGCTTGAAAAGAGGGTCTATGCTCCAACTTGGGGCCCATATCTTCATGTTTATCTTCTTCCTCCCAATCTTCTCCCTCTTGTAGGTCCTGACTGGGCAGCCCTTGTAGGGAACTTGGAGCTAGAGGCAGAGTTCTGCGCCTCTTTTCTTTGAGTTCTATAGTGGGTGCAGGTGCTGGATGTTTCTGTTGGGGGAAATACCTTTGTCACACAAGCAGTATATAAAAAGCCTATTCTGCCCTTCTCTTGAAAATTACTTCCATATAATCTCTGGGAGCATCAAAATGAAAGCTCCCAATTTTTAAGTTTTAGCCTGATTGGACAAAGCTCTCTGAAAACCCTTGCTATTACAACTTACCTTGCCCAGATGTTTCTGGCCAGCAGAGAAAAGCAGTGCCCTATCAGGCTCTCTGTTTCGATGATGGTTCCTAGGATATTTGAAGAGGGAATGGGAGAGATGAAGACCAGGGTAGGAGGTAGGGCTAGAAGTCTTATTACAGCATTTAGGGTGGAGACTCAATGAAGATAATACCAGGGATTCCCAGGTTAGTCTCACCCTGCCCCAAGTACCTCACTTGCCACTGTGCCATGTGTTCCCTTGAGGATCCTGGGAGTGAGTGACCTTGGCTGCTTGCCGGTGAATCTGGAACCTGGCAGGGAAAGTGGCAGGGGCACTTGGCTCCCTGGGCTTCAGGCTTTTGCCCCACCTTATCCCAACTCCCTGCAGTTTCTGGCCTCACCTCTTCTAGTGCCATCTGTGGCTGTGAAACTGCGTCTCCTTCAGAATAGTCTCCCATGTTCTGCCAATTCTCAGGATCTCTGGCATCTTCAGTCAAGTTGTGTCCCTGAACTGAAGATGGGGCCGGGATAGAATCCATGGCTCCCCAAATAGTGAGGCGCTCCCTGAGTGGGCCCAGGCAGTGGAGGCGGTTAGGTCCAGATCTGGAAGGGGGTGGTAGGAAAAAACCAGGAGGGTGGAGAACTCTTAAGCACCCCTCAACATTCCCCTCATGGACTTCCCACAAACCTTTTCTCATCTGCTGTTTGTTCCCCCTTACCTGCCTAAACGTTGGCACACAAGGTCCAAACCACCACCAGGGCCCTCCTGGCCACACTGGGACACTGTGAAGGAGAAGAGGCAGGACCATCCAGGGCCTCGGAGCCTCAGATACTGGGGGTGAAAAAGACCGTAAGCCCCATGAAGTCAGCCCCTCCCTGTCCTGCCAACGTCATTCCTCCCTGAGCCAGCCTAAGAGTGAAGATGGGTCCCACGGGACTCGTTAGCACACCAGGTGCAGCTGGGCCTGAGTTCCCAGGAGGTGAGACGGCCACAGTCTCTTCAACCGCAGCCTCCTGGGACCACAACCCCAGCAGCCCCCCTCACCACATTCGGGGTTCAATTCTCGGAACTTCCTCGGACCGTGACTGCTCTCAGCTTCCCACCCTGACTGTACCTTCCCTGAGCCCGCGTCTGTTCTCCCCGCACCGCACCTTCTTCAGACAATCCAGGCCACCACTTACCCCTCGGTTGCCTTGGAAAGAGATCACTGGCGGAACCTGCGGGGAGAGCACAGAAGCGAGCTAAGCGCAGGTGAAGCGGCGTCCCCAGGATCTGGCGTGGGGTGCCCAGCGGGACCTTCCTCACGGGGTTCACTTGGAGAAGTGGAGAATCGGGAGCCTGTGAATGCCGCTCCCCATCCCCAAGTCCCTTCGCCGGGGTCTCCGGCTGAGGCCCGAGGTCCTGAGGGGTAGGGGGTAGGGAAGATGGAGCCCGGGCCGGCCGCACCTGTTGCCGCTGACACTCTTGCAGCGCCCGCAGCGCCGCGTCGTTGAGCCTGAGCATCAGGAGGCTGGCCCGGGCAGAGGGGTTGAAGCTGAGCCGGAACTTTCCATTCAGAAACTCCTGGGGTCCCGCCATGGCCGCGAGGTCGAGCGCAAACAGAACCTCGGCCACCGTCGAGTGCCACCACCACCACCTTAGCTGTGCAGGGCGAGACTTGCACAGCCGGTAGCCCGGGTCGGCCCCGCCCCCCGCCAGGAACCCACCCCCGGCCCCACCCACAGCCAGCTCCACTCCTGAGGTTTCCTAGCCGCGTGGGCGGCGCTTCGCTCTCCTCCGGGACATCCACGAGGACCCCAGCGATTTCTTGAACTGGCGTGCTCCTCGTGGGGCTTTCGGTAGGGGAGCTCCCAGTTCCGGGGAGAAAGTCTGAGGCCACGTTCAGACTCTTCACCTAGAATCTCCATTCCTGCCTTAGTTTCCCCAGCCAAGCTGAACTCTGCATTACCGTCTCTAAGGGAAGATGACGAACCTGCAACCTCTGGAGGGTTTTAGGCGCAGAGCGGCCGGAGGGAGTGCCTGGTTGCCAGGCAGTCTCGGCTTATCACGCGCCTCGAAGGCCAAGCGCCCCTGGAGACAGAGGGAGGCGGACTCAGAGGGGAATTCCTGACGCCAACACCTGGTGCAGCACTTTTGCTTTTTCCCTCCCGCGGTATTGCTGCAAACCCGAAACCGGTTTCTATATAACTAAGGCTGGAGAGAGTGCCGTGGCAGAAGTGAAGCTGGGCTGTAGCAGGCTGGAACGCCCCACCACCACCACCACCACGGGTGGGCGGTGATGGAGGGGTGGGTGAGGCCGGAGAGTTGCAAGGCAGAGGAGAGGGAGGACTCAGTCCCGGGTTTCCCCTCCTGCCCTAAACACGTGAAATTGGTGTGAAAAGGAGCTAGCTCACTCCCACAGGAGGGCCAAGAAGTGTCAGGAAGTTGCCAGACATTCCGGAGGTCTAGATCCTGGTGCAGTGAGACCCCAGGACCAATCTCAGGTTGCCCCTTGGTGTTTCCACTCGTCCCTATTTGGGTATGTTTCCCATGAGCCCTGGCGGTGTTCTCTTTCCTAACTAGGATCCCTCTGCTAAATCTCTAGACCTGCATAACCCCAAATGACTTTCATGCTCTCCACCCCAAATCAAATTAACTATACGTATATTTGTCAAAATCATCAAATTATACACTTAAAATGTGTACATTTTAATGTATGTAAATTATAACCTAATAAAATTGATTTTAAAAAATCAGTGTAGTAAATCTCCAACTCCAACAATAAAAACATTTACTGGTCAATCTCAGGGCTCCCTACTTCTCTGGGTTCCAGTTTGCTAATTTGATAAACAGTTGTGGCAATGGATAAAGCTGGTCTCCCGGGGTTCCTTTTTGTTAGATTTTTCTGGATTTAAAGTCAAAGGAGAGACTAGAATAGTGAAATTTTCCAGAGAGGAGGGAAGGAGCAGTGCTGAAAGAGCAAGCAACCGGGGAAGATATTGGGGGAAGGAGGAAGGGAGGTAGAGATCTAACATTTGTTGGGTGCCCATTGTGTGTCAGGATCTTTGCATGTTATTTAATCCCTACAATAACTTTTTACGACAGATATTATTATCTATATTTTTTGAGCATTTACTCTATATCAGACCCTGTACGAGAGCCTTGGGCTACATCAATGAACAGATTCTTGCTTTGGGAGAGCTTACATTTTTAGAGGGGAAGGAGACACTATAAACACACCTAAGAAATAAATACAAAAATACATTGTATGGAGGGTGGAGGGAGGTTGAAGAGGGTAAAAGGGGTAAAATACATGGTGACGGAACGAGACTAGACTTTGGGTGGTGAGCACACCATGCAAACACAATTGATGTGTTATAGAATTGTACACTTGAAACTTACAAAATCTTGTTAATGAATGTCATCCCAATAAATTTAATTAAAAATTAATAGTATATGTTAAAAGGTGATAAGTGCTATAGAAAAAAGAAAAATAGAGCAAGGTAAGAGGGTTTGGAAGTGGAGAAGGAGGAAGTAGAGGAGGGTGGAGAAGGTTGACTGTATATTAAGCAGGGGGGTCAGAGAAGGCCTCTGGAGAAAATGACATTTGAGCAATGCTCTAAAGGAGGTGAGGGAATTAGCTAAGCTGTATAGTTGGAGGAAATGCTTTCCGGACAAGGAGACGAGCCAGTGCAAACTCTCTAAGTCAGAAGTGTGCCTAGAGTGTTTGAGGAAGAGTTGAGGCCAGTGTAAGTGAGTGAGGGGGGAAAATAGTAAGAGATGAAGTCAGGAAGGGAAGGAACAGGGGCGATTAGGTCACAGAGGGTCTTGTGGGCCATTGTAAGGACTTTGGCTCTTACTTTGAATGAAACGGGAAATCATTGCAGGGTGTTGAGCAGAGGAGTAACATGAAGTCATTTCTATTTTAAAAGGATCACTCTGGTTGCTGTGTTAAGAATAGACTAGGGGGACAAGGATAAAAGCAATATGACCTGTTAAGAGGCTATTGCAGTAATCCAAGCTAGAGATGGTGGCAGCCTGCACCAGGCGGTAACAGAGTAGGTGGGAGAAGGGATAGGGTTCTAGATATGTTGAGGGTAGAGGATTTTCTGTGGTGTGTGAGAGAAATCGCATCAAGGAGGACTCTGGGATTTTTGGCCGAACAACTAGAAGGATGAAATTGTCATCAACTGAGGTACAAAAGATTGCATGTGGAACAGTTTTCGTTCTGAACATCTTGCGTTGTCTATTAGAATCCACATGGGGATGTGGGTCAGGCAGTTCTATAGACAAGTTTGGAGAAGGTGAAAGATGTATGGGCTAGAGATGTAAACTTGATAGTGCTAAACATATTGTGTATGTCATGTGCCATTGAGTCAGCTCCACTCCTGGTGACCCTATGAATGAGTGATATCCACAATGTCTGGTCTTCAACAACGCTACTCAGCTCCTATAGACTCATTCCTATGCTTCTTTTTTTTTTTTTTTTTTTAAGATTTTATTGGGGAAGGGGAACAGGACTTTATTGGGGAACAGTGTGCACTTCCAGGACTTTTCTCCAAGTCAAGTTGTTGTCCTTTCAATCTTAGTTGTGGAGGGTTCTGTTCAGCTTCAAGTTGTTGTTCTTTCAGTCTTAGTTGTGGAGGGCGCAGCTCAGCTCCAGGTCCAGTTGCCGTTGCTAGTTGCAGGGGGCACAGCCCACCATCCCTTGTGGGAGTCAAACCGGCAACCTTGTGGATGAGAGGACACGCTCCAACCAACTGAGCCATCCAGGAGCTCAGCGGCAGCTCAGCTCAAGGTGCCCTGTTCAATCTTAGTTGCAGGGGGCAGAGCCCACCATCCCTTGCAGGACTCGAGGAATTGAACTGGCAACCTTGTGGTTGAGAGCCCACTGGCCCATGTGGGAATCGAACCGGCAGCCTTCGGAGTTAGGAGCACGGAGCTCTAACTGCCTGAGCCACTGGGCCGGCCCCCTATGCTTCTTTTATGGAGTCAATTCCACCTCATATTTGGTCTTCCTGTTTTCCTGCACCTTCTAATTTTCCCAGCATTGTCTTTTCCAGAGAACCCTGCCTTCTCATGACATGCCGGAAGTAGGACAGCTTCAGTTTTGTCATTTTTGCCTCCAGTGAGATTTCAGGCTTAATTTGCTTTAGGACCCACTTGTTCATCTTTCTGGTAGTCCAGGGTATCCATACAGCTCTCAAATGAATCCATTTTTTTTATCAGCCTTCTTCACTGTCCAACTTTCACATCCATACATAGTAATTGGGAATATGAGGGTGTGGATGATTTTAGCCTTGGTCTCTAATGACACATCTTTACAACTAAACATATAGATGGTATTTAAATCCATGAGACTGGATGAGATCACCCAGGAAGATAGAGAAGAGCCTAAAGGATTATACCCTGGAGCACTCATATCTTTAGAAAGAGCTCAGGGAGAAGAAAAGCAAAACCAATTGAAAGGGAGGCCCAGTGAGGAAGGAGGAACATCAGGAACACCAACAGAGTGTGATATCCTGAAAGCCAAGTGAATAAAATGTTTCAAGGAGAAGGGATTGATCAACTGTGTCAAATGCTGTTGATAGGCCAAGTAAAATGAAGACTAAGAATTGACCATGGTAATGAACATGTTCTAAAATTGACATTGGTGATGGTTGCACATATCTGTCAATACTCTTATACTAAAAACCATTAAATTTTACATAACACTTCAAAAGGGTGAATTCTACAGTATGTGAATTCTATCTCAATAAAACTGTTATATATACTTCTGTATGAACTGATCACTGGATTTAGCAATGTGGGTTCCTTGGTAACCTTAACAAGAACAGTTCTAGGGTTTTGCCAAATATGGGGGCAAAGAAATAGGGAATTAATTGTCGGGGAAAATAGGATCAAGAGAAGGTTTTACGGTGGGAGAAATAGCACATTTGTATGCTGGTGGGAACTATTTGGGGGGATATTCCCCAAACTTTAATGAGGTGGAAAAGAGGAGAGGATTGCTGGAGTGATGTCCCTGAGTAGGTTAGAGGGGATGTGATCCCCTTTAAGTGGACAGTTCAGGATTGGCTTTCCATAGGAGTATAGGCAGTTCATCTATGGTAACAGGCCACATAGTCAGAGAAGATGGATGCAGGTGCAGAAGGTCGGTAGATGTGGTGGGAGTCTGTGGAAGTTCTCTTCAGATTGCTTCAATTTTCTCTGAAGTAGGAAGCAACTGAGTGAAAGGATGAGGGAGGAATGGTGGGGGTTGAGGTATGAAAATGGTGTGAAATAATTGCCTAGAAGTGTGAGAGTAAATGAATTAGGAATGTGTTTAACACTAAGGACTGATGAGAAAACTGAAGCTTAGAGAAGCTGAGTGGCTTACCCAAGGTCACAAAGCAGAGGTTCTAAACCTGGGTTTGCAATTCAGGGATTCTGTGAACTTGGAAGGCAAAAAATTACATCTTTATTTTCACTAACCTCTAGCCAATGTTCAACATCTCCCTTGATTATGAAGGTAGGCAATAAGCCACCAGCGCTGCCAGTACCTGTGACGTTCTCACCAATAGAAAAAGGAATCTTTTCATTTCACATTACAATTGTTGGAGCGATATTTAAATATTATTTGCATTCATCACCACTGTATAATTACAATCATTATTAGACTTGCCACTAGTAATTTTTTATTTATATATATGTATATTTTTAAAACTATTATTTATTTAAGTGTGTTTTTCTGGGACCCATCAGCTCCAAGTCAAGTAGCTGTTTCAATCTAGTTGTGGAGGGCGCAGCTCACTGGCCCATGTGGGGATAGAACTGGCAAGCTTGTTGTTAAGAGCACCGCGCTCTAACCAACTGAGCTAACCAGCCGGCCCAGTAATTTTTTATTTAATGTTTATTTACTGCATTAAAATGCAGTTACTACACCACAATCATTTTTAAATTTTGATAACTTTATTTGAATATAATTGTTTTCTTTTATGATCCCATGTATTTAAAAAATTTTTTTAAATTTATTTTATTTGATTAGGGAACAGTGTGTTTTTTCAGGACCCATCAGCTCCATGTCAAGTTGTTGTTTTTCAATCTAGCTGTGGCTGGGGGGGGGGGGGGGCGGGGGGGCGGGGGATGCAGCTCTGCTCCAAGCTCAAGCCATTGCTTTCAATGTAGTTGTGGAGGGTGCAGCTCACTGGCCCATGTGGGAATTGAACTGGAGACACTGGTGTTATGAGCACTGCACTCTAACCATTGAACCAACTGGCCGCCCCATTCATTTTATATTGTGTAAAATACACAACAGAATTTATTATCTTCACCATTTTTAAGTGTACAGTTCAGCAGTGTTATGGGTATTCACATTGTTGTGCAGCCAATCTCCAGAACTCTTTTCATCTTGTAAAATTGAAACTCTATACCCGTTAAACAACAAAGCCCCATTTCCCACTCCTCCCAGTCCTGGCAACCACCCTTCTCCTTTCTGTTTCTGTGAATTTGACTACTCTCAATACCCCATCAGTGGAACCGTACAGTATTTGTCCTGTTGTGACTGGCTTATTTCACTTAGCATAATGTCCTCAAGGTTCATCCATTTTCTAGCATGTGTCAGAATTTTTTAAGGCTAAATAAGATTCCATTGTATGTATATACCACATTTTGTTTATCCATTTACTTGTCAATGGACACTTGGATTGCTTCCATGTTTTGGTTATTGTAAATAATGCTACTATGAACATGGGTGTACAAATACCATATTTTAAAAAATGTACTTAAGGAGGGTCTGGTTAGCTCAGTTGGTTAGAGCGCGGTGCTCTTAACAACAAAGTTGCTGGTTCAGTCCCTGCATGGGCCAATGTGAGCTGCGCCCTCCACAACTAGATAGAAATAATTACTTGACTTGGAGCTGATTGGTCCTGGAAAAACACACTTAAAAAAAAATGTACTTAAAAACATAACTCTGAGAAGGGGTCCATAGGCTTTACTAGACTTCCAAAGGGTTCCATGGCAATAAGAACCCTTTTGAGTGGTCTGGTCAGGATTTGAACTCAGGCCACTTGGCTCCATAGCCTGTGCTTACCCTCCACACTTACAAGGGCATGCCACATCAGCAGCACATACTCTTCTACATCATATCATGCAAGCCTATTTCTATAGAGTCTTTGTTTTGGATCTTCTCATCCTTTTCCCCTTTATCCTCCTCATCACCACATGCTTTGGACCTAGGGATCCTGTCCATTGGATATGGGCTGTTTCTCTCCTTACCAGAGTCTTCTAGGCCTGCAGCCTTGTGGCTCTGATGTGTCATTCTGCACTGACAGAGCTCATTTTACTGGGAGGTACATGTTCTCCCTGGGTCCTGCTACTGATGTATTGAAGGTACACTTTAACAGATTGCCCCAACACAAGAACTTGAAACCCTGTCTTGAGTCTAGCAGGAATAGGGCCATACATATTTTCCAGCAAGATAGCCCAGACTCTGCTATGTATTAGCTCCTTGCCTCTGAACTTCTGTCCAAAGAGCTGAGGGAGAATTAGAAAGGGAACACTTAAAGGGAACAGATAAATAGATTGCCACAGGAGAGATGATTGACAGGACTGTGTAGTAGCTAAGGATTTGAGTAAGCACAGAGTGGGTTACAGGAAGTAGAGAATTGGAATTGGGAAGGGGTTGAAGACTGTCAGGGAAACTCACATTATCTCCCTGCTGTCTTTCAGACAGAGGAGAGAAGATAGAATTTATGAATGTCTGAATAATACAAATACAATTTGGCTGAATCAAGGAAGAAGCACAGGTATCTGGGAGCAGGTGCTGCTCTGAGACCTTGGCTTTCTTTGCTCATGATATGTTCACAAAGGTAGGTAGGACAGGGAGGAGGTGCTTGGTGGAGGCAAGGATCCATTCAAGAGCACCAGTGGTGAGGAATGAGATGTCATCACCCGGGCCAGGAGAAGCCCAAGGTGAAGGGGGAAAGCGCCTTAGCCCCCCTCCTTAGACATTTTCTGATCCATATTTAGTAACTTTTCAAGAATGGAGACCTCAGCCAGCCCTGGGTCTCCCAGGACTTAGAACATGTTACCAATGCAAAGCCACCTTTTCTAGAGGGATAAACCTAGCCATACTCCTCTTTCTGCATTCTTCTCTTATCCTGGGAATCCTTATCTCTGGATCTGCTCGTGGAGGTTCTTCTCTATCAACACTTTTTTCCTCTCAATCCAGACTTTTTGCCCACTGGGAGTGTGGGGCAGAGGTGAGGGAAATAGTTAACTGAAGAGTTCCTAAGAGATCTGGATGTGCCTAGACCTCTCTCTCATTCTACTCTCTCCTCCTAGACTATTTCATTCATTACCATGATTGGGTTTTTAACTATTTATTTATTTTTATGGAAGTTACACATGTACATACAAATTCTATGTAAGACTTAACAATGAAAAATAGTAACTCTTATCCCAATCTGCTTCCCAGTTCTTAAAGATTACAAGTCTTTTAGCTGTTTCTTCTGGTATTTATTGCTTTTTCTGAATATCATGCCATTTTTGGATTTTTAATTTCAGATATTAGCCACTGACTTCTATTTTAAAATGAGGATTTAATGCTTTCATCCTCCCCACAAATATGCATGTACTTTATCTCCATCTTCCTAACGTAGTAATATTACTTTTGTTAGATCAATATTGAATGTTTACATTTTATGAGTGTGTAAATGTTATTTACAAGATGACACAGTGTACTGTTTACATTTCCTTTCTTGTATGTTTTCCTCCTGAAATTAATAATATTATTTTTTCAGTTTGTTTACTTAGTTATCTATGTACTTATTATCAATTATTCTCATATTCTCTCCTAGAGATCTCTCAGTATATTCAAGTACAATAAGATAATCAGTTTTATCATTTC
Organism: Rhinolophus sinicus; assembly: GCF_057876585.1. Lineage (NCBI taxonomy): Eukaryota > Metazoa > Chordata > Mammalia > Chiroptera > Rhinolophidae > Rhinolophus > Rhinolophus sinicus. The sequence goes on from NC_142503.1 coordinate 139,940,129, forward strand.
CATTTTTCTTCCAATCTGAAATGGTTTCTCTCTAAGCCTGCTGCAAAGCTATGTATCATCTTTGGACCTTTCACCAGCAGCCAGGGGATATCCTTCACTTATCTCCCATGTTGTATACCCTTTTTCCTGGCTTTTATGACTTTTGTTTGTTTGTTTACTCTTTAGTTTTGGTGGAGTACATCTCCAATAGCTTCCTGAAAGGGATGCATGGTATATAAGTTCTTTGAGACTTCATATGTCTTTATTCTATTCTCATACTTAATTGATAGCTTGGCTGGATGAAAAAGTCTAAGTTGACCCTGAAACTAATATGAAATAATGTTGAATGTCAACAATAATTAAAAAAAAATAGTCATGGGGATATATAATACAGCATAGGGAATATGATCAATAATATTCTAATAACTATGTAAAATGTCAGCTGGGTAATAGACTTATTGGGGTTATTATTTTGTGAGATATATAGATGTCTAATCAATAGTTGTTTTGTACACCTGAAACTAATAAAAAAATAAAAATAAATAAATAAAATACAGTTAGCCCTTAAAAAATGCTAAATTTCAGTTTGAAGTCGGTGAAAATAAAGATTTTGCTTTATTTAATATAAAAAAAAGTCTAGGTTGTTAATTACTTTTCTTCAGAAATTTGATGACAGCACTCCAGCAGTACTGTGATTTCTTACCAGGACAGGCAGAATTGTTCACAGATAATCTTCATTCAGATTATACTGACATCTGTTTTGATTGATAGGTGCTTATGCTGTGCACCGTTAAATATTTTGAATATCATCCTTGCATAGACTCTGTCCGTTTTCTTCAAAGCAATTATCACAATTTGCATATACATATATAGGTATATATACACACACACAGAAATACATATGTATGTGCTATATATACACAAGAGAGAGAGCTGTTTCCTCTCTACACTGTATGTTTCATGAATATAGAGATACCGTGTTTCCCCGAAAATAAGATCTAGCCAGACAATCAGCTCTAATGCGTCTTTTGGAGCAAAAATTAATATAAGTACCAGTCTTATTTTACCATAAGACCAGGTATAATATAATATAATATAATATAATATAATATAATATAATATAATATAATACAATACTGGGTCTTATATTAATTTTTGCTCCAAAAGATGCATTAGAGCTGATTGTCTGGCTAAGTCTTATTTTCGGGGAAACACGGTATATATGCTTTGTTCATCACTGTATACCTAATGCCTAATACAGTAGTTGGTGCACAACATAATGAATGTTTGTTGAAAGATTGAGGGAATTTTTTGAGCAACTTCTGGAAAAATTAGATTGGAGGTATGGCAACTAGTCTAGGTTCGATAGGATTGGAAATAGACTTGGGCATAGGGATAGGGTGTGATGAGCTGATAAAAGGAGACTGGTTACAGAGTTGTTCCACTCTCCCACCTACCTGAGCTGCTGGAGTTGATAAGGAAGTGCCAAAGAAAACTTGCTTCCTCATCCTACACTATTTCATTCATCCCTGGCTGGCTTGGTTTTCCCCATGGGGCTGGTTTTGTGGTCTGTCTACATGCAAGGGGACCCATGTGGCTTGACTCCATTGGGAACGTGGGGCTGGAAAGCCAGATAGCCCAGATTCTTACGAATTGTGGTCAGACCGTTGCTGTTGTTCTGCAGGTGATGTCTAACCCTTCAAGTCCAAATTCCTCACCTTCTCACTTTATATCTGGTGTCCCTAAACACTGCCTCACCTCCTTCTCTGCTTCACAGCCTGGGGTCCTCATCCTCTGTAATTTATTTCCTAACTCTCAACTCTGTGCTGAGTTTAAATGGAGGTATTTGCTCTCCCATCTGGCTGTTGACCAGTGGCCTCAGTTCTTAACCAGGTGGGCTTCTCCTCATGACATGGCAGCTGGCTCCCCCAGAGCCAGTGATCCAAGAGACGACACAGAAGCCACAATATTTTTTATGATTTAGCATCAGAAGTGACATACCATCACTTCTGCCATTATTTGTTAGTCACACAGACCAACCCAGATTCTATGTGGGAGAGGACTACACAAGGATGTGAATACCAGGAGGGAGGGATCATTAGGGGCCATATCATTGACTGGCTACCACAGATGTGTTAGAGGAATTTGGAGAAAGAAGAGGAGGTTTTAAGATTAGAAGAAGGGAAATGGAGGAGACATTAACCGAAAGCCTATCGTGGGCCAGGCCCTTTATATCAAGTTATCTACATGTATACCAATCGTTTCCACAACACTAAGGGGTAGCTATTCTTCCCATTTTTCACATAAAGGGATTGAAGCATGAAGAAAAGAAGTGCCCAAATTAAATCCAGCAAGTAGCAGAGCCAGAATTTGTATATTGTTATGGGTGCCACTGATGTTGATCTACATTTAGTATTACCAAAGAGTGGGATATGTGTTATGGTGGTGTGAGAAGTAATTTTAGTTAGTATAGAGACATAGCATTAAATAACATTGAAAGCATAAACATTAAACGTTTTTCAACCTTCTGATTATGTCAAGAGAAAGCTTCAGTTTGGAAGCTTTCTCTAACACTTGTTAGTTTCTCTTTTAAGAAAGAGAGGGCAGGCCTCAGACTCAGCATCTTTGACAATATTTTTTTGGTAGAGTGTAATAACATATTTCATTTTTATTGTATCTGTATTTATAGTTACTTTCTGTTTGTGGCTAAGTGATACTGGTTAATTTACTAAAAGAATATGAAGTCTGAGTTATATCCTTTAAGACTGATACAAAAAAATTAAGTAATAGACAATAGTTCAAGTGATACTTGGGTATGGCAAAAATCATGAGGATGGTACTGATTGAGGATGGTACTTTATAGTGCCTTCCATCAGCTCTATGTTGAGGGGGAAGACAGTTTGAAGTTCCAGCCTCAGTTGGGCTCTGCTATGGGCACTAGCTGGAGAGAATCACCAGTTAAAATCCACAACCAGTTCTTTCCAATAATGTTTCCTAAGAATTTCTCCTTTATCCAATGAATTCTTCAGGGCTGTTGGGGAGTTTTGTAGACACAAGATTAATGGGGCTAGGAATGAGAATGAGTTTAGTGGGAAACCTAAGCTTCACGCTCTTCAACTGATACCAAAAACCACGTGTGGCTTGGAGATAGATACTACAGTGCGGAAACGTCCAGAGGGAGAAATGGACATAAATTGTGTGTATTTCCCAGTCTCTTACTCCCTGATCCAAATCCATCGTCTATGATTTTGGGGACCCTCAAATACTTCTAAGCCACTGCATTTCCACATTTGAAGTTTCTGTAGGGAAATACGCAGAATCACAATTTTAGGACATACCGGACGTGGCTGCGAATTTCTATATTAGAAGGGTTTGGGGTGGTGGGACTACGTGGTTGGAGAGGGTTTCTTAAGTTGCGTTTGTACATGATTTTACATGATATGTGAAGAACTCGAGCGTCCAATAGGTGGTGGGGATACTGAGTAACAGCGCCAAGTTTAGTCCCAGAGTCCTAGTAACACAGAATCGGCTGGACCATTTCGGCCGCCACCCTCAGCGCCCCAGAGTTTGTCAGAGTCCCAAACCATCCCCGCTGGAGGTCACTCTGTCAGGTCACGTGCTCGAGCCCGCGGGAGCGCCACATAGCCAGCCGCGCCCCTCCACCCCCACCCTCCCCACGTGACCCGGCCTACTTTCTTTCCGCCCGACCTAACTTTTCTCTCAGGAAGCCCCGCCCCACCCAGCGGGCTACGCCTGCGAACTCCGCCCCTCATCTGCCCAGGTTCCAGCGAGGCCCGGGGCCCCACGTGTTTCTTCCTGCCCAATGGGAGCCGGTGTCCCGGCGCGAATGGGCGGGGAGGAAAGGACGACTTCATTACGCTGCGAGAAAGGGGCGGGGCCTGTAACGTCGTACTGTACGAGGGGACGCAACGGAGGCAGGCCGGAGCCGCTGCCGTCGCCATGACCCGTGAGCACTGAGAACCCCCTCTTCTTGCCCGTTTTTCCCGGTCCACTACAAACACGACTGCCGAATCCCGGCACTGCCCTCCTCCTGGCTTCTACAATGAGGCATTTTTCTGGGAGCGCTTTTAGGCGACCCTCACACTCGTAGCCCGGAAATCGGCCCTTTACCCACTGCCACTTCTTGAGAAACACTCCTTCCCCCCATCCCCAATCCACCGGTCAGGCAAAGGCCCTCTCAGGCCTTCAGCGGTGTGGGGAGAAGCCCTGCGTCCCAGTGATAGGCCCAGAGCCCCCTACTCCAAATCTCAGCCCATCCCCCACAGAGACCCAAATCGTTCACACACACCACCACTACCTGTCTGGGCCCCACGCCGCCTCGAAACACGCCTCTAGCAGGCTCCTCGGGGCCGTGTTCCCTCCACCCTTCAATTTGACCTGCCCAGTGGCAGGCAGCTCGGCCCCCTCCACCCCCTCAGCAGCCTAGGCCCCGAAATGTGTTGGGGCTCGGGGAATGAAGTTTTGGATTCTATTGGTGTCCGATTGAGGGAAGAGGGTCGCCGGTGTGTGGCCAGAAAGGCCCCCGCGTCTCACCTTTTACCTTCTCTCTTTAGGCGGTAACCAGCGCGAGCTCGCCCGCCAGAAGAATATGAAAAAGCAGAGCGACTCGGTTAAGGGAAAGCGCCGAGATGACGGGCTTTCTGCTGCCGCCCGCAAGCAGAGGTAGCCCCTGGGAGGGGAGGGGCAGGGTGGGGTGAGACTTGGGTTAGACCAAGGGTTGTACCAGAAAAGAGAGCTACCTCAGGGCTTAACATCTGAACTAGTCGTGAGGGGCAGAGTGCATTGCTTCCTCTAGGGTTTTATTTCCTCCCCACGCTCCAAATTGTTAGCTCACCACCTTAACAGGAAGGGACTGGGGCGGGTGCCTGTCCGTGGTCTGATTTCTGAGTGCCCCTGGGTCTGACCTTAAGGGCAAGGGCAGGGAGATTCACATTTCAAATGCATTAGTGGTTATGACAGCCCTGTGCTTTTGGCCCTCCTTGCTGTTCGTTTCTCCTCCCTTCTCCCAACCTTCTCACTGGTGTTGCTGGGTGTGGTACTCAGCACAGAATAGCCTTTGTGTGGCCAGACTTCTGACCCCTTGGGCAACAGCCAGATACAGACTGATTGCCTTTTTTGAGCCTCAGCTCTCTTCCTCTTATTCACCTAGGGTGGGAGTACAGTAGCCACATGCTGAATTTTGTCCCATCCACTTCCATCTTATCCTTTGTGCCCTTCATCCCCCTGCATCTTGTCCTTTTTGCCCTCTGGTACCTCCCAGTGCCCCATCATCTCTACCCCCAGGGACTCGGAGATCATGCAGCAGAAGCAGAAAAAGGCAAACGAGAAGAAGGAGGAACCCAAGTAGCTTTGTGGCTTCGTGTCCAACCCTCTTGCCCTTCGCCTGTGTGCCTGGAGCCAGTCCCACCACGCTCGCGTTTCCTCCTGTAGTGCTCACAGGTCCCAGCACCGATGGCATTCCCTTTGCCCTGAGTCTGCAGCGGGTCCCTTTTGTGCTTCCTTCCCTTCAGGTAGCCCCTCTCCCCCTGGGCCACTCCTGGGGGTGAGAGGGTTACCCCTTCCCAGTGTTTTTTATTCCTGTGGGGCTCACCCCAAAGTATTAAAATTAGCTTTGTAATTCCTTGAGCGCCTGGTTTGACTGGGGATTTGTGGGGATGGGGATGGAGGAATGGCTGCCCTTTCCCACGAAAAGGGGACAGAACTTTAGATTCTAAAAGGTTGTGGATATGTAGACTAAGTGAAACATCACAGAAAAATCCTTTATTATACTACAACAAACTGACAAGTACTCCAGGTATATGGTAGAGGAATCCTCTAAGAACCACTTCTTTTCCGTGATTTTTGTTCCCCACCCAGACCTTAAACACCATCCGAGGGATGGAGTTGAGGGCCTAAGGAAGGCTCCAAGACCTAAGTTTACGTCCCTCTTCCTCATTCTTCTTCAGTTTGTTCGCCTGCTTGAAAGTTAGCCCCCAAATCCTGCTGCTCACAGACTTCCCATGGTCAGCTGCTTTCAAGTGTTCACATTCTCTTCTGTCATTCCTCATGCAGTGAGGGTTTTTGTCTTTCCACTTCCTTTGACCTCAAGATCAGGATTAAAACCTAGGGTAGTCTCTGTGCTCCTTTCTTCCTGTGTCCTGGTTTGCTCTGGGGTTCTGGGCTTCTTATATTCCTGTGCCCAGGGCTGAATTGCTTATGTTTCTTTTTGTCTCCCAGGGCAGAGCCAAGTTAAGTCTTCAGTCCCTGTTGGTCTTTCCCTGCCCCCATCTCCGTCACGTGAACCAGGAAAGGGCTGGTGCCATACTGTCTGCTGGAATCAGCAGTGGTTCCTGACTTGGGAGTAAACACTCTTGAATTGGGGTGAAGATGTAATGGTAGCTCTAGTAAGTCAGATACTTGCCCAGGGCATTAGCGTATATATGGCCACTTTTTCCAATTCAGACATAGTATTGACTTCAGTCTAAAGGGAGGTAACTATCCACTTGCTGGGCTGGACATTTCCCCTGAATCAAGACTATGGGTACAACCTCAAGGGAACCCCAGTTTGTTAAAAGTACCTAGACTGGCTATTTGTTATCTGGCAGTACTGATGCGATGGCATTGTCGCCTGAAGACAGGAGGAGGCTTGGGGTCTTGTGTGGGGGACCAACAGAGTGGTGTTAGTAGCAACCCCAGGTAGAGCAGTACACAGGCCCAGCATGAGGCAACCTTGACCCAGAAGGTAGCCCAGCTACCCTTGGTGAAGGTCTTTTCCAGTTCTGCTCCCTCATAGCTGTGGAACCAAAGTCTGGTTAGAGAATGTGCAGGGCCTTACTATTTAGACCTGTCTTACCTTCCCATCAAAGATTATGGTGGACCCATGTCTGTCTCCTGAGAACCCTTGGAACTGGCCTTGATTTGCTCTTTCCCTAAAATAGCTAGGTTTTCAGGAGAGTATCCCAGGCTTACCTCCAACTTACCTGAACCAGTTGGTAAGGGTAACCATGACATAGAGTGATGCAAGGAAGAAGACGAAGTGGAAGGCAGAATAGCTGTAGGAAAGATGCTGGGCTTGTGCTGGAGGAGCTAGAGAGGTCTCATGGTCAGCTGGCCTGGCACCTCCTCCCCTTTGCCCTGAAGAAAGGGAGGGGCTGCTGGCCACAGTTCAGCTGAAATACCTCTTACCCCTCCCACCTCCCCCAGTTGCTTTTGTGAAGGCGTTAAGGGCCATGGGTACTGCAGAAATCTATACTTCCTATGGAACCTCACTTGACACTCACCTTCCTCAGGCTCCACTGTTTCAGGGCAACAGAAACAGAGTGATGGCTTCTGTAAAACAAAAGGCAGCATATTTTGGAATGACTTTGAAAGAACTTGAGGGTATTAACATAGGAAACTCCCCTTCTTTGAAAAGATTAGTCTGGTATAAGAAGTGAAGGCACACCTGGTTTCAAATGCAAGCTCCAGCATATAACTGGCTATGAGAACTTTGGTAAGATGTTTAATCTTCTGTGCCTCGATTTCTCCATTTGTAAAATGGAGCAAATACCTACCTCACAGGGTTGTTGTGAGGGTACATTAAATGAGACGATGTATGTAAAGTATCTAGCACAGTGCCTAGCACATTGTGGGTACTCAATAAAAGCTGTTAGCTAGAATCTGAGCTTTCTGGGTAGCGGTTGGTAGGGTGTGTGTGTGTTTGTCTGTATGTGAGGAGGGAGGGGCACGGGGGATATTAAGCTCTGCAGTCTCACCTGGAACTCATAGCTGTAAACCTTGACGATCCACAAGGGCCCAAATACCTCAGCCAGGTAGGAAGCCTCATTGCTGAGAAAGAAGAGTACAGTCAAATAGCCGGAGGGCTTGTCTGGGGATACTTTTTGCCAACTGGTCCATACTGGTAACTCAGGAGGGGAATGTACTCCTAAAGCCCCTTTCCCTGAAAGGTTTAGAAATCTTTTCATGTGAGGGCCCTAAAATCTTTGCATATGCAAGATCTGATAATTAAGTTTGTGAACTGTTGCAGCAATGTTGCTAACCTTTTTTGATACCAGAAGGATTATTCATTATGAATTTGTACCAACTGGACAAACAGTTAACCAAGTTTACTATTTTGAAGTGCTGAAAAGGCTGCATGAAAAAGTTAGATGAAAATGACCTGAACCTTTTACCAACAATTCATGGCTCTTGCATCATGACAACATACCAGCTCACACGGCACAGTCTGTGAGGGATGTTTTAGCTAGTAAACAAATTATTGGAACACCCTCCCTGCTCACCTGATCTGGCCCCCAATGACTTCTTTCTTTACCCGAAGATAAAGGAAATAATGAAAGGAAGACATTTTGATGACATTCAGGACATCAAGCGTAATACGACGACAGCTCTGATGGCCATTCCAGAAAAAGAGTTCCAAAATTGCTTTGAAGGGTGGACTAGGCACTGGCGCTGGTGCATAGCTTCCCAAGGGGAGTACTTCTAAGGTGACTAGTGATATTCAGCAGTGAGGGATGTAGCACTTTTTCTAGGATGAGTTCATGAACTTAATTGTCCGACCTTCGTTTTTTTAAATTCTTGAGTCATTTCCCCTACCCCCTTCATCTCATACAGATCATCTGACAAGTGCTATTCTTAGAAATTGTTCCTGTTCATAGGGAGCTTTCCTCTTGTCTTGCTCTAAAGTTTAAATAAACATGGTCCCAGACAATTTGACCATCCCTCTCTCCTTCTGGGCATCCTCCCTTGTCTCACTCTTCCCCATACTTTTATTACGCACCAAGCAAAAAGCACACAAGCATACATGATGCCTGCACTCAGCACTGCCAGAGAAGTATCTGGTGTTTGGGGTTCCATTTTACTCAGGCCAGGCAGGCACAGAGTGTGATTCTGTCCTTGAAGGATTACTGAGAAGGGGCAAAAGAAGAGAAAGGTGGTAAGAACAAAGCTAAGTATTAGGCAAGAGCAAAGAATGTGTAGCATGGGGAGCCCAGGTCCTGTCCTTACCACTCTCTGGAGGACGGCTGGACAATGCAGAGAAGGTCAGATACATGATATAACAGCTGATGATAGAGGCTTGTAGAAGGCCAGAGCGGGGTTGCTCTGGGGAGAATGGGGATCATTGCTTTCATCTACAGGGTAGTAATTTCCTCCACTCCTACCCCTACCCACACTTCTGCCTCCCCACCCTTTGGGGGAAGCAGACAATTGACAGGTTAGGGAGACTAAGGAAATTTGCTATACTAAAGGTCCCCCAAATCTGGAATGTTACAAGGCATGTACCCACTGAGGCGGATGCAAGGAGTGATGGAGAGGAAGGATAGGAGGCCACAGAAACATAGGTGCAGACTAAGCAGCATCTTGTTGAGCAGGCAGCCAGCTGGGTGTGTGTAGTGGCAGAACAGGAGCACTGCCGCCACAGCCGCCATGCTGTAGAATCCTAGGGTGGCCAGCAGCATGGCTACGAACCAGCGGCAGTCTTGTGCTGCACCTGTCTGCCTAAGGATGGGAAGTGGGCAATGGCGTGGGGCTCCAACTATTTCTTTTTACCCATTATCAACTACTCCCCCTCCCGAGAAGACTGGTGTGACTACCCATCCCACCTAGCCCCCAGTGTCATATTCCTGAGCTTTTTTGATACTGCTCATTGGGGAGCTATGGGACCACTGACCTGTCATGTCCTTTGCCCAACACCGCGGGTCTAGTAATGTCAGACAACCTTCCCAGGAAGAGCCTTTAGGGTTATGTTCTCCTTACCAGTTCTTATTCCAGGAATGGGCAAAAGCTGTGATAAGCACCAACTGCAGCAGGATGAATGTGAAGCCTCCACAGATGCCAATGTAATGCCAGGCTGCAAGTGGGGCACCAGTGGGATAAAGCAGCTGATGATATTATCACTCCTGGTTGTCTTCCTACCCTATCTTTTTCTTAGAAAATCTTTTACCCTACTCCTGCTGATCAAGATGTGAGATGGAAGGTACCTGGGAAGAGATGTTCATCAGGGATGCAGAAGGCAACAGTACAGAGACCTAGTAGGAACAGCAGCTTGAGGAGCCAGAAGCTGGTTAGGAGGGAAAGAAAATCAGGCTCAGAAGACAAAGCAAAGAGCAAACAGTGCCTATGGAGGAAGGCAAAAGAGAAAGCAAAACTAGGAAAGGAAAGAAAAGACATAACTAAGTATAGGAAAGCAGGAACCAGCCCCTTGTGAGAAGGGCTGGAAACCGCCATCACAGCCTGTTCCAAATTTTAATTTTCAGATACCTAAATTACATCTGGACAGTGTTTTACTGTTGACAAAAGTTTTGCATATAATAACCCCATTGTCATCTCCATTTTAGAAACTAGAAGTTCAAAGAGGATAAATGTGTGGCTCATGGTCGCCCAGCAAGTACATCAGAAGCAGGGACTTAAAGCTGGTTTCTGTCTTTTTACAGTGCTATTACTTCATCTTGGAATTCACTAAGCTTACGTCTACTTCCCTCTCCATCCTCTCCCCACCCAAAAAGTACACACAAACCTATTATGCAGCTGTGCCCGCAGGCTAGTAGGGGAGTGCAGGCGGACCAGCAGCACAGCCTGCAGCAGGTGGAAGGTGGCGGTTCCTGCACATACTCGGTACACAGCCCCAGAGCCACTGAGCACTGGGCAGTGAGAGTGGCCAAACAGATGGGCACACAACCCCGAGGGCATCTGGATCTGGAGAAAGGGCAAGTCATCATGCATAAAGAGGTATCTGCTTCACAAGTATATCCACTCATTTGTCCCTGGCCCCCAATCTGAATCTCGTCAGTGCAACCCAACCTTCACACTTACCCTATGTGCTTTGCCCCAGACTCTCTCCACTACTGTCCTTGACAGCAGGAGGCAGCAGATTGCTGAGGCCCCTACATGGAGGAGGATGTAGAACAGGCGGCTGCAAGTGGACTCTCTGAGAGGAGGCCACCTGTAATGGCAGCAGCAGGTACAGGGAACAGGCCCACACCAAGACACCTGGGGACAGAACAGATGCAGGGCAGCAGGGTAGAGGTTTGCTGAGATTAATGCCTGTGTGAGGTTAACCCATGAGGCTGAATTCCTAATTTCCCCTTCTCTCCTTTACTCAGGAATTCTCAGAATGTCTGGTTCCAAGCTATTTAGGATTGCCTTCCTCTGACATCAAGTAGAGCTTTCATCATTAAGAGCTTACCTGCAGGCTTGAGAAGACCTTCCTAAAAGCCAAGGTCATATCTGGCCTCTAATCTTTCCCTAGACCTAAACATCTGATACTGGGGACATGGGAGGAGACGTTTAATGATCAGCAAGCAGTCTGAGAGGCAAAGCAGCAGAAGGGCCTCAGAAGGGGAAGGAAGGCCTATCATTTTTATTGGCTCCCGTGGGTTTTCCTTCCTAGATTCAGCCACCATTCCCTTCCACTTTTTCAGGTAGCGCTTGCTTTAGGGAGCTTTCAAACCCCTGCCCAACTACCTTCTCACCTGATAGAAGGGAGGATTCACTGTGACACTGCTGACTCCACGTTGTTCAAGGCGGAGGGAGGTACCGGGGCCGGCCATGCCCTTTGCACCCAACATCCTTGTCCCAGGGATTAGGCCTAGGTCCACCCGATGGAAGGTAGATGAGACAGTAGCTCACTTTTGTCCTTAGCCCATTGGACTGCCGCTGTGCTGGGGCTGGTCACCCAATCTAAGGAAGAGTGAGGACGGACATCAGCAAAACACCGACCTCCAGGATGTGGTAAATGCAAATTTCCTTGTGAAACTACTTTCTCCCCAGGGCCGTTGGGCACTCAAGCTGTTCTCCCCAGATTAGGCAGCAATTTGCATATGTGGCCTCCTGTGGATTAGCATTCTTAATTGGTTTAGGATTAGACATCATCCTGGTTGAACAGAATTCCTTGGGAGAGTGTGTGTGAGGGGGTGGTGGTGGGAGGGATCTAGGTAAAGAGGAGGGAAGGATGTCGGCTGGGAAAGTGTGGAGTGCTGACGGGCTAGGTCTGGGAGAAGGCTTTGAAGAAAACGACACAGTACAAGCCCGAAAAGCAGTCTGACAGGCGCACCGCCTTCTCCACTTGAAGCTTCTAGAACAGGGGCATTAATGAAGGTGTGGCCTAGGGCCAGCCCCACCTCCTCCGTGCCGAGTGGATGTTGCGTGGCATTACCGGAAGTCGTCGTGAGGTGAGGTGGGGCCTTGCGGCGGCGCGGTGGGATCAACATGGCGACCGAGGGGGATGTAGAGCTAGAGTTGGAGACTGAGACCAGCGGTCCGGAGCGGCCTCCCGAGAAGCCACGGAAGCATGACAGTGGTGCGGCGGACTTGGAGAGAGTCACCGACTATGCGGAGGAGAAGGAGATCCAGAGTTCCAACCTGGAGACGGTGAGTTAGCCAGGAGTGTGTCTGGTCGGGCTGAGAACAGAGGGGTCTCCGAGGCTGTACCTGGAAGCCCGGCTCCTGGACGGGGTCCCGATTCCGATGGCGGGAGACGGCAAGAGGAAAACCGAACCATCACTGGAGCCCGCGACTTGCGAAAAGGAGCTTGCTGGAGATTGGGTTTAAAGTGCGCCTCAGGAGCCTACGATTGATTGAGTTAAACAGGTCTTGATTCCTGATACACTCGACATCGTGAATACACTCTGACTCACTTGTTAATGGCTTTTTAGATTTTTGGAGATTGTGGATAGCAGAGCAGTAACTATATCTGTCTTTCCCATAGGCCATGTCCGTGATTGGAGACAGACGTTCCCGGGAGCAGAAAGCCAAACAGGAGCGGTAAGTATTGTGCACGCAGCCAGCCCTACCAGACCCTCTCCTTCCCCCAGACACAAATAAAAGCCATCGTTAAGCCTTTGTACCTTGTACCGTTCTTCAACTCTACTAAGGTTTGCAACTTTATGCTTTGTTGGTGAAAGAAAGGCCTTCTGGCATCACCCGCTGCCTGCTGTAAAGACTCTGCTTGCTGTAAAGACTGGGGTGGGGTGGTGGGGGGAGGATGGGGATGTTAGGTGAGAGGGTGGGAGTCACTGTGTTCACTCAATGTTTACCAAGAGTCATTTATTTGTAAGGCACAACTGGGAATGATCCTTCCTGGGAGTTTATGGAGGTAGAGAATGAGGACTAATGTACATGAATATTTATAGGGAGAAGGAACTGGCAAAAGTCACCATCAAGAAGGAAGATCTGGAGCTGATAGTGAGTAGTGATGCATAACTAGTATATGGGCAGGGGAGGTTACTTAATTTGGGTTGTTTTCCTGAAACTAGAGGCAGCGTGTTTTGGCGGCATATTAATGCCAGGCAGAAGGCTTAGGTAACACCATTGATCCTGTTTCCTGCAGATGACAGAGATGGAGATCTCACGAGCAGCAGCAGAGCGGAGCTTGAGGGAACACATGGGCAACGTGGTAGAGGCTCTTATTGCCCTAACCAACTGATTTGTGCTTTCTCAGATCTACCCACTGGATTAACTTATTCCAATAAAGACGTCTTTTTGTTTTGTTGCAGTTGTTATCACGGATCAAGTGCAATGTATATTGTATTTTATTGTGGGAAATTCACGTTGGAGTATAACTGAATTTAAGTGAACCCCCCCTCCCCAGCTCCCCAGCCCTTAATGAACCTATGTGAAGGAGAGTATCCTCAGTGTGGGAGTATCTCATGTTTGAATGTAGATGCTAGGTGGCAGGCCAGGTTCATTAATCAGACTAGTTCTCATGTAACAGTGTTCAAGGTATATTTGGAGTCTCAGCAAAGTTACCCCATAGCACACGGGTAGCTTATAAATAGCTAAAAGGCCAGTACCTGCCTAGGAGCCACTGTATGTAGATGTAAGTCACCAATCCAGTTTCATAAGCCACTTTGAGTTAGAATTTAGGTAGCTAAGGTGGGAACATGGTAAGAACACTATCTGTAAGGTTTTGATTTAGGAAATTGATTTTAGTATTTGAATTCTGAACCAAAACACTGATACCTTATATTCCATTTTCTGTCCTGGAGAGATCAATTTTATTTTGAGTTGATCAAAATTGGCCAAGTTACCCTTGCTGACCTTCAGTTTGCTGAACTGTAAAATGATACATACCCGATAGGTTGTTGTAAGAATTGATGAGCTGGTGAATGTTAAAAGCTTGGCCTAGTACCTACCTCAGAGCGGACACTCAAATGGCAGCTATAAAAACTTTCCTGAAAGAATTTCAAGCTCTTCTTTTCATTTTGGCTCTAGGATAATTCTTAGATTGTATCCCCTTCTAGTATACACAACGACTTATATTCATCCTTGTGTTTATTACCTCATAGTAATTATTTCCACTTGTATTTTTATTCTAGGACTTTTAAGGATGTATGAGTGATTTTCCCAGTGGGGCATTTAAAGGATATAAAAAAACTTGGCCTTATTTTTTCATGCAGTTGAGAAGTAGTCTTCTTGCTGATTAAATGTCACTCCTCATGCTCTGCCTTGTGCAAGGTGGTTATGTAGTAAATATTAAATGGAAAAATCATGAATGTAATTCTAGCATAATGTCACTACATTGCAACTCAGAGAACATTGCCCTCCTTCATAAATGAGCTGGGCAAAGATACTGGTAGGTTCTTGTGAGTTCCCATTTCATGGGTCAACTTTTGTTCTATATACAGCTACAGTTTAGAAAGCAAGGACAACCACATACTGTAGGTGCTTGCTCATGGAATAAAACCTGGGTGCCATACGAATACAGCTTGTTAGTGTCTGAGTTCTTTTCTGAGATTAAAGAAGATCAAAATGTGAAACATGATTTGCCACACAGTTCTCTGCTGACTATTGGTTAATAGGTCGATACTTGTCAGCCTGCACATCTGATTTCCAGTGTCAAAGGTAAAAAGTCTCTTGGTGTGTGATTGTTTTATTTCTTGACATATATACATAAACAGATCAAAAAGTATGTTCACATAGAAAAACTTGACTACAGCCAAAAATGTGAAATAGGTTTCAGTGAGCTTAGATTCCTGTAGGTAGAAGTAAACTGTCCACTTACATGCCCATATTTCTGACCCAAGCTAAGGGGCTGGAAAAAGAAACTGGGACAGTCCTCCAAGTGAAATTTGGGAAGCCAGAGCAATGATGAAACCTAAGATATCTCAGAAATAGTTTTAAGTGGGGAGCCTCTAATCCTACCTGGATAGTGCTTTTCTGTGGGTTTCTCAGCATGAGTCCAAACCTCACAAAGCACCTTCAAAGATTGGGTTGCTCAGTGTCAGAAGGATGCAGTAGGTCCAATAGGCTGGGAACGGGCCATGTAAATAATGGTAAAAACAAATCAAGGACCAATGCTGAGATTTTCCCTTGTGTCCCACAGCTGGAAGACAAAGTTGAACTTTCAAGTAGTTTTCCGCTTCTTAGCAGATGGCCGTTCAAATACATCTCGTACCCCAGCTGCCTTTTGTTTAAAGAATTTTGTGTTCTGAGCACTCTCTTGGCCCCATGCTGAGTCAAAGGAGGTGGTGTCTTGATCCACAAGGTGGGTGTATTTGGTACGACCAGAGCGCCCAAAATTCTTGACCTGAGGGAAGGACAGATGATGAGTTATACTATCAAACATTATGTACCAGCCCTCAATACATTACTTTTCTCTCAAGGTAAGGTCCACCATACCTGCATGACTTTGGGAAGAATGGTTTTGTTGAAATGATCCTCCAGGGTTGGTGCACTGAAATCTCTCTTGTATACTTCTTCATCTTCATCCTGTAGAAAAGACAGTCTTAGCAATATTGTGGTTACATTAACCACATATTCAAACCACGAATTTATCACACTAAGACAAGGGATACAAAGCAGAAGTATTGAACCTTTTCTTAAAGAGCTTACAAGTACATCTGGTTGAGATGATACTTTTTTCCTTTGAGTTGTCTTTTTTTCTTCCTAAGTGTAGATTGGCATTTCCTGAAGGTTGGCTATATTCTTTTTGCACTCATGTTCATTCAGTCCTCTGACTTTAACTCTGTCACAGGCCTTTCAAGTCTGATCCTGAATTTATTGCCCATTATATATCTTACTTTGGATATTCTGTTGGGATTTCAAACTCCATCTAAAGTGAAAATCATTTTCTCAACCTTTTCAAATCAGCCTCTTCCTATTTAACTTTTTCTGTTAATAGGACCAACATTCTCTCAAACTACCTAGATTCAAAATTTGAGTAATCTTTGTGCACATTGTTCCCACTTCCTATAAATTCTTATCACCTGGATTATTAGTTTTTCCCTGCAATCAATCTTACACACTACCAGCGTGGATTAATGTTTCTAAAATACAACTTTTGTATCTCTACATTGCTCAAAACCTTTTTTTTTTAGTGGTTCTCTAGTAAACGCACAATTCTGTAGCAGTCAAGGCCAAATACTGTATAACCTTCATCTACCTCTCCTTGCCACTTTCCTTTACAAATGCTTTCTGCCTCCACTCCTGGTCCCTTCATTTGGAATGTCTGCCTACCACTGAATGTCAAAAAGTCTACACATTAGTCACCTCCTTTATATCATCCTTTTCAATCTACCAAATACAACATCTCCCTCTTCAGAAGTCCCACAGTACTTTTCACTTTCCTTATGTTACAGTATGTATTTGCCTTAGGTCCATTTTTAGATTGTAAGCCTTCTGAGGGTAAGGATTTTATATCCTCTAGCAGTGCTAAACAGTAGTGCCCTTTACACATTAAAAGTTTAAAAGGTTATTTACTTAACTATATAAAATAACTATAAAGAATAATTTCAAATCAACCTATTAGACTAGAAGATACAGATGATAAACGTATGCTGAAGGAATTAAAAAGAATTATCTTGGTTAAGGAAAGCTTCATGGAAGAGCTGAGGCCTTTAACCAAACATACTTTTGGAGTATTCTTTTCCCTGCAGCTATAAAAAGACCCAGTTTAAGGTAGGAAAATTAAACAGTTTTTGTGAGATCTATTTTTCTCCTGTTAGACTCTAAGTCCCTCATTTAATCTCAAGCTGTTTCAACTTCAGTCTTGTCCAGATGAGAAGACTTGCACCAAAAGACTTTCACATAAACCTTATGTATCTTAGCCAGCCAACAATGCACTGATTCTTTAAGAAGCTTGATTACTGAAGTTGCTGAAATGCTTAAGCAGTGATACTTGATGACTTTGAAGCACTACAAGAAGTAATTCATAATCTCCACCAACTCCAGTCTAGAAAACTACATGGATTGGGAAGCTACATAAATAAGCAAATAGGCTGAAAATGATTTTGGAAAGGAGTAAGGAACTCTCCACTGAAGTTTTTCTTTTTAAATATTACAGGTATCTGCAGTGAAAGGCAGGAATTTAGCTGCAGTGGGAATACTTAGGGTTTGATACGTACTTGGAAAAACTCATATGGATTTTGATATAAACTCATTTAACACTAGGAAATTAACAAATCACATGCTACTAGAGTTAATAAATGCAATCAATGTTCCCATTTCCTTTCCTGCTATCTCTGTTAAGGAATTATCACTGGTGCTAATCCAAATAATTGGATGAATCCTTGTCATTTTATATAGGATTAACAGACTATTTTTTACTTTACTTTGGTCTTTATATGAAAAATAAGATGGTGTTACATATAATGGTTAGTTAACCATTATTTGGTTAGGCTTAGTCACTTTCTGTCAGCTCAGAATGAAGTGAATTTAACTACCACCCAAATAGGAGTTCATGCGAAGCTATTGCACAGCTTGGTTTTCACACAACAAAAATTTCTCACTGTGTTATGAAGAAGGATATCTAAGTGACTTTGGGGACCCAACTAGTCTAGCATCTATATAGATGACTATCTATTTTAGTTCCTCAATTCTTCTATTACATCATCCTCCTTCTGGGAGCTGGGGCCAAAAAAGAACAGTTGCTGCTACTTCTAATATCCCGTTGCCAAATACTCTGTTGGGTTTATATTTTTCCAAGGCAAAAAGCAAATGAATTTGACCATTGGTAAATGGAAGTACCATCCCAGAACCGGTTTATTCTTGGGAGGAAAAAAGAATTCAAAGTGTCTGAATTATTCCTACTGCCCACTTTCCCTTTCCCTTTTCACTTCTTACCATGAAGAAGGCACCCCGGTGATAGTACTTCTGTAAGAACTTATATTTGCCCTTAACAGCTTTGTTGGTAATGACTTTGCCATTTGCCCGAAGCTCAGCTCGCCTCTCTTCCTCAGTCAGGTTTCGCATGCGTTCAATTTCTGCTTTCTCCTTCTCAAGCCTGTCCAGAGAACAAAACTATTAGTACATTCCAGCTTCAGAAAGACTCAATTATCAGAATATAACAGTCTCATCTCCTTTCAGGCACGATTCACTTTTTAAAAATTCTAGTCATTGCCTGTTAGGAATCAGGAGCTCAATAAATAAAAAGGTAAGGTGGTCTTCATTACATTTTCAACACCAGGTACTGCAAACTCCCAAAAGTTGATTCTAGCCTTTTTGGAGGTTTAGACTTACTGCTTGATGTTGAAAGGGGAATTAGTAATGTTTTACTAATTCCCCTCCCCTAAAAAGCCTCTTAGTTTTAAAAAAATCAGAATTTAAAATAACTGTAAGACTTTACTGGTACTCCTTTAGTAATCATATCTGTGCTTACGTGTCACAAAACAAGGATTACCATCATTAATTAGACTGAAGTGATTTCAGTCTTTTTTTGGGAGGGGTGGGGGTCACAGATACCCTTTCTCCAGAAAAATGTAAATATACACATAATTTTGCATATAATTTTAAAGGGTACATGGACTCCGTGGACCCATTTTGTCCGTGAAGCCCAGGACAAAAACCTAAGAAACTATTGAAAAGTTTTCTGTTGATGGTTTCCCTTTGTAATTTGGGATTACTCTTTCATTCTTAGTAATTTTCAGGATGGGTGATGCAGCTCAGAAATGATTTTGCTCTAACATCTAACATAGTGAGTATGGTAGATTATTTAAATACCACAAATTCTTCCACTCGCACTATGCATGCCCCTTTGCAGAAATGATATCCTTGGGAGTCTCAAAAGATCTTGCCAGCTTCCACCTTTGCCCTCTCAGAATGCTGCCCCAAGACTATTATGTAAGAAAGGCGATCTAGCCTACTGAAGAAAAAGTGAGGCATCCTAGCTGACAGCACCAGTGAAGTCATGTTGGACTTTGTAGCCCAGTTAGTTCTCCAGCTAGATGCAACTGCATAAGAGGGGCCAGGTGAAATCAGCAAAGGTACTGTTTGGCCAACCTCCAAAATTACGAATAATTGTTTTAAGTCACTCAATTTTGGGTTGGGTTGTTATGACAACAATGGATAACTGATAACAGTGAGTAACTTGTGTGTTTCTACTAAGAAAGCAAAGGGAATATTAGCTGGCACTATATCATGGAGAAACACTGCCAAAAAGTGTTTCTTTTTCCTGATTTTGTTAACAGCCACATTCCAATTATGGGAAACTCGCCCAGTTGCAGGGACCCTAAAGAAAGCTAGAATGGAATTCACAGGAGGTGGTGAGCCTCTACTAGGAACCTGTTCCATTAGCAGTATTATGCTCTAGCACCATCCTATTACTCACGCTTCTCGATCTTCTCTGTCCCTCTTGATTCTCTTTAGCTCCCGAACTTTCCATGCCTCATATTCCTCCTCATCATTTTCGTCATCAGTATTGAGTGCATCCAGTGCAGCCAGGGACCGCTTATTCTCCTCCAGCTCTTTCTTGGTCTCCTCTTCTACAATCTGGACAGGGAGAACAATTCAACTCTTGGATTTCCATATTCTCCCAAGACAAACCTCAGTACACTACTCCTTATACTCAGTCCTCACAGCCACTCCCAGTACCTTGAGCGTGTACTTGCGCCTCTCTTCAGCCATGCGTTTTGCCTCCTGCTCCAGCTCCTTCTGTTTTAATGCTTCAGCCTCACGTTCTTGAACTGTTACTCGGTCCTTCCTACAGAAAAGAAGTCCTGTTAATTGTCCAAAGCCCTTAAGAGTGGAGCTCTCTGTTCCTCTAAATCAAGTCCCATCCAAATCAAAGCCAAACAATCTGTGGTTCTATTATATGCAAAGAGCCAAAAATGGGAGTCATCCCTCCCCCCTTTAGAGCATCAAAATTTCATTCATCTTTGAGAATTGCTTGAATAGCAAGGAACCTGCTCAACTTCTGACCATGGCAGGATTTCTAGCCATTAAGAAAGAAACAGGAATTTGCTCTTCAAGTTTAATTTTGTGCTTAAAATAAGACCTAGGGCAGATACGTGCTCTTTAACTGGAAAATGAATAGGCTCTCTACTAACACCAAGATATTCCTCAGCAAATACCATGCAGAGCTAGAACACTGGGCAGAAGACTTTCACTTAGTGCTTACATTTCAGAAGAGCAGGAGACAGAAAAGAGGCTTCTGTCTTCAGACCTGGAAAGTAATAACTATGTGGATTCAGGCCTGGTTTGTGAGATACTTACTTTCGAATGAAGACTGGCTTAAGGCGAGGCTCCATCTCATCTTCACTGTCTGTATATTCTTCATACTCAGACTCTGATTCTGACTCCTCCCCAGAACGTCCCTCATCTTCCACCTCCATGACTTCCATCTCTTCATTTTTTCTCTCCTGTGCTCGCTGACGCATCATGCCACGGCGCCGCTCTATTTCCTGTCAAATTGTACGTCCAAGCCGGTCAGCCCAATGGCCTGTGCTCTTAGATACCTTTCTATTTTTCCCCCATCAAGCTCAACAAATTCTGATATGAATAAATGCAACTTAGCACCATTCTATTTTCAATCCTATCCTCAACAAACAGAGAACCCTGGATCAGAGTTCTCATCAGCAGCAATCTTGTACCACTAGGGCCTCAACAGAGGAGCACAGACCCCAACTTCTTGTACCCAAAAAGAACTTCCCGTTTTCCTTTATTATACCTCATCATCAATTTCTTCCTCTTCTTCTTCACTGCTGTCTTCTCGTTCCACACGCCAACCATCTCCTTCTACTTCTGAGTCACTTTCTCCTACCACTTCAGGTTCCACTATTTTTCTATGTCGAGCCAACCTGAAAAACATTATCTACAAGTTTAACACCAATGTCACAAAAAAGGAGCATCAGCCACATTTCCTTAGTCAGAAAGCATCTGGACATTGTTTGCTTTCATTAACACTGAAATCTTGAGATGGGCAAACTGAGGTGCAGATTAAAGAAACAAACTCAAAGTGTCACAGCAAATAGTCAAGTTGGACCTAAAACATTAAATGCTGAGGCATCTTGGGGTACTGCAGCAAACCGATATGGGTGCACTGGGATGTATTTTATAGTTCAAGGTAGTTCAGTTTCATCATTAGATCACACTGTTTCCCTCCAATGACATCTTATCTTTGTGAAACTAGGTTTTTGGTGGCTGTTGTGCTAAAAAGCAAAGTATTGCATGAAAATCAATATGGAACAGGAAATGAGAGTGATGGCGTCACTCTGATTCTAAGGTTTGAGAAGCCGTCAGTGTCCAAGAGGCACACAAATCCCACTAGTGAGTACCTGTGGTTCTGTAAGAATGAAGTAAAAATGTTTTTTGTTTTTTTTTAAATGTGTATTATATTTTTCAAATGGCTGAGTGTTAGGACATAAATATTTATTAAATTTTTGGATCTACTTACTAAAACAAACAGACCTGTTTGGGAGTAGGGATTCTTAAAAAAAATTCCTGAGACAATATGAACTATGAAGGTTCGGGACTTCTGGCCTACTCTGTAAGATAATGTCTCAATCAAAACACAACATACAAAATCCTTGTTGGGAGGCTCCCTTTTCTACATGAGACCATTCATCAGGCCTTTTTTCCTACTTCATCAGTGTCTTTTCCCCTCATTAGCTTTTAGCATAAGTGAATGGATAAAATCAATGTCTCAGATTTTATAAAACTACTTTGTGATGAAAAGAATCCCCTTAATAAACCAATCAATGGTCTGTGTTTTCTATTCCCTTAATGAGTTAATTATGGCCTTTGTACCAGAGGTAAGCTGCTGTTTACTAGTGGCCACTCACTGGCTATATAACTTTGGTCATGTTATTTTCCTAACCCCTTTGTGCCTCAGTTTCCTCATTTGTAAAACAGGGATAAGAGTATCTACCTCATAAGGTTATTGTGTGGATTACAATAATTAGTAAATATAATGTACTTGGAACAGTGCCTGGCACATAGTAAGTACTATTCAAGTATTAGCTATTATTATTGTTCTTATTAATTAACCTGTAGGGGGTTCAGGTCCAGGGAAACATAACCCTAGTCATTACCTCTCTTCCACATCTTCACTAATACGGTTCTGCAAACGCCGCAGTCGAGGGTCGCTAGATGAATCCTCCTCCTGTTCCTCAGGCTCTGCTTCTTGTTCTTTGGCTTTCTTGATGAACTGAAATTCTTCATCCTCCTCATCTGAGGACTCCATAGGGGCATAATCTGGCCTCTTACCCGACACATAACGTTTTACCTTCACTTTCTCCATCGAAATCTCACCTAGGTGAGAAAGATAACTTATTATGTTTCAGTAGCCTTTTCCCCACTTCAACCCTTGGCCTTTGCAGGTAGAGCCCTGTATTCCTGGTAAATAAGATTTTAGGCAGAAGAAGAGAGCCATTACCCAACTATGTATATTCATCTAGTGGTGTTTTTTACAAAGGCCGATCTGAGATGGTTACATACTTTATGATTCCAAATACAAGACATTCTGGAAAAGGCAAAACTATGGAGACAGTAAAAAGATCAATAGTCGCCAGGAAGGGGTTGGGTGTGGGGGAAGGATGAATAGGCAGAGCATAGAGGATTTTTAGGGCAGTGAAAATACTGCGTAGGACACCATAGTGATGGATACATGTCATTATACATTTGTCCAAACCCATAGAATGTACAACACCAAGAGTGAATCTTAATATAAAATATGAACTTGGGGTGATTATGCTGTGTCAATGTAGGTTGATCAACTGTAACAAGTGTATTACTCTGTTGAGGGATGTTTATAATGGGGGAGGCTGTGTATGTGTGGGGGTTTACAATTTTGCTGTGAACATAAAATTGCTCTACAAAAATAAAGTCTTAATAAAAAAAAGAAGGTAAGGTGGGGGTGGGAAGAGTTTTTAGATCAGATTGCAAGGCTTATTTAAATTTATAGTAATTAAAACAATATGTCACTGACTTGGGGTACGCAGAGAGCAATGGAACAGAATACAGCAGAGAAACAAACCTATACAGGAACTTGGTATATTAGAGAGTGACATTAAAAAGCAGTGGAGAATGGATGCGCTAGTCAAACAATGGAGTAGTACAGACAACTGGCTAACTGTAAGGTAAATATTAAAATTAGATCTCTGACACACACAAAAAATTCCAGATAGATTAGGATCCAAGTGTAAAAGACGTACCTTAAACATTGACATCCCTACTGGACTGTAAGCTCCTTAACTTAAAGTCTGTCTTGAACAATTGTGTGTTCAATCCTATTTAGTATATATATAGTTTCTTAGATGATAGAAAATGTTTGTAATTTGAATATCTATGATCTCAGTGTAGGGAAGGACTTCTTAACATACAGATGACACAAACCATAAAAGATAAAGTTAAATCTGATAACACTAAAACTAAAAACACATGTGTAACAAAAAAACTCCATAATTAAAGTTAAAAGACAAGCTGAACAACCAGGGAACTAAATATTACAGATCTGGGATGTATAAAAACAAATCAAACAGAAAATGGGTAAATGACGGAAACAGGTACTTCATAGAAGAGAAAATCTACTGGACAGCTACAAAGCATATAAACAAGATGCCTAGTCTCACTAATAATCAGGGAAATACAAATTAAAATAATGAGATATCATTGCACATAGATTAGATTGGGCAAATATTTAATTATTTTATACAACCAAGTGTGTGGATGAATATATGGGGGAAAAAACTCTTACGGCTGTCACAACCCACGTGGAGAGGAACTGGCAATAAGTAGCTAAGTTGATGATGATCTTCTAGGAGTCTACCATGGAAAAATTACACAAGTGCGCTGAAGAGACACATTTAAGAATGACAATTGCAGCACTGTTTGTAATAGGAGAAAAAACAACCTAACAACTGACTACTCCTCAGTAGGAAATAAACTGTGGTTTAATTATACAATGGAATTCATGAACAGTTAAAATGAATGAATTAGGTTTATATGTATCCAAAGGATACTTCTCAAAAGCCATGTTGAATTAAAAAGAAAAAAGGAAACCTTTTCTTTGCTGTTAAGACGCCGAGGCAAGGAAGCCGCACAAGGATAGGTCCAGTATATTTAAAAACCAAAAAAAGAAAGAGCTGATATTTTCCAACATCCTTACAGAAAAAACTCTTAACTATTCTGACTCCCCAAACAGATAACCGTGTTCCTAACGTGTTCCTTCTTCCGTCTGCAGTCACTGGAATCCTACCCATCCTTTAAGGATCAACTTAAAATGCCAACTTCTTCAAGAAGCTTTCGTTACCCCAATCTGAAATTATCCTTTCTCTGCCCTCCCACAGCGCTTGGTTTATATCACCTATGTGACACGTATTATAGGTGTGAAAGACTGTACATTTAGAACGTACCTCTTTTATAACGTCTCACATCTATTAGAAGATGAGTTCCTCATGGTTAAGAGCACTGTCCTACTCAACTTTGTATTTAATTTAATAAATACAATTATAGCGCTGGTTGAAACGGACACAAAGTTTAACAAGACATGGTTCCGGCCTCAAGGAGGTTATCAGTTTATGATGCAGTAGAGGGAGACAGACATATAAGTAATTATAATAAGTGTTATAAAAGCAACATAAACAGACTGCTATGGATAACAAAAGAGGGATTGTATTCCGCTCAACGCCTTGAAAACAGGCATTCACGGCATATTAGTCTAACGAATTGGTGCACGCCAAGGGAAGAAGGGTGTTTGTTGTAGGTGAGGACAGAGAGCCTATAGGAACAAGATGAGATGGAAGATTTTTTTCCCTAGGCAAAGCGATCGGGTGCAAGTTTGATGGGGAAAGTCAATGAAATAGGGGACAGGGTCTTAAAGGGTCTGCGTGGTAAGGGTGTTCGGCCGAGGTAGGTTTGGAGTGTGCTGGAGAAGGAAGAGGTAAGATCCGACTGGAAAACGAATCAGCACAGTACCTTTTTCATTGCGAACCGGGACGGCCCCGGCCGTGGACTGAATGGGCGGTTGTTTCATGAGTGCGCTGGGGACCGACATGTTGATGACAGCGGCGGTAGTCCCGAGACTTCACTGATTATTAACCGTGAACAGCTTACAAAGTCAACGAACAGAGAAGTCCTCTACACCTTGAGCCACTGGACTTGCTGCGCGACTGATAGAAACAACGTTTACGGCTGAGGTTAGAAAAACAGGAAGTACGCATCAAGAGGATTGTGGGATTGTGGAGGACTTATGGACGCGCACTGCTTGATTGTCGAGTCTGTGACTGCGCATGTTCATAGTCAGCCCTATAATCTTTAGTCGCGCGGTATTTGCACGCGGCTTCTGGCGGGAAATTCCTTCCATTGAGCTTTGCCATGAAGACCCTGTGGCAAGGAAGGTCCGAATTAAGGGTTTCGTTTGTTAGTTTGGTTTGAAGCCGAGGTATATGGGATAGTGACAAATAACAAATCGCGGAAATAGACCAGGCTGTTGAAAGCTCAGAATTAGAGTTTAATCGGAATAGAAATCCTGCTAGTGGCACCTGATTTAGCTCAGTTGATGAGACTGAGTGGGTTGTGGTGCAGTATATCTTGGTGACGTGAGGGCAGGTGGTGGTTATTTAGGCCAATGACACAAAAATAAAATAAAAAATAAAATAAAACAAAAATAATAAAATAAAATCAACAAAGGGCCTGGGACAGTGCCTGAAATCCGAAACTAATTTTAGGCTTCCCAGTTTAAGTTTTTAGAGACTGCCTATTAAAACGTATTCCTGGCTGGAAAGTGTAT
The DNA here is from genome assembly GCF_057876585.1 of Rhinolophus sinicus. Lineage (NCBI taxonomy): Eukaryota > Metazoa > Chordata > Mammalia > Chiroptera > Rhinolophidae > Rhinolophus > Rhinolophus sinicus. Next base: position 139,966,047 of record NC_142503.1, read on the forward strand.
ATAAGTCCATACATATTAAGTACTTTCTGTGTTTACTGTGCTTAGCTCTGTATGGAGCATGAAATGTTAAAAGGGTGTGGGGACAGAGTCCCAGAGAGCAGTTTCCAGGTTCTCGGCCTCATGCAGAAAGGTGCTGGCTCAGGTAGTAGATGGCCATCAGCTGTGACTGGTTGGCCATCAGCTGTAACCAGTTAGCCATTAGCCACTAATATAACTGCTGTGGCCGAGCTAGCAAGCGCAGATTGCAGTTAGCAAGGGGTTGGTTGGTTGGCAGAGAAGCTGATGGCAGATGGAGGATTGTGTGGCTCCTGCTTCCTGTGTCTCCAACCCAGCTGCCAGCGAGACTAGAGTGGTATGACTCCCCTATCTATGGCTACGTTGGTGTTCCTTTTTGGCCTCACCATATCCTGCATTCTGGGGCGGGGAGCAGGACCAGAGACCCTGCATGACAACCTCCGTTGGTGTTCGGTTTTGGCCTCACCATATCCTGCATTCTGGGGCGGGGAGCAGGACCAGAGATCCTGCATGACAAAGGGTCATGTCTTCAAGAAGCTTGAATTTTATTCAGCAAGTCTTCAAGGGCTTATAGAACCATAATAGAAGCAATCACAATTTATTAGCTGGGTTGTGTAAAAAACATTGGCTAATTGGAAAGCAGAGCACATTTCACTGTAGAAAGGCTTTTATAACTGCTGTGGAAGGGAGAGAAGGGACAGCATGAGCAAAGTCTTGAAGTGCAGAAAAGAGCATAGTATGTATCAGATACTGAAAAGTGATTTATTTTATCAGTGATTTTTGAGTCAAGGAGTGGTGAAATTTCACCAGGTACTAGATCATGGAGGACCTTGCTGGTGCTGTTAATAGGATTAGTTCTCTTATTTCACCTGTGTTCTAAAATTGGACCTAGGCTGGAAGAAGAAAAGAAATTGGGCAAGTCTCCAGCAAGGAACAAACAGTGTAGGACCCAAGTAACCAACAAAGGCAGCAGTTTTGGGCTAGAAAGAAAAGGACCTTAAAAATCGAGTAGAAAGAATTTTATATTTTGAATCTATCAGCTCCAAAACTATTCTGTCCAGAGGGAGTAAATTTGTTGGGAAGGCAATTGTTTTGGCTCATGGCAACCCAGAAGACAAAAACAAAAACAAAAATAAAAGACGTTTTTAATATGGCTGTGTCTATAAGAAATACAGAACACTAAAATCTGATGTTAGTGATGCAAAAATCATTTCATTCACTACTTTTCCCCAGTAGCCCCACTACTTTGGGCTTTGTAAGGTCGTCATTAGGCTCTTAGTTAATTGGTGGGCGGATGATCAGGTGAAATTTAAACCAGCTAAAAGTTATCAGCTCTTGAAAAAAATAAAAATGCTTCCCTTCCTAGGAAGAAGATAATACGGTAGCCATAGGGCATAATTTTCTGGTGGTGGGGTTGTAAAGAGCTAGGGGGTCCGAGGTAAAGGATGCATGTTGATTTCTATTTCCTTTCCTCTCTTTTCTATACGGCATCTTAGTGAATCTGAATCTTCTCACCTTGCGAGGAAAGGTTTTTCCTCAGCAGAAACGCCAGTGTTTTACAAAGCGAGATCCTGACACCAGCACCATCAAAATCACTAAGATCGAGGTAAAAATGTCTATTTCGTCTCATCGCATTCTTAAAAAATTTCAGTTTGGGGTGAGGTTGGTTAGCTTATTTTAAGAAATCTGCAGTACCTCGCTCGCCTGCCGCCACCCTGTGGCCAGCTAGGATCTGCGCGCGCTGGTGCCTCCCAGGCCTCCCCAGCGGGAGGCCCCGCCCCGCCCGGCCCCCTCCCATCCCCGCCTCCAGGCCCATATTGGCGGGAAGACGTTAGCTCCTAAGAGGCGGAAAGATGTCCGGGTCGTGCGCGGCAGCTGAGGAGAAGGCGACCTCCAGACAGCGACTCCAGATGAAGGTGAAAGACGGCTTGTGGCTTTTGGATACGCTCCTGTCTCAGTTTTCGTAAGGGGTTTGCCGGGCGGGGACTGGGAGGGCACCAGGACCAAGCACCCGGCATTTCCCTGCTCCGAAACTATTTCCTTCCCCTGGGGGCATCTTGCAGCTTAACCGGCTCGTCCCGGTGTTAGTTCAGAAGTGAAGCAGGATCCCTGCCCTGGTTTTCCTCTATGGAATCTAGGCCTTCAGTGTTGAGGAAAGTTCTTATCAACCCCAGAAATAGTGGCAAGATGGGATCAGGGGACTTTACATTTGCTTTTGCAGCAGATATTGTTAGCTTTCCACTCTCGGAACAATTCTATTATAGTTACTCAGAAGCTCACAGAGTAGTCTCCTCAGTTACAAATTGTAGCCATTATTATTATTGGTCTGATAGACTCATGGACAAGAAATGTGTCCAGGTTAACGAATTGGGTATCTAGATTTTGGATGGACAAAGTTTCCTTACAGGCTCTCAGTTTGGATTTATGTTGTCCTTATGAAATTGGAATTAGATTTATTTACACAGATCTGTAAGAAAAGGTATAGGACTTGGGATTCTAATACTCTCTTTTCCTTTATTTATCTGAATAGGTGAATGAATATAAAGAAAACCAAAACATGTCTTCTGTATCTCTGAGATCAATACACAAGACAGTTTTAGAAAAAACAGTTAAGGTGTGTCTTGTCCCCTTTTCACTCAGTAATTACAAGTCAGGCCAACTTAAGCTCCCCAAATCCCTATTAGATAAGAATTCTAAAAATGAAGTAGCATGTAAGAAATACAAGAAGACTGAAATGAAGAAAGCTTGCACAAGGATTTTAACTTCAAAGATGGAAGCCACCACATCTTCCAAGGCAGAATCCACTCTGCAAAAATCATCCATAGATGTTCACACAGAAAATAACCAGCGACAACACAAGAGCACTTCTGATACAGTGAGTCTTGGTGTTGATGCGGAAAGCAGTCAGGATGGAGACAGTGATGAAGATACCACATCAAGCCTGGTAAGTTTAATTCCTGCTTATTTAAATTTTTCTTATTTTAAAATTTGAAGTTCTCATAAACTAAGGTTATCAAGGATCTCTCTAACATTTAAGTGGAATCATGGTATTTGTCTTTTTTGTGAGTGGCTTATTTCACTTAACATAATGTTTTCATTGTCTTTTGATTATAGTTATCCTAGTGGATGTGAAATGGTATCTCATTGTGGTTTTGATTTGTATTTTCCTAATGACAAATGATGAGCATCTTTACATGTGCTTATTGGTCATTTGTACTTTGGAGAAACGTCTATTCAAGTCCTTTGCTCATTTGAAAAACTAAGTTTTTTTATATTGTAGAATTGTGAGGGCTCTTTATATGTTCTAGACACTAGATGCTTATTAGATAATATCATTTGCAAATATTTTCTCCCATTTTGCAGTCTGTCTTCACTTTCTTGATAATGCCCTTTGACATACAAAAGTTTTTAATTTAATTTTTAAATTTTAGTTTAAGTACAGTTTATCAATTTTATCTTTTGTGGCTTATGCTTTGGTGTCATATCTAAAAAAACCATTGCCTAATCTAGGGTTGTGAAGATTGACACCTATATTTCCTTCTAAGAATTTGTAGATCAATTTGGGGAGTGTTGTCATTTTAATAAGTCCTCCCATCTATGAGCATGGGCTGTCTTTCCATTTACTTAGGTCTTCTTTAATTTTCTTCAATATTTTGTAGATTTCAGTGTACAGGCCTTGCCCTTCTTTGGTTAAATTTATTCCAAGGCACATTATTCTTTTTGCTGCTGTTATGAATGGCATTATTTCATTTTTGATTGTTTATTCCTAGTGTATAGAAATACAACTGATTTTTGTGTATTAACTTTGTTATGTTGCAACTTTTCTGGGGTCATTTTCTAATATTATTTGGTGTGGATTCTTTTGAATTTTCTACATATAAGATCATATCATTGGCAATATAGTTTTATTTCTTTTTGTTTTTAATTAGTTTCAGGTGCACAAGACAAAGCAAAACTTAGACGTTTATCATTTATATCCCTCACACTGTGTGTGCCCCCCTCCCCCCATCCACTATAGTTTTATTTCTTCCTTTCCAATCTGGATGTCTTTTATTTCTTTCTTTTTTTTTTTCTTTTTTTTTTTTACTGATTGTCCTGGCTAGAACATCCAGTATGATGTTGAATACAAGTGGCCAGAGCAGACACGTTTGTCTTGTTCCTGAGCTGAGGGGAAAACTTTCAGTCTTTTGCTGTTAAGTATAATGTTAGTTGTGAGAAATGAATATTTAAAAAAATTTTATTTCAAAGTGATTATAGATTCATAGCAATTTGAAGAAATAGTACAGAGAGGTCTCGTGTACCCTTCACCCAGTTTTTCCCAATGGGTATATCTTATATAACTATTAGCACAAGGTGGGTGTATAGTTTTCTATCACTTTATCATTTGTGCAGATTCATGTAACCACCACCACAATCAAAGACAGAACCATTCCATCTCCACAAAGCTCTCCCGTAGGTTACTTCTCTTTATTATTATTGTTATTATTATTATTATTATTATTAGTTTCAGGTGTACAAAACAATGTAATAGACATTTATACCCCTCACAAAGTGATAACCCCCTCCCCCAATCTACTACCCCTCTGACATCGCATACAGCCGTTACATTTCCCACTGTCTCTATTCGTTATGCTGTGCTTCACTTCCTGTGACCATATATATATACATACATATATATGTAAAATTATAGTTGACTTTCAATATTATTCAGCTTCAGCTTCAGGTATATAGTGCAGTGGTCAGGCATCTACACTATCCACGAAGTGGTCTCCGTAATAAGACAGGTGTCCATCGGACACCCTACAAATCTTTACAACATTATTGATTATATTCCCCAAACCGCCTTTGGTATCCCCGTGGCAATCTTGTGGTTACCGGTTGGGCTTTCTAGGTTACTTCTTTATAGTTCTGTTCATCAGCCTCTCTTTTCACCATCCCTAACCCCTGGCAACCACTATTTTGTTTTTACATCTCTATAGTTTTGTCATTTTGAGAATGTTATATAAATTGATTCATACAGTTTGAATTTTTAGTATCATGCTGTTTTTAAATTGAAGTTATTTTTCTTCTTTGCTTTTTTAAGCATAGCACCCCTTTTATGGACGTAGTGACTTCTCAAGTGTCTGAAGATAATGGAGTGTTTTTTTAAAAATTTCTATTTCCTATAATATGTTTATTTTGAGAGTCCACTTTTTAAAATGTTTCCTTGGTCTTTGTCTTTCATGTTGCAAGTTTTTGGAGGGGGTAATCGATGCGAATAGTTTGCGTTACACATATCTCTTAAAAAACTGATATTTTTCTTAATAAATTTTCTTACTTTTTTTTTGTGGTAAGTAGAATCATTTAAATTTGTTCCTTTGATCTCAGTATGCAGCATTTTGAAATCGATTTTTAGGAAGTCTTTGATGGTGGTGATGTTTTTCTCTGAGAAGTAGTTTTTAAAGGCAGTGACAAAATCTTTCACCTTTGCTGCCACTATTATTTTGTGTATGTGAGAAAAATCTTTGTTTTGGTCAAGGTAATACATGTAAATACATGTTTAAGTCATAATTCCACATGTGTATTACATATATACAAATACACACATATACGCACACGTAATTTCGTATGTACACACATATACACAGAAACAAATCAAAATAGCCAGCAGTTTTCTGCTACATCGCTCTCTTTTTGTGATTGCTGCTCAACAGACAAATTGTACTTTCAGCCTTCTTAGCTACCCCCGCCACATTATCTACATATTGACTTACTACGGAAGATGAAGATTCACTTACAGCATACCTTTTACACACATGTAGCCTCACCTCACCCATGCTTTTCCTTCACACATTCTTAATTAGGTACAGCCCAAGCTTTATCAGAGTTGTAAAATTTCTCTCAATATAAAGAATTCTAATGGCTTCAGACACACACACACACACACACCGGGCATGCCAAAAAAATGTGTACACATGACTTATATTCATCTTTTTGTTATCGGTCTGTATTGAGTATTACAATTTTAATACAGCTTTTTCTTTTCTTAAAATGAGTATGCATTTTTTTGGCCCTCCATTTTCCTGCTTCTTTCTGGACTGTTTTTCTTGGCCAGCCTTTTCCCATTTTCCTTTGAATTTCTTTAATCTTTTCTTGCTCCTGTGCTGGATCCTGTCTTTCTCTTTCTTAGTTTATTCTCTCACTTTGGTGAAGTGCAGCTTATAGTAACTTCCTAAGGAAAGGTGTATGAGAGGTAGTTTGTCTGGAAAAGTTTTTATGCTTTACATTTGATTGATGGCTTAATTGGATTTAGAATTGTAAGTTGAAAATAATTACATTTTTTCTTAGATTTTTAACATATTGTTCCATTGTCTTCTAGCTTCCCTCAGTATTGAGAAGTTAGTGTCATTCTGATTCTTGGTTCTTTGTGATCTTTTTTCTCTCTGCACACTTTTAGAGTCTTCTCTTATCTCAGGTATTAAGAATTATTATTATTATTTTTTTTGGTATTAAGAAATTTCGTGATGATGTACCTAGGCTTGGGTCTTTTTCCACTCATTATGCTGCATACTCATTGGGGTCTTTGTAATCTGGAAACTCACATTTTCAGTTTTGAGAAACTTTCTTATATTATTTCTCTAACAATTTTCTCTACTCCCCCTGCCCCCAACTATTAGTTGGATGTTGGACCTCCCAGATGCTTCTCCAGTTATATGCTTCTCTAGTTCTCTGCTCATATGTTTATCTAGTTTTTTGTTGTTCTTTCTGAACTTCCTTAACACTTTCAATGAATTAAAAATTTTCGATTATTGAGTTCTTTCATGTTTTGTTTAATAAAAAGATGGCTTTGAGTAATAGTACAATTAATGGCCTGTGGGAAATAATTTACTTTTAAGTTACACTACTAAAAAAAAAAAAAAAAAGTTACACTACTTGACTTCTGATATAAGATTACTTGCTATTTAATTGGGAAGCCATACAGATATCTTGTGATTATCCCAAATTCAAATGCTTTCACTCAATATCTATTAAAGCAAATGTGCTGGTTTGATAAGATGTCATGAAATGAATAAGAGTAGTGCAATTTGAAGGAAAGTATACATGCAGAGAATCTAACACCTAGTTTTGTGAGGTGCTCTTGCTATGAATTATGTAAAATAACAGAATCTTTTTGGTGTAATTTCATAGGATGATTTTTCAGGATTGTCACCATACGAAAGGAAGAGACTGAAGAACATATCAGAAAATGCAAACTTTTTTGCTTCTCTTCAGTTGTCTGAGGTTTGTGTGGAGTTTTTAATAAAAACCAAGATGCTATTCCTCTTGCCAGCAGGTCAATAAAATACTAATAGTATCAGGTTTCATAGTGTCAAATGGGGGAGGGTAAAATTAGGAGCAAGTTTCCATTTAATAGAAAGAGGTTACCATATTTTATTGATACCAAGACATTTTTTTCTTTTTAATATTTTTGAAATTGTCATCTTAAAACTATGACTGGCAGCTTTCTCCTCCCCACCTTTTGGTGGTTCATAAAGTAATGATGTCTTATGAAAGAGATTGTCTTGGATTCAAAGAAACGGTATGTTTCAAGTGGTTGCTCTAACTAAAGGATAACAGGGAAGTGGGAAATGGATGGGTTGAAGGATGTGGGGTAGACAGGTGAGAGGACAAGCTTTTTCTTTTAAGAAATCTTGAACTTTAAAACTAAATGGGAGTAGTTTGTATAGAGAGCTTTTAGGATAAATGGCCAGATGTATGCTAATGTTTTATAATCATAACTAAAGGTATAATTTACATTAGTGTCTTTACACTGGAGCTGAAACTTCTATATGAGAGAAAAATTGTTTAGGAGAGTGTGTGATGTTTTTCCCCAAAACGTACCAAACCTTTGGCTTTATTAAGGAATTAAGTGATTTCTCTGAATACCAGATTCTCAGATATTCAGTGTGTGTTGTCATCTTGAGGGGAGGGAGGGTGAGTTAATATAATTTTATATAACTAAATTATATGTCATTAATGAAAATACATCAGAAATTTAGACAAAGTATCTCTGATTTTGATTTTGGTTAACAGAAATTATTTGATTTATATAAGTATAACCTATAAATAACTTATCTAGAAAATATCAAAGTAGGATTGATTGCCTTAGTAGTAGAAGTTAAACCTTTTAATTTGTGATAGTGTATTTGATTAAATGTTTAATGTTTAATCATGTAAACTCATTAGCAACCTGGTTCAAGGTAACAGAATGTCACTACTTTAGACAGTGTTACTGATAAGTATATTTGTTTCATGTCTACTACCAAGAGCAGGTATCATATTTTGAGGACCTCTATTTTCTGTATAGGTCTTAGTTTATGTGGATATCGTAGCAGATGCTTAATACTTTAAAAGGGAAGCTATGTAGTTGTATTATTTTTATGTGTATATATTTTGTGTATTTTACAGTCAGCTGCGAGGCTCCGTGAAATGATAGAGAAGAGACAGCCTCCTGAGACCAAAAGGTAAAAGATTCGGTTTACAATGTCTGCACCATGATATACTGGGGAGTTTTATAATTTGAAAAAATGGTTTGGCATAATAAGTAACAGATCAGAAACTCTGTAGTTTAATCTTAATCCTTACAGGATTTGTGAAGGAACGCTACCTTTTAATAACTCTAAAGTTCTCATCTTAATCAAAGGAATATATAGGAAATAGAATCTTGAGAGCTGAATTTTGTTTATATTCAATACTGTTGCTGCTAATGGAGGGAAATCTTTATTTCCACTAAATTATTCTTATTTTTGCCTAGAAAACTATTATTCTTAAAGATTCTTTTTATTTTTGTTATCTTTTTGCTTCTTAATTTTTTCCATTCCTAGAATAAAGGAAGGAAATTAACATTTATTGAACATCTATGAAATACAGTTCAGTGACCTAAAAATTTTGTCCTGTATTATCTCATTTAATTCTGATAACAACCAAATGTGGGAGGTAATATATCCATTTTGTGAGATAGAAAATAGGCTCAAAGAGGTAAAGTAATTTGCACAAGGTCAAAATAGCTCATAAGTGGAAGCTTCAGGATTTGAATTCCAGGATTCCTTAGCTTAAGTTCTGTCTACTACATTTTAGCAGTGCCTATGTATAAATGAAGAAACTAAAAATCTTGGCATCATTAGATCATTTGTTTAGTGCTAGTGCTAATGAAATATAGCATCGCTTAATTGGGTTGATTCCAATACAGGTCAATTAGCTTGTGAAAAGCTAAACTTAATCATGGCCAGATATTTGTGAGTGTGAAATGTTGTAAGAGGAACATCATTAATCCTGCAAAACAATAGCACTGTTTTTGTTACCACGTGATTAATAGATTTTTGATTTGTTCCCAAATTTGTCATTAGGTGATTTTCTTGGTGTGTTAACGTCATAGAGCACACTTTCACAAATCTAAATGGAATAGCCGCTTACTGTAATTGTACGCGTATGTGATATACTTCTAAACTTCTGGCAGTGCAGTAGGTTTGTTTACACCAGCATCACCACAAACGTGTAATTGTAGTTTAAGCAATGACAGTTGGCTTTTCTGTTTGTAATGTACATTTCTGACTTAAGCTTTGATTGCCTAGGCATCCACTCCAAAGAGGCATTCATTTCAAAGAGGCATCTGCCTTCAAGGAAGGCTGTGTAGAATCAGTACACTGCCCGTCACTAGATAAAGAGCCAGGCCGCCTCCCTGCACTGAACCACTTTTGTTTTAGAGATCTTGGTTGACTTTGATAACTAACCATTTGAGCTACTTGTTTGTTTTTCTTCCAGGGCTTTAAATTCTCACTCTTACGTTTCAAATTCACCAAAAAAGATGAGCTCTGGAAACCCTAGGCCCCCACTTTCGACCCCAATGAAAGCAGAACCCAGGCCCATGCTCTCCCTCTATCTCTATCCTGTGTGCACCCGGCATGTCGTGTGCTCACCAGGGCCTCTAAGGAATAAACTTAACTTTCTTCAAAGTTTCCTAACGGTTATTGCTGAATGGCATCTTGCAATCATAATAAGAACCACAAGGGTCAGTCCAATTGTAGCATGGATTTAGAAAGGGGAGATGTCCGGGGTGGCCGGGTGGGTCAGTTGGTTAGAGCGTGAGCTCTGAACGACAAGGTTGCTGATTCGATTCCTGCATGGCAACTAAAGATTGAAAATGGCAGCTGGACTTGGAGCTGAGCTGCGCCCTTCACAACTAGATTGAAGGACAACTACTTGGAGCTGATGGGCCCTGGAGAAACATGCTGCTCCCCAGTATTCCCCAATTAAAAAAAAAAAGTAAATTATATGGAAGGGAATACAATGAAATATTTAAGTTTCTTTTCCATCCTAGACCTTATTCTCCAAACCATCTCCCTAGAGTAAACCGCTCTTAATAGTTTCACGTATATGCTTCTGTCAGTAATCTCAAATACACAAATATATATGTATATGTAACGTTTTTGTAAAAGAAAAAAAACAAATAGAATCATATTTAATATGTACTGGACCTTGTTTTTGCTTCTTATGAGTTCATTTCATATCAGCACACTATCTATTTCATTCTTATTTATGACTGTAAATTGTTTTGTTAGGTATGTATGTCATCGTTTAATAGCCCTCACCTCCCCATGATGAATATTTGTGATATTTCTAGACATTTAATTAAAGTGAGTGTAGCCATGTACAATGTGTGACTATATTCCTGAGATACATTCCTAGAAGTTAACTCCTTAATATTAGTAAATATGTAAACTGTTTTATGGGTACAACATGAGTTTCCCCCCTCCCCACTCCTTTAGAAAGAAGCCTAAGAAGAAAGAAAATGAGACTGGATGTAGAAGGTCAATGCGATTACTAAATGTAGATCCTTCAGAAGTTTCATTACCAGTAACCCCAACCCAGCCAAAATTAGTAGCAGATGAAAATGTAAGTGCAAATACAATATATTAAATTAATAAAATACTGACTTTTTTTTTGGTAAATATTTTATTTATTTATTTATTTTTTATTAGTTTCAGGTGCACAAAACAAAATAATACATTTATCATTTATATCCCTCACACTGTCAACCCCCCTCCCCCCATAAAATACTGACAATTTTGAAGTGTTTGAAACTAGACTACAAGGTCATTAAATTATGTTTAATTTGTGCTTTATTAATTTAATACTTGACTTGTATGGTATAATGAGTAAGATTTCTAAGCCATTAAGACTGGGTTGGAGTCTATATTTCTGCAGGCTTACCTGCTGTGGGGTTGTGGGTAAATTACTTACACTTCTGAGTCCTGGCTTTCCCATTTTTTAAATGGCAACGATAATAGAAACTTAACAGGGTGTTATGAGGGTTAAATGAAATAGTTTGTGTAAAGATCCTTACATTGTATTAAGGGCTCAGTAATAAATGGAGTTATTAATATTAATAATAAATAATATGTGTTAATAGTGATGAGGGTTCCTTGCTATAGTTTATACTATCATGAGTGGGAAGGGTCTTATTTACCAAATTTATTGTCTAAATAAGATTATAATTATATTTTTTACTCAAGAGCACCTGCTGTTTGCAATACTCTGTATTTAAGTACTTAATTATAAATTATAAGACAGCACTAATTAGGCTGGTGCTTTGGTGGTTAATTGCAAATTAAGGTGCTATGGGAAGAGTAGCTTTCAAATTATTTTGAAGCCTTCGCCCATGATGAGAAATATATTTACATTGAACTCATGACACACTCACACACATACACACACACACACACACATACATACACACACTCACACTCACACTCACCAGAAACCAAACTTTTGTGACATGATACCCTTAACTACATGTGAGGCACTTTTGTTTTTTCTGTTCTTTTCTCATTCACTAAAACACATTGCTGGTTGTGAAATTTTTTTTTTTTTTTTGGCACAAATACTTTTTCATGTAATGAAGATTTAAGATCTACTTTCTTAGCAATTTTCAAGTATACAGTATTCTTTAAAAATTTTTTTTTTAAATTTCCCAATTATAGCTGACATTCAATATTATTTTATATTAGTTTCAGGTGTAGAGCATAGTGGTTAGACATTTATATAATTTACAAAGTGATCCCCCCCGATTAGTACCCACTTGGCACTGTATGTAGTTATTACAATATTGATTATATTCCCTATGTTGTATGTTACATCCCCGTGACTATTTTTAACTACCAACTTGTACTTGTTAATCCCTTCCAGCCCCCCAACCCTTGGTTGTGACATATTAAAATGATTTTATGACCCATGGGTTACACCTGTGATTTTAAAAAACGCTGGCATAGAACAGTAACTTTGAGTAATGAAATTGAACTGTCTGAATCAGCAACTCCAGTTATTGGCAGTATAACTTTGGACAAGTTAACTTCTCTAGGTTTCATTCCAATGTCTTTAAAATGTGGTATCATTCACTGGATTAATATTGAAAAGATTAAAGGAGGTAGTACATTTTATTACTTTATAGGATATATGGCATTCATTCAACAGCTGTTTTTGAAATGCTAATGATGTGTCACCCCTGTTGTTGGTATGAAAGTAAAGTAGTGAAAAACCTCAAGCTTACGTTCTAGGGCAGGACAACAATCAACCAACTTTTTTCTTTTTTCTTTTTTTTTTATAACAGCCTTTGTTACCTCCTGGGCCTTTAGAAATGATTCCTGAAAATCGAGATGACAACAGTGAACTATTCAAAGAATTTCTACAGACTTGGGCTGAAGTGAGCAAGGTATCACTTGGGAGGGCTTTTATATAAGCGTTTAGAATCATTTGTTCATGAAGTTTGAGTGCATATATTAACTTAGTACTTTGGTCTCTCCTGTTTCAGACAAGTAGTAAGAACATTGAGAAGCAGTTATCTAGCATTAAAACGTGAGTTAAAATTCCTTGCTTTTGCTTTACATTTTCTGAGATCTTCAAATGATAAAGACCATATACCACTATAGGAAATTTTGAAAATGAGGTGAAAAAATTATCCATAATAATTCTATCCTTAACAACTGTTGTTTTTATATATTTCCTTTAAAGTATTGCCATATGCAGTACCACTAGGATATAAGCTTCATGAATGCAAGGGTTTTGTCTCAATAACCAGAACAGTATATATTCAAAGTTTAATAAGTGAATGAATCCCCATACATTTTTATTCTGTTATGTTCTAATGTCTATATAATTTTGCATTATGCTTTTTCATTAACATTGTGGTTGCATGCTACTAGAATCTTTAAATTTATTGAATAATTGTGCAATATCCCATTGAGTAGGTAGAATTTACTTAACCTCCTCTTACCCCCTTGGTATTGGAGTTGTTTTCCATTTAGTTTTGTATGTTTCTATATGGGCATGTGTTTGTTGAAGTGTATATTTGTGGTACCAGATTATTTCCTTAGAATAGATTCCAGAAGTGAGATTAATGACTCAAATATTATAGACATTTTTATGGCTTTTGGTATACATTGCTGAATTATTTTCCAAAATCTCTTTTTTTTTTTTCCTTCTGAAAAATCTTATATGGACTTATTCTGCCACTAGCAATATATATGAATGTATATGTTTAACTGCAGCCTACTAGCTTTTCTAAGTGAAAAATAGTACCCCATTATTTAACTCAATTTCTTTGGTTGCCAGGAGGTTGAGTATTTTCCCATATTTATTTACTAATTGTGATTTTTCTTTTTTGAGTCGTCTTATTTTGTCTATTGAGATTGGTTTTCTAAAATTTAACTTTTTAATTTTCTCAGCTACAAAGCCAATTTAAGTGGTATGGTCATTAGTGAAGATACTGTTTATAAAATTACCAAAGGTGCAGTATTCTCTATGGCTTTCCATCCATCAGAAATTAAAACTTTGGTGGCAGCTGGGGCGCAATCTGGGCAAGTTGGACTTTGGGATTTGGTAAGTTATTATTAATTTTTTGAAGATACTAAAGCTTGAATCAAATAGTCTAAGACAATACCCTAGAACCATGTGTTTATAGATGTTACTTATTTATAGTTTTGTGCTTTGTGATTCCAAATCTTAGAAATATGGAGGAATTTAAATTTGCTTTATAGAACTTGAACATTTTTAGTTTGAATGTCATTAGTCATCTGGGCATAAATTAACTGCCAGGAAACTATTACAACTTTAAATGCTTATATGAAAAGATCACATAAAGTTCTTATTTTTCTAATTATGTTTAAAATAGTTTCTAAGCTGAATCAAAATGTCTTCCTAGGGATCTGCTTAGGATGATCCCAGCCATTTTTTGATGAATCAGAAACAGACATTGAATTCCATTCATTGTACATATAATTCTACATTGATTGCTCTTAGTGGCTACAAAATTGAGAAAAGCCAAGTTAACATTCTCTGAATTTATTTTCTAATTGGGGAATTAAAACAAAGACCTGAAAATTGTCATAAGGATAATTAATGAAGATGAAGAAACCATGGTTACTTGATAATAAACAGATTTTGTAGGTGGGAAGAAGAAATAGAAACCAAATTTTCTCTTATTTTGGGAGCAAAGGTTCTCCCATGTTTTGATAAGATGTGAGTTGGGGGTAGGAGGTGAAAGGATTTGGTAAAGAAAACTGAAGTAGAGAAGTGGGAAGAGGATCAGAAATAGTATAAGGTTATAGAAGTTAAGACGTGAATTTCAAGGATGGGAGTTTGACAGGGCTTCTTGCAGAGAAGTTAAAAAGAATGAGAACAGAAAAAAGGCCATTGGTTTAGAAAATAGGCTACCATTAGAAAGTTGAGAGAACAGCTATAACATTGAGATAAGGAAGGAACACACACAGACTAGGGGATTAAAAAAGTATGGGGTGATAGAAGAAATGGAAGCAATGGATAAAGACTGTTGAAGAACTTTGAAAAGGGAAAAAGAATTAGCATAGTCAAGGGAAGATCTTTTCATGGGGGGTTGATCGCTACAGAGTTCAGCACATGTAGAAAAGTCCCTTTGCTATGTCTTTTCTGGTGACTCCAAAAATGTGTATTATTAGGTCTCTGTAGTCCAATATCTCTGTCAACCTTTCAATTTTCCAGGGCACTTAAGCTATCTCATTAACAGACTGAGCAAGTCTAAAACCAGTATCTGGGCAGTGTTGTGCTCATCTCCCAACTCCCCTGGGAAAAAAATTAACTTCATTGAGGTATAATTTACATATTATAAAATCCACAAATTTTAAATGTACAATTCAGTGGTTTGTAGTAAGTTGACTGAGTTGTGTAACCATCATCATAAGCCAGTTTTAGAGTATTTTCGTCATCCCTATAAGATTCCTCACGGCTACTTACATTGAATGCCTGTTTCTACCCTCATACTCAGGCAAATCTTCACAAATTTGCCCCTTTTGGACGTTTCATATGAATAGAATCATACAATATGTGGTCTTTTATGTTGGCTTCTTTCTCTTAGCATGTTTTCAAGATTCATCTGCACTGTAGCGTGTATCAGTACGTCATTCTTTTTTTATTGCTGAATAGTATTTCATTGTTTGACTATACCACATTTTGTTTATCTGTTCATCACTTGATAGACACTTGGGTTGTTTCCACTTTTTGGCTCTTCTTAGTAATGCTACTGTGAACACTTGTGTACACATATGTGTGTGATCGTGTGTTTTAATTTTTCTTGGGTACCTGGGGTTAGAATTGCTGGATCATATGGTAGGTAACTGTTTAACATCTTGAGGAACTGCCAAACTGCTTTCCAAAGTAGTTGCAGTATTTTATATTCCCACTACTATTGTATGAGGGTTTCAATTTCTCCACGTGCTCACCAACACATTAATACTATTGTTTGCTTTTGGAATATAGCCTTTCTAGTGGGTGTGAAGTATATTTCATTGTGGTTTTGATTGGCATTTTTCTAATGACTAATGAGGTTGAGCATTTTTTTTTTTATGTCATTTGGATGTCTTTGGTGAAATGGCTATTCCCCTTCCCTTGAGGAATTTTTGTGCTTGGATAATAAAAACTATAACAGAGTTTATTTTGCTATGTACTATTTAATGTGTTTAAGAAGGTGCTGTAAAAATTCTTAAGATTGGTCTCCTGACATTGGCTTCCTCACTGTGAAGGACAGACAGAAATGTCGTCATGTTTGTATTTGCAGGCTATGCGTTCCTGAGCAGAAAGAAATAATCAGGTAGATGCTATTCATCAGTGTTATGTTTGGCATTATTGATTTCTTTTACAATAATTTATACAAAAATTTTTCACAATATAAATATTGTCTATTTGGCCAGTGATCTTCGAGTTTGAGTCTTGCAAAGTATTGCCTGCGGTTCTATTGCCTCCACACCAAGAAATTGAGTTTGCATATTTTCATATCTGTACTCTGAGGTAGGTTCTCTTACTATTTCCATTATGCAGATGAGAAAACTGACTTCAGAGAGGTTACATGACTTGCTCAACATTACCTAGGTAGTAAATAGCAGATCCAGAAGCAAAATTACAGGATACTGTGTCAGCTACCTCATGAAGCAAGCAATGCTTCCTGGAGTCTAATGTTCTTCCTTCCTTTTCTTCCTATCCTGGCCCACCCACCTATAACAGGTGCACAGGCGCACGCACGCACGCGCACACACACGCACCCACACACACACACACCCTTCTTAATTGCAGAGGTTAAATGATTTAGGAGCTGCCCTCACTATTTCAGACAAGTTCCTTAACTTTTCTGTACTTTAGTTTCCTCACTTAGCCCCTAACAGTAGTACCATGGTTCCCCAAAAATAAGACCTAACCGGAAAATAAACCCTAGAATGATTTTTCAGAATTACATCCCCTGAACATAAGCCCTAATGCGCCTTTTGGAGCAAAAATTAATATAAGACCTGGTGTTATTTTCGGGGAAGCACAGTACCAGCTTGATAATATTGTTGGGAGGATTAAGTGAGCTAAGGTATATAAAACATTCAGCAACAGTTTGCACAGAATAAATATCCAATATGTCTTTTCTGTCCCAGGCAACAGTTTGGAGGGGACCAATCAAAAACCATTCATTTCTGCCCCACCTCACCCTCACCCCTACCCCCAACCATCCCCTAGTCCACAGACTTTTCTGGGCCCAGTAGACTGAGTTTGGTACCTGATAGAATGGCTAAGAGCTTGCTTTCTCCTGGGAAAGGGAGTGAGGGGTGGTTTTCATGTACAGAGACTGAGCAGAGATGAATGCTACAAGGCAATTCCACGTACTAAAAAAGCACAGGCTTCAGAGTCGGACCAATCTGAATTTGTGTCCTGACTCTGCCATCCTTGTAACTCAGGAAATTGCTTAACCTTTCTACACTTGTTTCTGTCTGGAAAATGGGAATAATAATACCTACTCATAGCAGAGAGAGTCAGACATAAGGAGGACATTAGATGATATATTTAGCTGGATCACCAAAAAATAATAATAATAATAGTCATTCAACAGGTGTCCTGGAGAGATTTCAGTATTTTTTAAGAAATAATAGCTTAAGAGAATCAGGGATTGGAGTGAAATCCCAAAGGGCATGTTCAAGCCATAAAGAGAATCTGCAAAACTGGCTTCAAAAGAGGGTGAATAGCAATAAATAGAGATCGTTGGAGTGGACAGGACAGAGTTGAACTACTCTGCATAAAAAAAGGAAGGAGGAGTTTATATTGGGGGCTAGGCAGGGCATTTGGGAGGGAGAAGTACGCATGGGTGGATGCAACGGGTAAAGAAAAACCGAAGGACCCCCTAATGGTGCCTATAAAGGGATTTGAGGAAGAATAAACATGCCCAATGTGCATTCTTAAGCTGTTTGCTGTTGGTGTGCAATATAAGTCCTCTTCAGGAATGTCTACTCTGATGACCTTGGGGGATTTGAAGAGCTTGGTTTCTGTATGGACTTGAGAAAAGCCAGAGGATGGGGCACCTAAGTTTCATATTACACCCCAGAATTTTTTTTTTTAAAAGGATCAAGGTATCTTTTAATTTATGTATTTTAAAAGTTTTTTTTATTGCGAAATATGAGAAACATTAAAAATGTATAAAACACATAGTTAAACAAGTAGTTAATAATATAAGCACCTATATTGCCACCACCCAGGTCAAGAAATATGATATTGCCAGTATCCAGAAGTACTCTGCATGTGACTTTCTGGTAATAAATTTCTTTAGCTTCTTGTTTTCTGGGAAGCTCTTTATCTCTCCTTCAGTTTTAAATGATAGCCTGGCTGGATAAAGCAATCTAGGTTGTAGGCCTTTGTTTTCCATCACTTTGAGTATCTCCTACCACTCCCTCCTGGCCTGCAATGTTTCTGTAGAAAAATCATTTGATAGTCTTATAGGAGTTCCCTTGTATGTAACCCGCTGTCTTTTTCTTGCTGCTTTTAGGATTCTCTCTTTGTCTTTAACCTTTGCCATTTTAACTATAATGTGTCTTGGTGTGGACCTGTTTGGGTTTATCCTGGTTGGAACTCTCTGCACTTTCTGGGCTTGTATGTTGGTTTCCTTCACCAGATTAGGGAAGTTTTCGGACATTATTACTACAAATATGTTCTCAATCCCTTGCTCCCTCTCTTCACCTTCTGGTATCCCTATGATGTGCACGTTGTTGCGTCTGATGTTATCCCATAGGTCTCTGAAACCATTTTCATTGTTTTTTATTCTTTTTTCTTTTTGCTGTTCTGTTTGGGTGATCTATCCTAACTTGTCTTCTAAGTCGCTGACTCGATCCTCTGCTTCATCTAACCTGCTGGTAACTCCTTCAAGTGTGTTCTTTATTTCAGTTATTGTGTTCTTTAGTTCTAACTGGTTGTTCATTATGATTTCGCCATCCTTCTTTATGTCGTCACTAAGCTCCTTAAACATTCTTATCATCAGTGTTCTGAACTCTGTCTGTGATAGGTTGGTTACCTCTGTTTCATTTTGTTCCAATTCTGGAGGTTTCTTCTCTTCTTTTATTTGGGACATGTTTCTTTGTTTCCCCATTTTGGCTGACTCTCTGTGTTTTAGGTTGATGTATTAGGTAGATCCCCTAGGGTTCTTGGTCTTTGCTGGATTATCTTATGTAGTACATGTCCTTTATATTTGACTTACACCACTTCCCTATTCTCCTGTGCGTGTGCCCCAAAGGTGACTCTTGTGTATATTGTCCTGTTAAAGTTGATCTTTAATTGCTTTTGGCTTGTCAGTAGGTGGGATTGACTCCTAGGCTGACTAGTTGTGAGACTTGACTCTGCCCACAGTGGATGATGTGCTGCGTGAGGCTTGGCCCCTATGGGCTCTTGTGCCTGTAGAGAATTCCCTCTGGGTGTGTCACTTGTAGGTCAAACCCGGTAGTACTCTGGTTTGGTCTGGAGTTGGCCTCTGGGTGTATTGAATCTTGTGCCTCTTGAGCTGGGCCCTGCAAGTAATCCTCATATGAGTCTCTTAGCTGTTCTGTGTGATGAGCCAGAGTCCTTTGATGGGTTATAGATGTTCAATTTGTGTAAGTTCTGGAGGAGAATTCAAGAAGCCCACCTCGCTGCCGCCATTCCTATGACGTCCCAGAATTTTTTTTATACCAAATCAAAATGGATCTTACAGTTGATATAGTTATTTGTGTAACATACAGTAGTTTTTAATTTTTCCCCTCAAAATTGTTCTAAAATCAATACCATCTTATAATGAAGAAAAGTTCAATAATTAGAAGTTTTTGGCTCATAAGTTTTTTTTAGAGAGAGTAGTAGGTTCTTAATAAAGGTGATATTTTTTTCCTTCTCCCCCATTTCCCCTCTATACACAGGAAGAGAACAAGCAATATTATCCCCTTAGGCTTAGTATAAATCTTTTGTCAATTTTTATTAGGTTGTTCGTTTTACTGAGTTATAAGTGTTCTTTGTGTATTCTCTATACAAATACTTTATGAGATACATGATTTGCAGATATTTTTCCTGTTTTATGACTTGTCTTTTCATTTTCAGAATGCTCTCTTTTGAAGTACAAAAGTTGTGAATTTGATGAGGTCCAATTTATCATTTTTTTTTTATGGATTATGCTTTTGGTGTTGTATCTAAGAAATCTTTGTCTAGCCCAAAATCTTTAAGATTTTTTATGCTTTTTCAGTTTTAACAGTTTTAACTGTTTTAACAGTTTTAGCTTTCACATTTAGTTTGCTGATCCATCTTGAGTTATTTTTTGTATATGATACAAGGTCAGGGTCCAACTTCATCTTTTTGTATGTGAATATGTAGTTGTCTTAGCACTATTTGTTGAAAAGACAACTTTTTTCCTATTGAATTGCCCTGACATTCCCGTGATTTTTTCCTCTTAACTTTCTGTAAGATTCGTAGTTTCACCTAGGATTAAAAGTTGAGTTATCATTTATTCAGTCATCCATCTACCTATTCATTGCACACTTATTGAGTATTTTGTGCTAAGTACTATTCTAATAACTCCTCAGCCATTACACATTTGTAAGCAAAGACTATTTCTGTCCTCATAGAGTTTAGAATTTAGTAGTAAAAGCAGCATTAATGAAATAATTACCAAATATGTAATTACATATTTTTGATAAATGGATTATATGCTGATTAATGTTGTGAAGGAAAAGTAGTGTTACAGAAACACATAAAAGGGACTGGCCTTATTTGGAGGATCAGGGAAGACTTCCCTGAGAAAGTGAGAATTGAATTCAGATTTGAAAGCTAAGTAGGAGTAAACCAAGTAAAGAAAAGGGAAAGTGTTTCAGGCAAGGGGAACAGCATGTCACGGACCTTACGCAGAAGGGTACCTACTTGATATTCAAGGACATGAAAGAATGTCTGTGTGGCTGGAGTATAGACAGCGAAGGAATGACAGAGGGGACGAGTGGAATAGGAGGAAACCGTAGAGGTGGGCAGAGGTCAGATGTACATCTTTATAAGTTTTATTAAGAATTTGGGTTTTTATCCTAAAAGTAACTGAAAACCATTGAAGAGATTTAAGCTGGTTCCTCCCTTCATTTCGTATGGCTAGTAAAGTGCTTTAATGGTTTTGCTCCTTTCTTTCCATCCTTACTGCCGCCATGTTGGGCCAGGGCCCCATCTCCTTTTTTGGGATTGCCATAATAATCTTAACTGGTGCTTGAGCTTCCAGTTTTCCTATTCCAGTCCAGTGTGCACAGATAATCATTTCCAGACAACAAACTGGTCTTGTACCCATTTAAAGTAGTTTAAAGTAGTTAGAAGCATTCTTAACCTGGTATATTCAATTTAAAATGGGGGATTGGAATTTTCCCATAGAATGAGGAAATGATAGTGAAATCAGAAAAAAAAAAATCACAATACGGAAGAAATATAACTTAATGCAGTGTACTTCAAAAACTAGCCACCAAAGACAAATTCTGTAGCCAAGCTGGGGGGCCTAACCCCCAAAATCCACACTGGTGAATTGACCAAACTGAAAATTTTCACTATATTCTCAAAGAGAGAAGCACATTGAGTGCTTATTTAGAGTTTTCTTCTTTTGAGTGAGAAATAGGGAAATGCCTGCTGGAAGGGAAGAGATGGGGGAAAAAAGGGGGGAGTGAGGAAAATGAATAGTAGCACTAATTCTCTACAAAGGAGGTTTTCTTGGTCAGTGGAATAGTATAAGTCACCCTCCACCCCAACCCTGCCAAGTGGGTGGTATGAATCCTGGTGTAAAATAATGAGCAAAATCTCAGAGACTAGGAATTCCAACAAATACTACGTACTGTTTCAGCTGAAACCAACTGTCCACCTCCTTCCTCCTGTCCTGTCTTTCTTCCAGACTATAGAAAAGCCTGTCCTTTTCTGAGGAAGAAATGAACTGGTATTAGGTACTAGGAGAAAAATTCAATATGTTATATCAGAGCAACTAGCATGGGCATAGCAACTCAAGCATGATGAAAATGAAAAGAAATGATGTGGCAACTAGACAAACACTGTCACAAAAACAACGAAAGAACCTAGCATGCAAAGACAGACCTAGAAGAAAAACATAAGGGAGGAATTTCTCTTCAGTTGCTCCAGACTGTAGAACTATACTGTTCAGTATAGTAACTACTGGTCATATGAGACTGTTTTCATTCAAATTAATATAGAAAATTCAGTTCTTCAGAACACTGGGCACATTTCAAGTGCTTAATAGCTACACATGGCTAATGGATACCATATTGGATAGTGCATACATTTTTGTCATCTCAGAAAATTCTTTTGGACAGTGCTGCTGTGGAACAAGTTAATAACATTGATTTGGTAAAATAAGACTCAAAGAGATGGTAAAGTAACAGAATGAGATGAAAAAGGAGATTGCAGAACTAAGGGCACAAATTGAAGATGAGTGAAACTAATAAATTAGAAGCAAGGAACAGAGTAGACTGCAAAAAATTAAATTATAGACATTAAAGGAAAGATTAAAAGTAATGTCAAACATAGATGTAAAAAGCTCTAAGAGACAAGCCATTAGTAAAGGAAAGACAGTCAAAGATGATCCTGGGACACAATGTGATAGAAAATACATTCAAAGAGAAATTTTCTGAAAAGACAGAATTGAATTGGTAGATTGAATGTATATACGACATTCTAGGAAATTTGGAACTTAAAGGATAAAGAATTCTTCAGGCAGAAAAAACATTATATTCAAGGGGAAAAGCCAGGCTTGCCTCAGTTTTTTACAGCAACATTTCATGTAATGTCTACAAAGTTCTGAGGGAAAGAAGTATGGTCCCAGAATAATTAACCAGCCCAAGATACTCCTCTAATGCAAAGGCAGCAGGTAGGTATTCTCAAATGTGAAAAAACTAAAATTTATCTTGAAGAAAACTGACAGAAAATCTCAGCCAATAAAGAGTAAATCAGAATTCAGGAATGGAGAAGCTTGACAAAAGAATTGATGATGAAAATTGAATCCATTTAAATGCAGAACTAATATTAAACATCTATATAAATTATGGTTACAGATCTAGATATGAATGTTATTACCTGGAAAAAATAAAAATAAGATAACAAAATATAGGCTGGAGAAAGAGGAGATTGGAGGAGGGAAGAGAATAATGTCTTCATGAATAGAAATCACCTAAAATTGAGACAGTTAAAAAATAAAAATGCGTAATGAGTACAACTGCTTTAAGTTTTGTACTTTTTCCTTTTAAGAGATATCTGTCGTAAAGAAATACTTGAAGTCCAAAAATTTCTTCAGCTTGATTTTCTTTTATTATTTTAAAGTATAGCTGTATTTAATGCTATTAATAATGGCATATGTAGCACGGTCTTATTCTTTTCTAAATTTCTTCTCTGTCATTCTATCTCCATTAGTACATATAAAGATATGTGTAAAGATCACTTACAATTTTTTTTTTTTTTTATAAAGATTTTATTGGGGAAGGGGAACAGGACTTTATTGGGGAACAGTGTGCACTTTCAGGACTTTTCTCCAAGTCAAGTTGTTGTCCTTTCAATCTTAGTTGTGGAGGGTTCTGTTCAGCTTCAAGTTGTTGTTCTTTCAGTCTTAGTTGTGGAGGGCTCAGCTCATCTTCAGGTCCAGTTGCCGTTGCTAGTTGCAGGGGGCACAGCCCACCATCCCTTGCGGGAGTCTAACCGGCAACCTTGTGGTTGAGAGGACACACTCCAACCAACTGAGCCATCCGGGAGCTCAGCAGCAGCTCAGCTCAAGGTGCCATGTTCAATTTTAGTTGCAGGGGGCGCTGCCCACCATCCGTTGTGGGAGTCGAGGAATTGAACTGGCAACCTTGTGGTTGAGAGCCCGCGCTCCAACCAACAACTGAGCCATCCGGGAGGCAGCTCAGCTCAAGGTGCCCTGTTCAATCTTAGTTGCAGGGGGCAGAGCCCATCATTCCTTGCGGGACTCGAGGAATTGAACTGGCAACCTTGTGGTTGGGAGCCCACTGGCCCATGTGGGAATTGAACCGGCAGCCTTTGGAGTTATGAGCACGGAGCTCTAACCGCCTGAGCCACCGGGCCGGCCCCCACTTACAATTTTAATGGTAATTCTGGTTAATTTTGAATTTGGAGTGAATTTTTAAAACCTTTTGTCTTTGTACATATCTGTATTGTTTGAGTTCTTTTTAACAATGGAGAGTTATTTTTCTAAAAGATAAACTCTATAGGGGGTGGCTGGTTAGCTCAGTTGATTAGAGCACGATGCTCATAACACCAGGGTTGCAGGTTCGATCCCCACATGGGCCAGTGTGAGCTGCG
Organism: Rhinolophus sinicus; assembly: GCF_057876585.1. Lineage (NCBI taxonomy): Eukaryota > Metazoa > Chordata > Mammalia > Chiroptera > Rhinolophidae > Rhinolophus > Rhinolophus sinicus. The sequence goes on from NC_142503.1 coordinate 139,990,206, forward strand.
CCCTCCACAACTGGATTGAAACAACTACTTGACTTGGAGCTGATAGGTCCTGGAAAAAAACACTTAAAATAAATAAAAGTTAAAAAAAAAAGCTGTATAAACAAATATGCCAAGATGTTAACAGTAGTAAACTCTGGCTAGGAGGAGAAGTGTGTGTGATTGTAATTTTTTCCGTTCCATCTTCTTTTCAAAATTCTTCTGTTTGTTTTAAAATTTAAAATAAAAAAGCAAACAAAAATGCTGGAGGTTTTTTATTTTTTATTTTGCTGGAGTATTTTAGAGCAGATTGAAACAGATTTGGAGATGATAGTTGAACCAGATGATAGATGATAGATGGTAATGTGAACCAGAGCATAAGAATGCAACTTATTCAAATCTGAAAAGTGATGGTTTAGGAGTTGGTAATCCAGTTGTGGAAAGGATAACCCCTACAAATAATAATATTAATATGGAAATTCAAATACATGCATTTTCATGCTGTATTTAGGGGATGAAATATTTCTAAAACTCATTTTGTGCTGGGACCAAACACCTTACAAAAATTGTGCTGAGAATGATGTATATACTCATATAGCAGCATACCTAGGAAGCAGAGTGGTAATGGTATGATATTGTTTTCGGTATAAGGAATTATGCTGTATGTTGTATGAAATAGAGTAGATTTTTCATTTCCTGAGGATATCATGAACTGAAATCATAATTAGCAGTAATTTTTTTCTTTCTGTATTATTAAACTGGTTATCTAGTTGCAAAAAGCTGGAAACTTAAAATAAATGTGACTTATTGTTGGATTGAAAATTAGAAAAAAGTAATTTGGTGACAGTATAAACTTTCTAGTTCTAACTTTCTAAAGGGGAGGTGGGTACAATTATAGACTAAAAAAAGACTAAATGTAATACAGACGTAAATAGTTTAGTGACATAATGATACAGAAAATATTACTACTTTTCACTAGTTTTTGTCTCTCTCCCTGCCCCAAACTCTTTTCCAGACTCATCAACCTAAAGAAGATGGAGTTTATGTTTTTCAACCCCATAGTCAGCCAGTTAGCTGTCTTCACTTCTCACCAGCCAATCCGGCTCACATGCTATCACTGAGCTATGATGGCACGATACGCTGTGGAGATATTTCCAGCGCTGTTTTTGAGGAGGTAAATGTTAATGAGTTTACATGTTGACCTCATATGATATTCTGGATTCTTTATGAAATGCCACATGAATGATTATTATACCGGTCAGATTGGGTGAGGTGGTATACAATAGGGACTATTATTGCACTGCCTGCCTATGTCCCAAACCATCTATTACTACTTGTATGACCCCGGCAAGTTACTACTTCTTTGTGCCTCAGTGTCCTTAATTGTGAAATAGGATAGTACCTTATAGGGTTGGCATGAGGATTAAATGTAGATAATGAAGTAATGCCAATAAGGTACTTAGAATAGAGTCTGGCACATAATACGTGTTTTCTCTTGCTATTTTATTTTTGCAAAAAGCTTTTAAATAAAATAACTTGTATTTTTAAGCTTAAGACTTGTACTTACTTTTCATTCAGGAAAAAAATTGGAATATTATTATACTTTTGTTCATCATTCCTGGCCTTTTGTAGATATGAATTTTGTGGGGATGAGTCTTAGATGTGACAAAAAAGACTACAGAAAAATTCATCATTTAACAGTACTATATTATACTAAAACTTTTAGCCTGTAATACCGTGTTTCCCCGAAAATAAGACCTAGCTGGACAATCAGCTCTAATGCATCTTTGGAGCAAAAATTAATATAAAACCTGGTCTTTATTATAAACCGGGTATAATATATAATATAATATTTTATATTATAATATAATATGTTATAACAATATAATATATTATAACAATATAATATAATATAATGCTGGGTCTTATATTAATTTTTGCTCCAAAAGACGCATTAGAGCTGCTTGTCCGGCTAGGTCTTATTTTTCAGGGAAACACGGTAGAACCCAGAAACTACAGTTTTTTTCTAGTTTTCTAGTTTTCTAGTTTTTTCCTATTCTTCTAGCTAAGATTTATCATATCTGGTTTAGCTCAGCTGTTTTTATCTGGTGAAGTTAGAATGAAAACTGCCATTAGATGTCATATAATTATACTATGGCCAGAAATGGATAGAGCATCTTAGACCAAGTGTATTTGTAACCAAGTTTATTGTTGAAGATAAGGTCTTTTCCTCCACTCTAAACCCCTATTTAAGAACAGTTGAAAGGTCTTGGGCTCATACTCATGACTATACATCCTCCCAGAGACACTACCTAGATCACCAGACTACTTCTTGGAGGTGTTCTAACCAGTTTGTTCTCTGGTGGGGTAGACCACAAGCTTCCAAAGGCCTGAGGAATCCTCACAAAATTGGATCCCAGTGATTGTTTTAGTCTACTACTTAAATATCTACTATTTAATGTTTACAACAAACATACCATTTGAGGTGCATACCAATATCAGATTTTCTCAGTAAGAGAATTCTCACAAATCACTCTTTTTTTAATATGGGTTTTAATCTTTGTGAAACTTAGATGTAGATTTTCATCCTTTATCTTATTTTGAACGGTACTGTTAAAGTTTTTAGAGGTCCTCAGTATAAGGGCAGTTTATATGTGATAGACAATGAAGAGAACAGGTTACTCATCACTGGTTTCTTTGTAAATACTAATTGATGATCTAACTTTATACCTTATTTTTTTACATATGCCAGTACTCAAAATTAACACATGCTAATGTCTTTGTAGTTATTCTAATAGTCTATGTACAGATGATTCATAATTATTTTTAAAAGTTTTAAGATAATTATTTTAATAATTATAATATAATATATGACTTCTTTTGTTCTTCACTGAATTCCTAAAATAATCTTTTTTACAATTGAGGAGACCTTTTCTCCCTGATTGGAGCTAATAGTTTTTGGGTTTTCTTTTAAAAATGAAGATGTTTAAGTTTCTTTAGGTCTGTTTTTAACCATGTGAAAAAAGACTTTTGAAGACTGTTGACGTGTTACTGGTCAGACTTAATTTTCTAATTACTGACAATTAGAAGAAACAGTTTAGTTTTAGTATCTTTGCTTTTTTTTCTTTTAATTTTTATTTCTACCTTCTTAAAAATAGGTTTTTAAGAGCAACATTGATATTTCAAATCCTTATTGCAAATAGATGGGCTATTAATCATGGATTAAATGAGATAATTTTTGTGAAAAGGACCCTTTAATGGTAGCACTTTGGTTATTAGTGCATAACCTTGTAGTTATCTATGCAAGTCACATTCTGTTTTGTATTTGTTTATGTTCTTATAAGAAATTTGGAGATTGAAATAATTACAATCTAAGTTTAGAATATTTTCATCACCCCCAAAGAAACCCCTGACCATTAGTAGGTGCTCCCATCTTCCCCCTCCCCCCAGCCCTAGGCAACCACTAATCTATTTTCTGTCTCTATAGATTTGGCTGTTCTGGACATTTCATATAAATGGTATCATACAATTTGTACTCTTGTGACTGGCTTCTTAGCCAATGTTTGCAGTGTTCATGTTGTAGAATGTCATTCCTTTTTATGGCTGAATAATATTCCATTGTATGACTATACCAGATTTTACTTATCCATTCATTAGTTGGATGGTTTTCATTTTTTTACTATTGTGAATAATGCTTTCATGAACGTTCACAAGTTTTGTGTGGGCATATGCTTGATTTCTCTTGGATATATGCCTACAAGGAGAATTGCTGGGTCATATAGTAACTCTATATTGAAACATTTTGAGGAACTGCCAAATTGTTTTCCAAACTGGTTTTACCATTTTACACTTATCAGCAATCTGTCAGGGTTCTAATGTCCTTACATCCTTGCCAACACTTGTTATTGTTGGTGAGTATAGCCATCCTAGTGGGTATGAAGTGGTATCTCATTGTGGTTTTGATTTGTATTTCCCTAATGACTAATTATGCTAAGCATCTTTTCATCTGCTTATTGGCCATTTGTATTTCTTTAGAGAAATGTCTATTTGGATATTTTGCCCATTTTTTAATTGGGTTATCTATCTTTTTAGTATTGCGGTATAAGAGTTCATTAATTTTTTTAAGTCAGGTTGATTGAGATGTACGTTAGACGTATGGTAAAATTTAGGTATACAGTTATATGAGTTTTGGCAAATTCTATATACTTGTGTAACCACCACAATCAAGATAATAGAAAAATTCTATTACTTGAAAAAATTACCTTGTGACCCTTTGTAGTCAGTCCCCTCTCCTTTCCCATAGCCCCTGACAACCACTGATGTGATTACTGTGTCCCTATAATTTTGCCTGTTCCAGAATGTCAAGTAAATGCAGTCATTTAGTATGTAGCTTTTTGTGTTTGGTTTCTTTCACCTAGTATACGCTTATAATATTCATCCATGATATTGCATGTATCAATAATTTGTTCTTGATACTGGTGATTGAGCAATCACCGTGTGTTAGGTATTAACCTGAGTGTGTTTTTTTTTAATAGTATTAAGCTTTATAATAACACCTTATGAAATAGTAGGTAATATTATTCCCATTTAATAGTTGAAACAACTGAAGTAAAGAGGCTTATTAGCTTGCTCAAGGATGTTAATGGCAGGACTAGAATTTACACTTGGGTCTGTCTGACTCCAAAGTCCTTGCACTTAACCATTTTAATATACTGACTGAAAACTTCAAGTTTCATTGGTGTATACGGAGCTTTTTGGGTGAATGGTGGTTGGGATGCTACTGGCATATTAATTTGTTAATCTCAGTTTATAACAATACTTGTTAAATCTAAAAATGAGTGGTTCATTAATAAGAACTGTGGTCATTGTCTCTTAAGTACTGACACATTCTGTAACATTTATTTTTTCATACCTTATAGGTGTGAGCTCTGAACCCAAAGTGATAATATTGCGAATTATAAGTGATAAAAAATTATAACAAGAATACATGCTCATGATAAAGCATGTACATACAGTAAATAGGTTATATATAGTAAATCTGCCCTTCCCACATTCTTTCATCCTTGTATTTCTTGGGTATGTTTCCAGAAAGTACACTTTACTTACAAACATATAGATACAGATTTTTTTCTTTGCACTAATGGATTCATACTATATACATACTTTTTTGCAACTTGCTTTTTTCACTTACTAGTGTATCTTGGACAGTTAGTACAAATCTTCATTCTTTTTTGTATTGCACATTATTTCAAGGTAGAGATGTATCATTTATTAATAAATGTTGTCTTTATGGACATTTAAATTGCCTTTTATTGCTATTATAAGCAGTCTTGCAGCAGGCATATTTATATATATCTTAGTGAAATTGGGTATAAACATTAAATTTTTTTTTTTTTTTTAATTGTCTTTCTGTTCTCTATTTCATTTATTTCTGCTCTAATTTTTGTTATTTCCTTTCTTCTGCTGACCTTGGGTTTTACCTGTTCTTCTTTTTCTAGTTCTTTAAGGTGTAACATGAGGTTATTTATTTGGGAATTTTCTTGTTTCTTGAGATAGGCCTGTAATGAGATAAATTTCCCTCTTAAAACTGCTTTCGCTGCATCCCAAAAATTTTGGTAGGATGTATTTTCATTGTCATTTGTTTCTATGTATCTTTTGATCTCTCCTCTAATTTCTTCTTTGACCCAGTCCTTCTTTAAAAGTATGTTGTTTAGTCTCCATGTATTTGTGTTTTTTCCCGCTTTCTTTTTACAGTTGATATCCAATTTCAAAGCCTTGTGATCAGAGAATATGCATGGTATGATTTCAATCTTTTTAAATTTGTTGAGACTGATTTTATGTCCCAATATATGGTCTATCCTTGAGAATGTTCCATGTACACTAGAAAAGAATGTGTAGTCTGATGTTTTAGGATGAAGTGCTCTATAAATGTCAATTATGTCCATTTCCTCTAATGTGTCATTTAGGGCTACTATTTCGTTATTTATTTTCTGTTTGGATGATCTATCCATAGCTGTCAATGATGTATTTAAGTCCCCTAGTATAATTGTGTTTTGGTCAATTTCTCCCTTTAGTTCTGTTAGTAGTTGCTTGGTGTATTTCGGTGCTCCCTGACTGGGGGCATAAATATTGATGACTGTTATGTCTTCTTGTTTTACAGTCCCCTTCACCATTATGAAATGTCCATCTTTGTCTCTTGTTATCTTTTTCACCTTGAAGTCTGTTTCATCTGATATCATTATGGCTACACCTGATTTTCTCTGGGCACCATTTGCTTGGAGTGTCAATTTCCACCCTTTCACTTTGAGTCTATGCTTGTCCTTGTAGCTGAGATGTGTCTCTTGGAGACAGCATATGGTTGGGTTTAGTTTTTTGATCCAATCTGCTACTCTGTGCCTTTTTATTGGTGAGTTCAGGCCATTTACATTTAGGGTGATTATTGATATGTGAGGATTTCCTGTCATTCTATCTTTAGTTTTCTGGTAAGGCTGTGTCTCCATTGTTTCTTTGCCTTTTTGTTGTTGTCTATTATTTCTGTGTGGTGGTATTCTATGATGTTTCCCTCTGTTTCTTCTTTTATTTCAGTATATATTTCAGTTCTGGATTTTTTTTGAGTGGTTACCATTAAGTTTATGTAAAAGTAAGTTTGATATTTAGAGTATTCCATTTTCTTCAGCACGCTTACTTTCTCCATTCCCATATTCCGGTTCAGGCCTTTATTCTCCCCCTTTTTGAGTTTTGGTTGCCACAAATTGTCCCTGTTGATGGTGGTCGAATAGCCTCCTTTAGTATTTCTTGTAGTGCAGGTCGTGTATTAGAAAATTCCCTCAGCTTCTGTATGTCTGGAAAGGTCTTTATTCCTCCTTCATATCTAAAGGATATCTTTGCTGGATATATTATTCTTGGCTCATGATTTCTCTCTTTCAATAGTTTGAATATTTGGTTCCACTCCCTCCTGGCTTGTAGAGTTTCTGCTGAAAAATCTGATGATAATCTAATGGGCTTTCCTTTGTAAGTTACCGTCTTCTTTTCCCTGGCTGCCTTGAGGATTCTTTCTTTGTCGTTGATTTTAGACAGCTTCAGTACAATGTGCCTTGGAGAAGGCCTGTTGGGATTGAGGTAACTAGGTGTTCTATTTGCTTCTTGGATTCGAGGGTCCAGTTCTGTCCACAAATTTGGGAAGTTCTCATCGACAATTTGTTTGAATATATTCTCTGTTCCCTTCTCTCTTTCTTCTCCTTCTGGTATGCCCATTATTCTTATATTGCTCTTTCTGATGGAGTCAGAAAGTTCTTGTAGAGTTCTTTCATTTCTTTTAAGTCTCAAGTCTCTTTCTTCTTCTATCTGTGTCATTTCCAGGTTTCTATCTTCGATGTCACTGATTCTTTCCTCCATCTGGTCAACTCTACTACCTAAGCTGGTTATTTCATTCTTAATTTCTTCTATTGAGTTCTTAATCTCCAGAAATTCTATTTGGTTCTTTTTTAAAATTTCAATCTCTTTCGTAAAATGCTCATACTGTTCTTTAATTGAGTTTCTGAGTTCATTTAACTGCCTATCTGTGTTTTCTTGTATCTCGTTGAGTTTTTTCAGAACTGCAGCCTTGAATTCTCTGTCATTTAAGTCACATATTTCTGTATCTTTAAGTGCCTTTTCTGGAGATTTTTCACTTTCTTTCTGAGCTATCTTGTTGCCTTGGTTACTCATGGCGATTACTGGTTTACTATTTCTCTTCCTAGACATCTACAGGAGTGACTTCTGCAACAAGTTGATAGGAAGAGGTCTTTCTTTTGTTCAGCAGTTCTGTTTACTCCTGCAGGGATCCGCCCAGATAGGTGGGACCAGGGGCGGGGTGAGCTGTGAGAGGTGGCCCAGAGCAATGGCGGCGACCACCACCACAGCCGGTCCTGCTTCCACAGCTCTCTTCCCTTTGCCGGAACTAGTTGGGCTGTGGATTTGTGTTTGTGGGCCACAGTTCTCAAATATAGCAAATTTTCTGTTGTTTTGATCTGACACCGCTACTGTTTCGCTTCTAGCACCGGGCAGGTGGGGGCGGGGCGAGCTCTGGGAGGGGAGGGAGGGGGCGGCTAGTCTCAGTGCCTAAGGCTCCGTTCTCTGCTCGGCAGTGCGGGCTTAAACCACCGTTTTCAGCCTTTTTCCCTCAGTCTTTTCTCCGAGGTCTCTGCCGTGAGCGTTGGGTTCGGCCGTGTTATATGCTGCCCCCTCAGCCCTGTGGAGCCCTGGCGGAGCCCTAGCAGTCCGATCTCCCGCAGCTGCGGTAGTTCCGGGAAGCAGCGAGCTCGGCGCACTGAGCTGGGTCTGAGTCCTGCGCCCGCGGAGCTGCGTCTCCGCTCACTTCTCACTTTCCTCCTCCCCCCGCTCGCGCGCGCGAATCTCCCACCTGTAGGTGATTTCAGTTGGTAGTGGGCCTCTTCGTCTTGCCTGTCTGCTGTGCAGGGAGTCCTTTGTGGAGTTTTTGTTGTTCGATTCTTTGTAAATTCCAGGGGAGCTTTACAGAGGCTCACCTCACTCCGCCATTTTTCCGGAAGTCTCTAAATTTTTCGATAGGTGTATCCTGCTCAGCTGTCAAAAATTTGTATCTCTTTACACTTCCACCAAGAGTTCGTCAGTATTCAGCCATGTATCTTGGACTTTATTGGCAAAACTCCTTGGTGTATATTAGGGTATTTCATTTGGGTAGAATTCAGATTCAGTCCATTTCCTAGTAAGTTTCACAGGGGAACTCTGCAACTGAGGTTTGTTGGATTTAAGAGATTTGGGATGTAGCCCTGGCATTTGAATGTGAGTCACAGCTGATCAGTGCCTTAGTTTCCAGCTCTGTAAATGGGGATGATCATTTTCCCCTGTGCTTCCTGTGGGGATATTGGGAGGATAAATGAGGTTATTTGGGTAAAGTGTTTCATAACTCTTTTATCAAAGAATTTATGTATTGGCTTTCTTTAAAAGAAGAATTATATAAGTTGATTATTACTTATATCCTTAGGTGTATAGAAATGAAAGAAGTGGCCTTTCCTCCTTTGACTTCTTGGCAGAGGATGCCTCAACTTTCATAGTAGGACACTGGGATGGAAGTATATCACTGGTGGATAGACGGACACCTGGAACTTCTTATGAGAAACTTATCAGTTCTTCTTTGAGAAAAATAAGAACTGTTCATGTCCACCCAGTACAGAGACAATATTTTATCACTGCAGGATGTAGGTATGTTCTTCATAACATTTCATGATTTAAGCCTTTTAATATGAGGAATAATGTTTTAGTTTGGTTGTTAGGCATCTGACTTTTGTAATACCCACAGCCAAATAATTTTCCTTTCTATACAGACAAGTTTTTTCTTGAGTGTGTTTTTTTTTTAATGAGAAATTCTTTTGGATTTAATAAATAGTGAAACTATTGAAACAAATACACAGTTTTGTTTTTTCCTTGGCATCATATGCATTTACTTCTAGTCTTTCGAGAAGAAAACTTGTAAAAAAAAATAAATAAAACAAGTTATATGTGACCTATAACTTGTTGGTCCGTGTTAATTTTTTTCTTGGAGAGATTGGCAAGCCAACTAGAATTTTGTCTCTCTCTACCCACTGGTTACATTGTTATGCTATGATTTTGGAAGTTTTCTAATGTTTTTTTATCTACACCTGTATTTGTAAAATTAATACAGAAGATTAGAGGGGTCTGTCTTAATTGTTATGCAGTGTAGTGAGTATTTGAGTGTAATTTATGTTCCGTGCTATTCTAGAGGCTCACTGCATGCACTGTGGTAACACTGAGAATTATTTCTCCCCTTACAGGGACACTCATATTTATGACACAAGGCGCCTGACTCCCAGTGGAAGCCAGCCTTTGATTTCCTTGACTGAACACACAAAGAGCATCGCTTCTGCTTATTTTTCACCTCTTACTGGTAACAGAATAGT